>NC_041381.1:228523919-228551356 GCF_002162155.2 Triticum dicoccoides | reverse complement strand
CACATGCACCCCCCCACACACACACACTTAGACTCCATCTCTCTCTCTCACACACACACACAAACTAAGACTCCATCTCTCTCTCTCTCCTCTCTCTCTCACTCTCTCTCTCTCTCTCTCTCACACACACACACCACACACACTAAGACTCCATCTCACACACACATGCTCTAGGCGGAGCATTTGTTCCTACCACCCTTCATCCAACCTTACCCGTATGATAAACAATCACCTTTATTTACTTGCATAACATGGATAGATTCCACTTTACTTTAGTAGTCAGCAAACTTATCATCTGTATATCTTTATACCCTTATAAAAAATGAGTTGGCGATGATGGTGTGCCTGCCATCTTGTAATACAGACCGTATGATCTATATCTGACGGATAGGAAGCGAACTATGATAATTTTACAAAAGATACTCGCACCTCTCTCCACATCATTATCTCCCGCAACCTCATTGCTCAGCAATTAAAAAGGGAATAAGTCTTTGGAACAATCTAGCATGCATGGTGGCCGCTGCCGCCTACCGGCGCCGTCCATCCCCATGCCTCCGCCCATTCCCACCACCAGTCACCACCACGCTCCACTCCTCCTCGCCTTATCTCTCATCTTTCATTTTTTTGATGACATTCTCGAGATACTAGTTTTCCGATAAAATTCTCGAGATATCATTAGTTTTTACACATGGGATTACTCCTGCATGGGTCAATCACAACATGTGTTTTGTAAAAAAAATGCATATTGATGTTCCGTGCAATGCACGAGAATCTTGCTTGTAATTATACAACGCAAATCACGAGCAGGAAGTGATATTTTTTTGACACAACCACGTTAACATGGCCACGTAAATCACGAGCAGGGAGGAGAAGGGAAGCGGGCTGTGGAGTAACGTTTTTTACTACAATTTCTTAGGAAACTCAGTGCAATAATTGAGTAGTTTTACAAACTACCATTACTACTACACCTGAAACGGTTCAAAACCTATACTCCCTTGCCAGCGTGCGCTTCCCGTGTGAAATGGTCAGTGTCGCCTGGAGCGTCAGTGCAACATTAATGCCCGGCCAGAGCGGAGGCGACCTCTCACTGGCGCCGGCATTGAAGTGGCGCGACGGCCGAGAGAGCGTCGCTTCCCGGTGCACGCGACTGCTCTGCGTCGAGACTGGCCATAGGCCCTGTTTGGATCCATGGGTTAGAGTTAGTTTGAGCTAGTTGGGGCTCAAATATTCCTAAAGTATCCAAGCATGAGGGTTTAAATTGGAGCAAGTTGCACCGAACCCACCAAAAAAAACTATCCCACCCAAGAGGTGCTAACTGGAGATAGTTCTCATTGGGACCACTGAAAAATCACTTTTCTCTCTCCATGAAGTGCATTTATTGTCAATCTAACCCTGTCACCCAAACACCTCTTTGGCTACAGTTAGTTCAGGGTTAGTCTAACCTCTAGCTAAGTTAGAGTATCAAACAGGAGCAGTATAGGACATGCAAGTTGCTCAAAGCATACATGCAAATTCGTACGTGAAAGGATTTTTTTTCTTTTTGAAAACGGAACGTGAAAGGAATTTTTTTTAGAATGCTCTTGGCATGTCGCTAACATGTGATAGTTAACCGACCTCAATAGACGGCAGAAACGCCAGCCCACCGAACTTTGATAGAGACGAGGAGGGAGAAGCGATACAGGCTGCTGGATTACTAGAGATAGGTGTCGCACGGAAGCCAAGAAATATGGTGATCGCGTGGGTTAGCCATGTACTAGTGTATGATGTAACTACACTGGGCTGCCGTGTTTCATACTCTTCCAGTCCACTGTGGAGATGATTGGTTAATTTTATATCGCTGAATAATATTAAATATTATGAGTGCAGACGCTCCACCACGAGGTTCCTTGCTCCTTCTTGGTCGTTCGGAATCTATGTTCTTCCACTCTATTTTTTATGTGAGCTTTGTTCATCCTTTTTCCAACACGCGAGACATCTAGCATCAAGGCGCACGTGTTATGCAATGATCGTTCCACCTATATGAAGAACATGTGGCACTGGAACTACGAGACGGACATGTACCCAGGAGTGGACGTACGAACCTGAGTAATGTAGCGCAGTAAGTGAAGTAGAAAGGCACAAATGGTATGAACATGCATGGCATACAGGGTGTGTTTGGTTGCGTTCTCGTCTCAGCATAGTTGTTCCCTCTTCATGCATGCTCAAACCAACACCCCTCTTCATGCATGCTCTCTTCATGCATGCTTCTAGTGTATTTGTGCTAAACTAGTGTGGACTCATGCACCCTCCATACACTCTACCAAACACCCAAAAGTAGGTCAAGAAGGGAACTCTTGGGCGGCATTTGTCTCTTACTACGTACTACCACTAAATGTTGTACGTGCAATGCACGGTGATGTTATGGAGTACGTGTCTAAGTACTCTACTACTACTATATTAGTTGGAGGCACGTATTAACTTTTATATTTGTTTACGTGTATGCCCCGAGACCTTCCAACTAGACGTGTCTTTCTCTCTAGGTCGCACTTTGTATCGTTCATACAGCTAAGTACTACTACGTGTGGTCTCCGACCCAGAAGTGGAAGAAGTGGAGACGCTCTACCACGCTGTTTTTTTACGTCGGGCTCTACCGCGCTGTTCATGTCCCACTCCTTTCGTTGACGTGTGGGACATCCAGCATGTGCCGTGTTTGGCACCCTTCATCGTAAGAGTTGAAATGCTAGCATTCATCAGAAATAAAAATAATTATAAATTGGCAGTGATACTATTTTTTGCGAACCAATCAGCAGTGATACTATACCACGCTGTTTCCTTGCTCCTCGATATCGGAAAGAATACTTCCGTTCGCCAACATGTGGGACGTCGACCATCCTGGTCCACTTGCCATGCATGCAGAACTCCAAGGGAGAGTCACCCAGGTCGTCGCGCCGCAGTAACAATGACTAATGAGCCGTCAAATCACAGGCCCACTTCCCACTTTGAAGTTGCTCGGACGAAGGAACCATCATGAATTCGTTGAATTCCGCTTCTTGAAGAAAACTAATATACCAGCAGTACTGCTAGCTACAATATTTACTCCAACAGAGGCCTCCTTTCGTTCATAGGATAGGAATATGAAAATCATAGGAAGTGAGATGACATGCATCTCAATTCCTATAGAGAAAGAGATGCCATTTGATGCATAAGATAGGAATTTTTCCACTTAGTCTAGGCTAATGTACTGGTAATTTTCTCTAAAAACTACAGTAGTAACTAGTAGTACTGGCACATGCTCGTACTCAGACACAGACACACACACTAACTACTAGTACTACTACTTCTCACATGCTGGCCAGACGCCGTTGTTCTCCTTCCCGGCTTTGTCGGCGACACCCCACCGTGCTTGGATCTCCGCCGACCTCTCCACAGCAGCGCGTGCGTCCTTTTCTTTCTTGCGGCGGCGGGCCTCTCTTTTCTTGAGTGCTTTATGACTTTTTCGCTCCCTCTGTGCGGCTTTGGCCACCTCTTGCTCTACCGTCCATTCAGCCTTGGCATCTTCAAATTCCTCCCACATAGTTGTGAGGTCGCGAGCGGCGATGAACTCGGCACGGCGGGATGCCATCGCTTCCCTACCATTTTGTGTGCGTTCGTGGGCGGCGAGGAACTCTGGGCGGCGGGATGCCATCACTGCCTTACCGGTTAGTGTGCGGCACGGTGGCATGAACAACGCTTGGTGAGAGCTTTCGGGTGGAGTGGCCAGACAACCGTATAGTGCATTGGTTTGTCAAGATCTCAAGGACAGAAGACGAAGGAAATTAGGATTCCCCTTCAATCCTGGTCATTTATTACCGAGTAAAATGCATTGGCGGTCATTGAACTTGTCTTGATAGCTCACTTTGATCATTGTATACGAGATATGGTGATTATACGGTCGCTGGCTCAGCGTATAGCTCCGTATTTGTATGGTTGACCAGTCAAACAGTCTGCATGCGCCTGAAACGGTCACCGTCTCTCCAGAATGTCGATGCCGCATTCACTGGACTTAACTGCAGGTGCAATTGGTGTGTCACTGACATGCGGGCCAGACGCCCGTTGGGCCCACATGTCAGACACCCAAACGCATCTGCAGTTAAGTCACTGAAGCAACATCCGCATTCACGTCGGACGAACCTACTCCGGCGCCAGTTGTCCATCCGTCTGCCGCGGCTCATTGCCATTCGCCCGCTATATTAACTTGAGCCCCAGCTCCCAGCCATAGCCAAAGACCAACACTTATTCTCCTCCAGCCCCTTCCTTCTGTCGGCACCACTTCAACCATGGCCTCGTGGCGCGCCGAAGCTCTCTTGGACATACTGTCGCAGGAGCAGATGAGGGACATCGGTGGCTCCGCTCTGGGCGCGCTCCAAAGCTCTCTTCGACGTATTGTCGCAGGAGCAAACGAAGGAGATCGCCGGCACCCCCCGGGCCTCCCTCCGCCGCCACGACCACGAAGCCGGCGCGCGTGCGCGAGCGCAGCTGGCGGTGAGGAAGAGTAGTACACAGTAGGTCGCCGCCGCTCTGGTCCCGGGAAGGCCACCACTACTCCACTCAGTCGATGCCCAGCTTGGTGGGGTAAACATCGGCGGCCAATTAGCCGCTTGACGGCGACGTGGAAGCAGAAATCTTCATAACCTTGTGCTCCGGCCGGAGGAGGAGGTTATCGAGGAGGATGAGGAGGAGGCAAAGGCAATGGCCGGCTTTCTCGGGTTCATGGCCGGACTTGGTGGTCGGGCGCCGGTGATCGTTTAGATTAGGTTTACAGTAGGTTTAGTGCGGTTTGTGCGAAATATGTAATGAATTTCGTCTAGTTTGTAGGAAAAGTTTTCGAAATGTAATGAATTTCATCCGGTTAATTTGAAATTTTCTTTGTTTGCATGATCTTCGTCTAGTTAGTTCATATAGTTGTCGAAAGGTATGCGGGCAGCATCGGATGGCATCCATCAGTGTCCTCGGACAGATGCCGGTGTAAATTTGTGGGCCAGTGCTGGAGATGCCCTAACTATCATGCTATAATCGCTAACAATCTTCCATTATTTGGCAGGGAACAATTATCCCTCGATCAAAATCAGATCCGCGTTGTTTCGCACTCCTCCCGCGTACGAGTGTAAAATCTTGCTTACATAAAAATGGAGCAAGTGGACGGCACTGTAGCATGTCATATCACTCGAACTAGCCCGCCTAACGAGCGGGAAAGCACCGCCCTCGTCATTTTGTTCTGGATTTCTATCGATCGATCGCGCGAAAATGTTACGCTTCGCAAGTTCTAAAGGAAAAGGCGGCACACTTATGACTCGTACGCGTCGCAACGCCGACAGTCCGGCTCGCACGCCGCTCACCAAAGGGGACACGCATTGTCTTGCAATTTCACTGACATGTGGGATCGTTATTGAATAAACCGTCGATAGCCGAAATCTAATTGCTCGGCGGGCGTTGGCTGAGAAGAGAGAAAGGGGGAGGGAGAAGAGATCGCCCACCCGCCATGCACGGACTCCAAGAAATATATGGTGATAATGTGAGGTGGGCCATGCTGGAGTCCGGACCGCTTCCGGAGCCCGCTCTCACCGCCCTGGCCCCTCAAGACGCCAGCTGCCCGCTGCATGCATAGCAAGTAGTCCCCACTTATATGGAGGAGAGAGAGGCATTGACAAAGTCAAGGAGTAACAGTGGAGACAATAGCTTTCATCAAATATAAACAATGAATACTCGTTGCTCATCCTCTATATCGGAAAGAATACTTTCATTCACCGACATGTGGGACGTCGACCATCCTGGTCCACCTGCCATGCACAAAATTATCCTGGTCTACCCCGGTCGTATCGTAGGCCCAACCTTTCCCACCGTAAGTTGTTCGGACGAAGGAACCATCATGACTTCGTTGAATTCCGCTTCTTCAAGAAAACTTACTGTACCCGCAATACTGCTACCACACGCGAAGACTTGACGGCATTGTACCATGTCATATCACTGAAACCCACTAGGCCAAACTAGCCCACCTAGGTCATCTATTTTGGAACGGAGGGAGTACGTCTCTGCACTGCTATGATTTTGTGTTGCACGTTCTTTGTACTTTTGCTATCATTTTCCTACCCTATGAACCAAATAAGGCCTTAATGTATTTCGACTATTGTCTGATCGATCGCTAAGCCTACAATTTTAGGAGCTAGGGCTATTGGTCGATCGACGAGGGTAAGTATAAGGGTACCACGAGCTCATCAGCCCCAACGTTTATCTTCGGTGAGTGTTTTGCAAGTACTATAGCTCACACAGTAGCTAGCCTACTAACACCAAGAATCAACAAACAAGCCCTGCTGATATGATAAACAGTTCAAACTTACATCTAAGCATGCCATATATTACATCAAAAGCTGGTGAGGATACATCTGTTTCCATAACTCGGAGAGGGTTCACATGATTCATCGCATGATTCACTATCAAACAAAAGTAGCAAGATCCACCCACACAAGACAGTGCACTAGCCCTAAGATGGTTTGATAACACGCATCGTTCTGGTAATTAAACACAGGGCAATGCAAACTACCCTGAAGGATTACCGCGACCAACTATTTCTTGTCATCGATCTCTCGGGCAATGACCACAGCATGGACAACGGCATGGGAATCAATTTCTGGGGCGATGTCCATAGGACTGACCGCGACATCGGAATCGATCTCTGGGGCGATGTCCACAGGATGGACAGCAACATTGGAATCGATCTCCGGGGCGATGCCAACAGGACGGGCCACGACATCGGAATCATCTAGGACAACCACCGGCACCTGCACAACACTAACATATTAGCAAGCACATTGCAAATAATCAAAAAGAAAGCACATTGCAAATAATCAAAAACCACAACTATGGTAATAAGCCATTATTTTTTACCTTGTGCAGCTCACCGGGGGATCTCATCCCTCCGGGGGCCATCTCCTCGTCCTCGATGGGGGCCATCACCTTGCCAGGGGAATACTGCTTCTCAACGGCGACTATCTCCTCAAACTCGGTCTTGAGCCTCACATAGGTGGCAACCAGAGCTCCTGGGGTAGGCACGGTGGGGCCCTTGCTGTTCTTCCAACTTGCTTTGAGGAGTTCGTCCGCCAACGTCCTCAACTCTTTGGCCAGTGCTTGTTTCTTGGATTTCTTCGTCTCCATGGGTTGGCCCGCCAACATGGTCAACTCGTTGGTCGGTGCTCGCTTCCTGGAGATCGCTGTCTCCAGTGGGTTTTCCGCTGGCAACTCTTTGCTTAGTGCTCCAGGATCCATCAATGATCTGACAAACAAAAAGCAATTGAAAGGAAACCACAATCGCAATGAAAACGGGAAAAGAATAGGATATGAGAATCGGTCGGTGCTTCGCAAAAAGAAGATTATTGGAATGAAAATATAGCAGCATAACTGATTCGCCCACCTTTCCTTCGTCGGTAGAGAAGAAAAATGGCAGAAGTGAGTAGCCTGGAGTGAGGTTTTCTTCAAGAAAGGGAAGAAAGGGCTTGAACGAGCGTTCCAATGAAATGATGGTTGCTTCGTCCAGTCCAACTTGGAGGCCACCTTACCACTGATGGTAAAGGTGTGGGTTTTGTGATATGATGGGTCATGACGGCCACACTGGGGTGACATGTGAGTCTCGACTGTAGCACCTTGTTGTGATTTGGTGGATGGCACGCGGGCCTAGATGCTTTGAAATGTCCCGCATGTAGATAGAGCGGCTAGTCATATAGGACTGCTCAATATTGTGCACCGCGACCAAGGCGGATAGGAAAATGAGAGAACTACGTAATTAATGCATGAGTTTAATTAGGGTAGTTTTGTAAAGTACGAGATACATTCCTCCAATCGCAAAATGCCTTGGTTCATGAGATTTGAGATTTGAGCCCTATAAACCGGAGGGGAGGGGGTACTGCACACGGTGTAGTCTAGTCACTTGTTTTTTTTAAGCTGAAGTCTAGTCACTTGTTGAAATCTCTAGAAAGGCAAATACTCCTTTCCGGTTTACAGGTCTATACTACTCCCTCCGTCTAGGTGTGTAAGTCATCTTACGAAAACCAAATAGTCCCAAAACACTTAGGCGCGATGCATTAACTTCTACCTTGTTTCTTATTTCTTGACATACGTATCAACCAATAAGAGATGAGAGGTGTGCATGCTTTTAATGACTTGCAATGGCTAGTTCATTGCATGGAATGCTATTAATTAGCAAATAAACATTGGTGACTCCAGGAGGAAACGGTGCTAAGCGCGTGGACCTATGCAGAATGAGTATCAACCAATGAATAATGGAGTTTAATTGTTATACAATAGCAATTTTGTCTCATGCAAGAGCTTGGCTAGTACTCCAAGGAACCGCACCACGCGAGCGTTCGCAACTGCCACGTTCAGTTTGCACTTGGCTCTTCGCCTCTTCAAGAAGACGAGCAATGATGTTACTCCTACTTCTATAGTATCGAATCCACTGCTGCATGTCCGTCCACCTCGTGCGGGAGGGGTAGCGTGTAGCGAAAGCTTCTACTTACTGCTCCTGCCTTTGCGTCCATGACAGGTGGGCCCAAGAGGTGGTTGGCCCACCTGTCATGCAGCGAAAGGCAGGTGTAGTTAAGGCACCGGAGCTCAGTCCGGGAGGGAGAGGGCGTTGTAGTAATCAAATTTCTCGAGCTTGTATGAGTTGACGCAACACATCAAAGCACTGCATTCGATAAAACTCTTTTTACACATTTCAAATGGGCTACTTCGTATGTAGGAGTAGACATATTCTGCTTCGTATGTACTCCCTCCGTTCCAAAATATAAGTCTTTTTAGAGATTTCACTATGAACTACTCTTACATACTAAACAAAATGAGTGAATCTACACTCTAAAATATGTCTATATACATCCGTATGTAGTTTGTAGTGGAATCCCTAAAAAGACTTACATTTAGGAACGGAGGGAGTAGTCACTTGTTGCCATCTCTAAAAAGACTTATATTTGGAAACAGAGGGAGTACAACGCATGCTTGCATGTCGTGACTTTCGTTTTGATACTTGCATGTGTTGATTTGATGCACCTTGCCAAATTTTGACTATAAATTTAACTAACCAAATTTTCATGCATGTCACAAAAAATCACGGGGCTGTTTGGATTGTGACTATGTTTGTCTTATGTTGCCACATTATTTTTCCCACACTTGCCACACTTGCCTAACCTGAGTTGCTCAAATTGTTAGACACACTTTGGCTTGCCTAAGGGAATCTTGCCAAAAAAATTGTGTCTATGACATGTGGGGTTCACTGCTAATAAAAAAGTTCTTGTCTTAGGTGTGGCTAATAAAAAAGACTTATATTTAGGAACGGAGGGAGTAGAAAATATAAATAGTAATGCATGTTGGGGCAACCCACGTTTCCGCTAATTTTAGCCGTGGGCTTGTTCACAATTTTTACGAGCGGGTGGTTGTTCATTTAATGGAGGGACTTGTAGTACTACCAGACTTGAACGATACAAAGTGCGACCTGGCACACCGTAACACCACTTGGAACAAGCGGGTAGCTATGTCAAAAAACAATCAACAACTAAAAAAACGCGACCTGGCGTGTAGTATAGTACACAATTTAAAACGATTGTTTTGATGGAGTGAAAAAGGAAAACTGCCCCACTACTTATATATAGGCCGGAGCCTCCGCGCTTGTTTGCTAGGGCTGCTCTATTCACACACTCTCATCCTCTCCAGATCTAAACAAGATAGGGGTAGTAACGCAGTCTTTCTCCCTTCAAAAAACACTGGCTTTCTAACCTCACCGCTGGTTACAGATCCGGATGTATCCCCCTCCGCTGGTGAAGGGGAGGAGGGGCAGTGTTTAGGCCATCGTCGACAGCGAGGGAGGAGACCCACTGCCGGCCGCACCGTTATCTCTGGCCAAGCGCCGGCGCGGGAGGTCCTCCGATCCCTTCGTCGTTGCCTGTGGGCGGATCCGGCCTCCCGCCGCCCACCTATCCACATCCCGACGACCATCAGGTATATCTTCGTTCGAAACCGCCTTAGCTCTACTTCCCCAGCTGCTATGTCGCTGCATGTGCATCATTTTCTACCTCTCAGCCCCTCTCGATCGGATGGTCCAATGTCACCTTTTTCTTTTCTTCTATTGTTAGAGGTAAAGCTACTTCATGGAGTCGAATCTTGTACTCCCTCCGTCCGAAAATACTTGTCATTGAAATAAAGTGGGGGTGGGGGAATTTAGTATGTACATCAGACTTCGTACAAACAGGAAGGAAAGGGGATGAAAGTAGTACAAACTGGTCATCCAACCGGTCTCTTGGTAGAAAGGGAAATATAGGGGTAACGTTGTACACAGTGGTATGACCAGGACTAGATTTGCTATCCACACATAGGAGTAGGTGGCTAGAGTGCACAAAAATGGGACCAACCCAGATAGTATGTTTCTTCGATGTTTGTTTCTCGGGGCAACAAACTATGAATCATCACTTTATGCCCCTGTTTACGTACATGGTGCTTTACTGCTGGTGCACCCACTGTCCCATGCCCTTATACCAAATATTTAGGCTCCGGTCGGAATAAAGGGGCAAAAAACATAAGTCTTGATGAAAATAGAGGAATAGGAATGGAATGTAGGTATAAAACTATGGAACAACGAACCGAAGGAAACTCTGAAGAGAATGTGTTCGGATGGACTACGAAATGTACAGATTTGTTTTTATAGAGTAGCATGCTTGGCAGTATGAGATGCTATTTGTTTATTCAGCTGCATAGTGACTACTCTTTTCCTCACCTCACGTACCACACATAGGTTGACTTTTTTATTCCGGCAAACACAGCACAACAACCTGTCTAACGCATGGCAGTGAGCGCCTGCCTCGGGCTTCCGCCCAAAAAATGAGCAGCGCGTGGATGTTTCTAATCCGATGGAATTAGTACTACCAGGCCAGCTTTCCTGTGAAACACTATTCACCTTTCCCGTGTTCCGAACGGTTGGAAGGGAAATAATACGGTAGGAATTGTGTTCCTACGAAAATCCTGCACCAAACCTGTGAACCGAACTCAGCCTTAGCCGTTCTTAATATAATGTCCCTGGTAAAAATGAAGCCATGCCATTGTTTTTGCCTGTAATTGTTTGAGACTCTGACAAGTTTAGCCAAATGTTTTTGCCTGTAATTGTTTGAGACTATGACTGTTTCCTCTGTGCCTTTTTGTGCAAACAGGGATATCCAATTCACCTGGTTGCTGTTGTGACCTTTTGGTGCACTGCACAAAACTCTTCTTAAAAGAAGTGACTTTTGTGTTGTTTAACTGGAATGTCAGATGGAATAGTTGGTTCATTCTGGTGGAACTGCACAAAGGGAGATCTGTGTTCCAATCCTCATCATCCATATTGGCGACATAACCTTCCTTTGGGCAAGGATGATATTTAATGCATGTGTTCATCTCTATTTTCCGACTGCCATGAGAAAATAATGTTGTTTTTTACTAGTACACTTGTACTCCCTCACTAACAAAACCAATTCTGAATTAGAGGGCCAATCATGTACTTGGTTTCACCAACTGGTGAGGAGAAAGAGAAACATAGCATGAAGAGGAAGAAGAAGAAGAATAAACAGTGCCAAGGCGATCTTGCTGAAGCTAGAGGCCTCAGTCGAGGCTATTCAAGGGCTCCGGCAAAAACTACCTTACATGTGAGACGATCCTCCAGGGAGCCCTTCCACTTCTGCTGTCTCGCTTAATTAGTTAGGAGCACTTAAGTACCACTAATTTATTACTGCCTAATTTTCCTGTTGGAGTTAAACAAATCTTTAGTAGGACCCTATGTTGAATCATGTGCGTGTGAATGTTTGTCTATGGAGGTGAATCATGTGGTGGAGCAGGGAGGGAATATTATTAGTGTCATGACATAATAGTGCTATTGTTTTGCATGTCAATTTATTGCCATCGGTTCAATGAGGCAATGTTTTGCGTATTGTCCATCATGAATTTGATGCTACTATTTGAGTAATATGCTAATGTCTTCCTATCCTTTCTCACTAAGCTAATGAAGGTTTCACCTTGTTCCTACTTGTGCAAACAGGGATCATGTTGTGCCAATCTTAAATTTTAGTGGAACTACACAAGACAATACAATGAACTATATCCCAGCCAGTGCTTTAACTCTGCTGGAAGTTCTTGATAATCTTTCGATATAATCTCAGCACTGGTAAACAAGAATGATTTCAACCATACATTGGAAGTGCACAAAAATATATACTATTGTGTGATTCCAGTGAGTGCTTTATCATCTCTTATGGGACTACATATATAAGCTTTTTTTCTCAGGTTGGTACGGGCCTAAGTCCTTCATCCATATTAGTCTGCTGTCATCTCTATTTTTATCATGCTACTGTCATGAGAAACTCCTTTATCTTTGCACTTTTAAGTTTTGCAACCTATGATAAATGGCAATGCTTCAAGTGTTGAGTTGAGCTAATTGGCACTGATTAAATAAACTAATACCTCTCTTTAAGCAAGACTACTATGTTGCTAACTTTACCCATTAAGATAATGAGGGTGCTTCTATTTGTGAGTGTATGTTTCATCAACTAGTCCCACTATTACAGTAATCTCACTCTCTCAATATATGTGCCAACAGGGATGCTCGATTTAGGTGGAACTGCACAAAAACTTTGGGTGCTTCATTGCCTCGACAGCTTCCGTCCTTTCCTATCAGTCGCTAATCTCCGCTTGCTTTCTTCCTTTGCTGTCAGTCGCTTGGCCTACCTCGGCTTCCAGTCAAAGGAAATAGTAATTGATATGCTACCTCACACAGGTTGGTACTGGTCTTTATCCTGATTATTGTGCCTGTCATATGTATTGGTAATTTGGTATTGTGCTACTGTTTGCCGATTTCATAAAGGAGTAATTTGGAGCCTGAACTCGCAGACAAATCATTACATCGGGTGATTTCAGTAGAACTGCACAAAATGATCAGATGGACAGGTACTTATGTTGTTGCTATGTACTCCAAAGTTCACTCAGACAAGCATCGATGTTGACAAGAAGTGCCTATATTCATTCGAGTATCAACCGGCGTCAACCAATTGTCAAACTCCAAGTATTAGGAGAGTGAACGGCAAAAATATTGCTTGGTGCATAGCCCAGAAAAACGCAGTCTAGTCTTTGGTCCCAACTTGTGCCTTTTGGTTATCGGCACATATGGTAGCGAACTATATGGCATGGAGTCTAAAGATTCCAGACAAGTTGGTTGACGCGTATATTCATCTGGGACTTAATCAGTCTGCACGCCAAGGATGCTCCATTTCAGTTGAACTGCACAAAAAATTTGCGTGGTTCATTTTCTCAACCGCCTCCTTTCTAGTCTGCAATGTAGAATTTTGGCGAGATACAGGACCAAGATGAGCCAGTAAACTAGTTGGATGAAAGTAGTGGCCAAGTTGCTCAAACCTCCGTCGGCACGAGGCCACTATTTGAGGATAAACCTACAAGCAAAGTTCAGATTGTCTGTGCTGCCTCTTATGTACTCGAAAGTTTACTCATACAAGAACTAATTTTAGCAAGAAGTACCTCTGATTGAACACCATTTACCAGTCTGTACCCTAGGTAATTAAAGTTCATCCATGGATCATATTGGATGTGATCTCAATCATTTGGATGCATAAACATACTGAACATGTGTATATCTAAATCTTTTTGTGAATTATGTATGAATATTGTCGTGTGATCTATCAATCATTTGGATGCATAGATATGTTGAGCTTCTGTATATATGAATCTTTTGAGTTGTTGATAGTGAATGTTCGCTATGAATATGAACGTGTCCTGTGAACCTGAGTTTGATATGAATTGCAACAGAACCAGTTATAACCCTTCTCCTTCTCTCAATCTGCAACTCCACTGCCGTGTTTTCCCATCTCCGAGTCGTTCCTATCCATGGCCTTGCCGTCGTCCACCGCCTCGCTGTGTTCGGTGCGGCGTGGTCAACAACCGAGAGTCATCAGAAGAGGACTGTACGTGGAGAGCCTGACGGCTGGGACCCACGAGGTCCATGGTCGCATGCAAGGAAAGTTCCTCCTTATTAAGCTGAAAAAAATGTTTCCTCCACCTGACAGCTGGGACCCACCGGCTGTATCTTCGCACGGAAGGAAGTGCCTCCTTGTTTTGCGAAAAAAATTATTCATCCCGTTGACAGCTGGGACCCGTCAGATTTGGTGACTGACTTGTGGGCCTACTAAGCGGACGTGTACGCATGGCTTTGTCAACTTAATCAACAAATGATTCTAGCAGATGGACCGTTGGATGTTAATTCAACATGTATTAAGGTCAGCAAACTTACCGGCACATCTATGTGCAAAACATGCATGCACATTGAATGTGACCGAATGTTGGCTAGAGGAGACCCCTAGTTTTTTGGTAACCAGCCTTCTGGCTGATTGTCCGGGGAACACTTTTGTTGAATAAAGCTCTCTGATTTGCCCGCCAAAAAAAGAGTAAGTGCCTCCTTATTACGCGGAAAATAATGATTCCTCCAACTGACAGTAGGGACCCACTGGACGGGCCACCGTATTTTGCAAAAAAAAATGTTTGCCCCCTGATTGCTGGGACCCACCTAACGGGCCACCGTATTTCACGAAAAAAATGTCCCCCCCCCACCCCCGCTGTCAGCTCGGACCCACCGCAAGTGCCTCCTTATTACGCACAAAAAAATGAATACTCCCCCTACTAGCTGGGACCCACCTTGGTGGGAGGCTAACTTGTGGGCCTACTAAGTTGACGGGGACGAAGGGCTTAGTCAACTTAGTCAATATGAACGATTCTAGCTCCTGTGACCGTTCGATGTCCATCCAACTGCCGTAGTGCTTCTTCAACATCTGGTCTTCTTGCTCCAGCCGCCCAAAGCAGCGCCGGTCGTGCCTCATGCTCCTGCCTCCCGTGGCCGGCTGTGCTACCGCGGAGGCCTCACCGCCCACTACTATTCCCACCGCTGGCCAGGCCCTGCGGCGACGGCAGCCTCACACCGCAGCCGAACCAGTGAACCCTCGTACTCCTCTCTACGCGGGCTTCCACTGCCGCATCTTCCCCGGCTCCGTGTCGTTCCCTTCCTAGGCCTCATCGTCGTCCACCGCCGTGGTGCTCTCCGCGCGGCGTGGTCAACGTGGTCAAGGAACGACTTCCATCGGAAGAGTACTGTACGTGGAGAGGCTGACAGCTGAGTCCACGGCCACAACCCAGTTTTTTTGTGATTTGCCAAGTAAGTCGCTTTGTCAGGCCTGTTGGGCTGCAAATCTTTCAAGACAAGGAGAGCTTTCATTCGGCTGGCCGAGAAAATGGCCCATCAGTAATGAGAAATGGGCTGTACATTTTTAAAACACATCAAAGCGGCAATTAGTTTCAAAAAAAAATTCATTTTGAGATTTTAAATTACATTAATTTTATGCGTGGAGAATTTGTTGGATTTTATATTGATATACATTTAGTTTTAAAATCAGTTTGAATGTGAGTCGAAATTTCGGGATTAAAAACAGTTCGGACCGCACCGAAATATGCAAAATTTCCTATATTTTTTTAACCGTGGCCACAATATGGGCTTTAATGCTAACAAAAAGAATATGGGCTCCAAAAAAAACCTTAAGAATTAGCAAATGGGCTGTAAATTATTAGAAATAATGGCAGATGGGTTGTATGCTGTTTTCCACAGATTTGAGGCTTTCCTAAAAAAAGGTTGACGCACAAGTAGTGACGGTTGGATGTCCATCCAACGGCCGTCGTGCTTCTTCAATCTCTGCTCTTCCTGCTCCAGCCGCTCAAACAAGCACCGGCGGGACTGCCTTCTCCCTCCTCCCCGCGGCCGGCTGTGCTGCCGCGCAGGCCTCATCGCCCCATCGTACTCCCATCGCTGGCCTAGCCATCCCTCTACTCACCCACACCTGCTGTTATTCTCCGGCGATGGCAGACGAACCAGTAAACCCTCGTTCAGTCGTACTCCCCTCCGCGTGGGCAACAACTGCTGAGTCTTCCCTGCCTCCGTGTCATTCCCTTCCTAGGCCTCGCCGTCGTCCACTGCCCTGGTGCTCTCAACGCGCCCTGGTCAACGTGGTCAACGACCGACATGCATCTGAAGTGGATTGTACGTGGAGAGGCCGACAGCTGGATCCATGGCCGCACTCAAGTAAATGCCTCCTTATTACGCGCAAAATAATGATTCGTCCACCTGTCATCAGGGACCCACCGAAAGGGCCTCAGTATTTCATGAAAAAAACGTTACCGCCGCTTACAGCTCGGACCCACCAGCTATATATTCGCAAGCAAGGAAGTGCCTACTTATTACGCACAAAAAAGTGAATACTCCCCCTGTTAGCTGGGACCCAGTATAGTGGCAGGCTGACTTGTGGGCCTACTAAGTTGGCGGGGACGGAGGGCTTTGTCAACTTAGTCAATATGCATGATTCTAGCTCCAGTGACCATACGATGTCCATACAATGGTCGTAGTGCTTCTTCAACCTCTGGTCTTCTTGCTCCAGCCGCCCAAACCAGTGCCGGTTGTGCCTCATGCTCCTGCCTCCCGTGGCCGACTGTGATGCGGCGGAGGCCTCACCGCCCCTACTACTCCCACCGCTGGCCAGGCCATCCCTCTACGCACCCACACCCCCTGTTATTCTGCACCGACGGCAGCCTCACACCGCAGCGAACCAGTGAACCCTCATACCCCTCTACGCGTGGGCATCCACTGTCGCGTCTTCCCGGCTCCGCGTCGTCACCTTCCTTGGCCTCGCCGTCGTCCACCGCCCTGGTGCTCTCGGCGCGGAGTGGTCAACATGGTCAAGGAACGGCTTCCATCGGACGTGGACTGTACGTGGAGAGGCTGACAGCTGGGTCCACGGCCGCAGCAAGGAAGTGCCTCCTTATTACGCGCAAAATAATTATTCCTCCACCTGACAGCGGGGACCCACCGGACGGGCCACCATATTTCGTGAAAAAAATGTTTCCCCCTTGACTACTGGGACCCACCAGCTACACCTTCGCACGCAAGGAAGTGCGTCAAGGCAAAAAAAAAAGTTCGCCCCCCGGACCGCTGGGACTCACCAGCTACATCTTCGCACGCAAGGAAGTGTGTACGTGCAAAAAAAATGATTCGCCCCCCTGACTGCTGGGATCCACCAGCTACATCTTTGCACGCAAGGAAGTGCCTGACAGTCGGGACCCACCTGGTCGAAGTGCACGTAGCATTGTCATTCTGGTCGCGAACGTGTACGTACATACTGGTCGATGTAGAGGCGCACATGTGGCATAGATGTAGAGGCGCGCACGTGTCGTAGTAGAGGCGCGCACATAGCATGTACACGTACGTATAGCGGCGAGGGTGTAAGAAAGAAAATACGGCCACGTACGTACATACGGGCAGGGTCTCTAACGCCTAGCGCACATACGTACATGGTTGGGTCGGAACGGAGAAACAACGTCGTCGTCGTGTTCATGGGGAGCCAACCGGCTGGGTCGGAACGGAATGCGTGGTTGTGTTCATCGGGAGGGCTTGGACGGAACAGGCGATGGAAACGAGGCCTGGCGTACCGCACAACGGACGAAACGGCCTTGTGTTCGACCGGCCACGTTCGACACGGGGTCCTGTTGATCGGGAGGGGCCTGTCGTACCGCAAAACGGAGGAAACGGACCTCCTACGGTCGAAATGGGGGTCCTGTTGATCGGGAGGGGTGTGGCGTACCGCAAAACGGAGGAAACGGACCTCCTACGGTCGAACCGGGGGTCCTGTTGATTGAGAGGGGTGTGGCGTGATAACCCACAAGTATAGGGGATCGCAATAGTTTTCGAGGGTAGAGTATTCAACCCAAATTTATTGATTCGACACAAGGGGAGCCAAAGAATATTCTCAAGTATTAGCAGCTGAGTTGTCAATTCAACCACACCTGGAAACTTAGTATCTGCAGCAAAGTGTTTTAGTAGCAAAGTAATATGATAGTGGTGGTAACGGTAACAAAAGTAAAGACAGCAAAAGTAATGTTTTTGGTATTTTGTATTGATTGTAACAATAGCAACAGAAAAGTAAATAAGTGTAAACCAGTATATGGAAAACTCGTAGGCACCGAATTAGCGATGGATAATTATGCCGGATGTGGTTCATCATGCAGCAGTCATAACATAGGGTGACACAGAACTAGCTCCAGTTCATCAATGTAATGTAGGCATGTATTCCGTATGTAGTCATACGTGCTTATGGAAAAGAACTTGCATGACTTCTTTTGTCCTACCCTCCCATGGCACCGGGGTCCTATTGGAAACTAAGGGATATTAAAGCCTCCTTTTAATAGAGAACCGGAACAAAGCATTAGCACATAGTGAATACATGAACTCCTCAAACTATGGTCATCACCGGGAGTGGTCCCGATTATTGTCACTTCGGGGTTGCCGGATCATAACACATAGTAGGTGACTATAGACTTGCAATATAGGATCAAGAACACACATATATTCATGAAAACATAATAGGTTCAGATCTAAAATCATGGCACTCAGGCCCTAGTGACAAGCATTAAGCATAGCAAAGTCATAGAACCATCAATCTCAGAACATAATGGATACTAGGGATCAAACCCTAACAAAACTAACTCGATTACATGATAAATCTCATCCAACCCATCACCGTCCAGCAAGCCTACGATGCAATTACTCATGCACGGCGGTGAGCATCATGAAATTGGTGATGGAGGATGGTTGATGATGACGACGGCGACGAATCCCCCTCTCCGGAGCCCCGAACGGACTCCAGATCAGCCCTCCCGAGAGGGATTAGGGCTTGGCGGCGGCTCCATATTGTAAAACGCGATGATTTCTTCTCTCTCATTTTTTTCTCCCCAAAAGCCAATATATGGAGTTGGAGTTGGCGTCAGAGGGCCACCAGGGGGCCCACGAGGTAGGGGGCGCGCCCAGGGGGGAGCGCCCCCCCCCCCACCCTCGTAAGCAGGGTGTGGGCCCCCTGGTCTTCATCTTTTGCGTGGATTTTTCTTTATTTTTTCTAAGGCATTCCATGGAGTTTCAGGACATTCCAAGAATTTTTATTTTCTGCACAAAAAACAACACCATGGCAGTTCTGCTGAAAACAGCGTTAGTCCGGGTTAGTTCCATTCAAATCCTACAAGTTAGAGTCCAAAACAAGGGCAAAAGTGTTTGGAAAAGTAGATACGACGGAGACATATCAACTCCCCCAAACTTAAACCCTTGCTTGTCCTCAAGCAATTCAGTTGACAAACTGAAAGAGATAAAGAAAAACTTTTACAAACTCTGTTTGCTCTTGTTGTTGTAAACATGAAAAGCCAGCATTCAAGTCTCAGCAATTATTATGAACTAACCATACTCACAATGACACGTAGGTCTCACAATTACTCACAATAGCATAATCAGCTAGCGAGCCATAATAATAAAACTCGGGTGACAACACTTTCTCAAAATAATCATAACATGATATAACAAAATGGTATCTCGCTAGCCCTTTCTGAGACTGCAAAACATAAATGCAGAGCACCTTTAAAGATCAAGGACTGACTCAACATTGTAATTCATGGTAAAAGAGATCCAGTCAAGTCATACCCAATATAAACCAATAATAATGAATGCAAACAATGGTGTGCTCTCCAGCGGGTGCTTTTTAATAGGAAGGGTGATGACTCAACATAAAAGTAAATAGATAGACCCTTCGCAGAGGGAAGCAGGGATTTGTAGAGGTGCCAGAGCTCGGTTTTGAAATAGAGATAAATTATATTTTGAGCGGCATACTTTCATTGTCAACATAACAACTAAAAGACGACGATATCTTCCATGCTAAACAGATTATAGGCGGTTCCCAAATAGAATGGTAAAGTTTATACTCCCCTTCCTCCACAAGCATCAATCCATGGCTTGCTCGAAACAACGAGTGCCTCCAACATTCAACGGGTCCCAAGGGGAGTTTTGTTTGCAGTTATTTTGATTAAGTTTGCATAAAGCATGGGACTGGGCGTCCCGGATACCAGCCATTTTCTCATGAATGAGGAGCGGAGTCCAGTCCTCTTGAGAATAACCTGCCTAACATGAAAGATAAGGGCAGCTCTAGTTGACATATGAGCTATTCGAGCATGCAAAACAGAATGTTTATTTGAAGGTTTAGAGTTTGGCACATACAAATTTACTTGGAACGGCAGGTAAATACCACATATAGGAAGGTATGGTGGACTCATATGGAATAACTTTGGGTTTTAAGGAGTTTGGATGCACAAGCAGTATTCCCGCTTAGTACAGGTGAAGGCTAGCAAAAGACTGGGAAGGGATCAACTGAGAGAGCGACAACAGTCGTAAACATGCATTAAAACTAATTCACACCGAGTACAAGCATGAGTAGGATATAATCCACCATGAACATAAATATCATGAAGGCTATGTTGATTGGATTCAACTACATGCGTGAACATGTGCCAAGTCGAGTCACTCAATGCATTTAAAGGAGGATACCATCCCCTCATACCACATCATAATCATTCTAATAGCATGTTGGCACGCAAGGTAAACCATTATAACTCATAGCTAATCATGCATGGCACAAGCAACTATAATCTCTAAATTTCATTTGCAAATATGTTTATTTCACAATAGCTGAATCAGGAACGATGAATCATCATATTTACAAAAACAAGAGAGGTCGAGTTCATACCAGCTTTTCTCTTCCCAATAAGTCCATCATATATCATCATCATTGCCTTTCACTTGCACGACCGAACGGTGTGTATAATAATAAGAGTTCACGTGCATTGGACTAAGCTGGAATCTGCAAGCATTCAACTCAAGAGAGAAGACAAGTAATATGGGCTCTAAGTTTAAATAAACAATCATGCATATAAGATCCACTAAGCATTTTCAATATGGTCTTCTCGACCCCCCAAACAAAGGAAAAGAAATTAAAACTATTTACACGGGAAAGCTCCCAATAAGTAAAAAGAAGAACGAGAAATATTTTTGGGTTTTCTTTTTAATTCTACTACAAGCATGAAAAGTAAACTAACTATTTTTTTTTCTTAAGGTTTATCAAACACACAAGAAGAAAGCAAGAAAAAGAAATTTAAACTAGCATGGATAATACAGTGAAAGAGTATGAGCACCGACATCTAGCAATGAGTGTGTGTGGACATGAATGTAATGTCGGTGGGAAATACGTACTCCCCCAAGCTTAGGCTTATGGCCTAAGTTGGTCTATTGCCAGGGATGGCCTGGCGGATACCCGTAGGTGTAGCTGGGGTCGTAGTGTGACGAAGAAGACTCTCACTGCCATTGGCTGGCAGCCTCCTCTGGATCCCAAGAATAAACAGATAGTCGTGGAGGCTCATCTTGTGGCTCCGGCTCCGGGGCTGGTGCAAGGTTCCGATAGGCTTGAACAGCCGACCACGGAATGATGTGAGGTTCTTCAAACAAGTTAAACAAAGAAGGAGCAGGCAAAGTAATAGTCTCAGGGTGATGTTTATCAAAGTATAATTTATATTTGAGCTCCCCATCGCGACTCTTAACAAGAAAATCATGCGCTATCATACTTTTGTAATCTAAATAAGCACGGGGCAGCGTTGTTTCTTCTTTTTCCGCATGCCTAATAGGTATTTCAAAATGTTCAGCTAGGCGTGAATCATAAATGCCTCCAAAGATGGGGCCCTTAGTACGTTTCAGACTTAACCATCTAGCAACAATTCCACCCATACTAACAGAGTTATTGCGGTATAAACCATGGAGCAAAATAATAATATCAGGAATACTAAGGTTCCCACAGTTCCTGCGTCCAATCAAGCAACGACTAGCAAATATGGCAAAGTAGCGTCAAACAGGATAATGAATGCTAGTGATCCTTGCATTAGAAACCTTCCTGGTTTCTCCCACCGTGATAGTGTTAATAAAATCTTCTACTTCGTTATGGTGGGGTTCATCTAAGGTGCCCTCAAAGGGTATTCTGCAAACCTCATAGAATTCAGCTAATGTCATCTCTTTAACAATGTCATATAAATGAAACTCTACTGTTGGAGGTGATTTCTTAGGGAAAAAGTAGAAGTTTTGCACAAAAGTATTTGTGAGTAAGAGATACTGATGACGTTGGTCGTGGAGGAAATTGGTGAGGCCGGCGTTCTCAATCAATAAATAGAAATCATCATAAATCCCAGCTCTCCTCAAGAAGTCATCGGAAGGCCATTCACAAGGCCGGACTTCAGAGATGCAAGGTAAATTAAATTTGGGCTTCTCCTCTTCTTCCTTTTGTTTTTCCTTAGAGCTTCGGCTCGACGATCCCCTTAAAAGTCTCTTCATTATTTCTAAAACAATATGAAATTTTTAGTAACTTCAAATAAAAGTGAACCAACTTCAATAATATTGATAGCAACAACTCCCACAGGTGGCTAGGGCCTATATCAAGCATTAGAACTACTTGGAACCATATAAATTTGACATGCAAGCTCAAGAACATGGTCACCTATGCAGCACAAATTTCAAAGAATAAAGCACTGGAGCAAAAACTAATTGGACCAATGGAGGAGTCACATACCAAGGAACAATCTCCCCAAACAGTTTTGCGAGAGGTGCTTTGAGCAAGGAGATCGAAAATCACAGCAACGGGGGCTGGAACTCGTGCTTGAGTTGGTTTTTCGTGTTTGTGTGATGCAGAGGAAGAAGATGGGTGCAGGAATAAGTGGAGGAGGGCCACCGTGGGCCCACGAGGCAGGGGGGCGCGCCCTCCACCCTCGTGGCCAGGTGGCAGCTCCCCCCGTGGTAATTTTTGCACAGTAAATTCTCAAATATTCCCGAAAAAATCATATTAAATTGGCATGGCATTCTGAGGACTTTTATTTTCGGGATATTTTTATATTGCACGGATAAGTCAGGAAACAGACAAAAAAAATATTATTTTACTTTGTTTCTACTAAATAACAGACAATATAAAGAGGGTACACAAGGTTGTGCTTCTAGTTTCATCCATCTTGTGATCATCAAAATGAACCCACTAATAAGGTTGATCAAGTCTTGTTAACAAACTCATTCCGAATAATCCCGGAACCAGAGAAATTTCGAATGACACTAAGTTACCTCAACGGGGATATGAAAATCCCCAACAATAAGAATATCATACTTTTTCTTGACAGTAGGGAGAGGAAATTTAAAACCTCCAAATATAATCGATGGAACTTTTCCAATAGAGTTGATACTATAAACTTGAGGTTGTTTCTCGGAAAATGCATCGTGTGCTCATTGCCATTAACATGAAAAGTGACATTGCCTTTGGTGCAATCAATGACAGCCCCTGCAGTATTAAGGAAAGGTCTTCCAAGAATAATAGACATACTATCGTCCTCGGGAATATCAAGAATAACAAAGTCCGTTAAAATAGTAACGTTTGCAACCACAATAGGCACATCCTCACAAATACCGACAGGTATAGCAGTTGATTTATCAGCCATTTGCAAAGATATTTCAGTAGGTGTCAACTTATTCAAGTTAAGTCTACGATATAAAGAGAGAGGCATAACACTAACACCGGCTCCAAGATCACATAAAGCAGTTTTAACATAACTTCTTTTAATGGAGCATGGTATAGTAGGCACTCTGGGATCTCCAAGTTTCTTTGGTATTCCACCTTTAAAAGTGTAATTAGCAAGCATGGTGGAAATTTCAGCTACAGGTATCTTTCTTTTATTAGTAATAATATCCTTCATATACTTAGCATAAGGATTTGTTTTGAGCACATCAGTTAATCGCATACGCAAAAAGATGGGTCTAATCATTTCAGCAAAGCACTCAAAATCCTCATCATCCTTTTTCTTGGATGGTTTCGGAGGAAAAGGCATGGGTTTCTGAACCCATGGTTCCCTTTCTTTACAATGTTTCCTAGCAGCAAAGTCTCTTTTATCATAATGTTGATTCTTTGATTGTGGGTTATCAAGATCAACCGCAGGTTCAACTTCTACATCATTATCATTACTAGGTTGAGCATCAACATGAACATTGTCGTTAACATTATCACTAGGTTCATGTTCATCACCTGATTGTGTTTCAGCATCAGAAACAGAGATATCATTTGGATTCTTAGGTGGTTCAGTGATAGGTTCACTAGAAGTTTGCAAAGTCCTATCATTTTTCTTTTTCTTCTTTTTAGAAGAACTAGGTATATCAATATTGTTTCTCTGAGAATCTAGCTCGATTCTCTTAGGGTGGCCTTCAGGATACAAAGGTTCCTGAGTCATTCTACCAGTTCTAGTAGCCACTCTAACAGCATAATCATTTTTCTTACTATTCATTTCATCAAGCACTTCTTTCTGAGCTTTAAGTACTTGTTCTACTTGAGTAGTAACCATAGAAGCATGTTTGCTAACAAGTTTAAGTTCACCTCTAATATCAGCCATATAATCACTCAAGCGTTTAATCATAAAGGCATTCTGTTTCAATTGTCTACCAAAATAAGCATTAAAGTCATCTTGTTTAAACATAAAGTCATCAAACTCATCCAAGCACTGACTAGCAATTTTAGTAGGAGGGACTTCAGCTTTATCATATCTATAGAGAGAACTTACCTCTACTACCTATGTCGGGATATCGGGAGGTTCTTCATTAAATAAGTAATTGGGATCATATACTTCTTCAACAGGAGGTAAATTAAGACCATGTATTTCTTGAATAGGAGGTAAATTCTTAACATCTTCAGCTTTAATACCTTTTTCTTTCATAGATTTCTTTGCCTCTTGCATATCTTCGGGGCTGAGAAAGAGAACACCTCTATTCTTCAGAGTTGGTTTAGGAATAGGCTCAGTAATAAGCTCAGGAACTGGCTCAGGAGGTAGCTTGAGAGGTGCCCAATTATTTTCATTAGCCAACATATTATTCAATAGAAGTTCAGCGTCATTCGGTGTTCTTTCCCTGAAAAGAGAACCAGCACAACTATCTAGGTAATCTCTGGAAGCATCAGTTAGTCCATTATGAAAGATATCAAATATTTCAGGTTTCTTAAGAGGATGATCAGGCAAAGCATTAAGTAACTTGAGAAGCCTCCCCCAAGCTTGTGGGAGACTCTCTTCTTCAATTTGCACAAAATTGTATATTTCCCTCAAAGCAGCTTGTTTCTTATGAGTAGGGAAATATTTAGCACAGAAGTAATAAATCATATCCTGGGGACTTTGCACACAACCAGGATCAAGAGAATTATACCATATCTTAGCATCACCCTTTAATGAGAACGGAAAGATCTTAAGTAAATAAAGGTAGCGCGATCTCTCATTATTAGTAAACAGGGCAGCTATGTCATTCAACTTAGTAAGATGGGCCACAACAGTTTCAGATTCATAGCCATAAAAAGGATCAGATTCAACCAAAGTAATTATATCTGGATCAACAAAAAAATCATAATAATCCTGATCAGGCACACAGATAGGCGAAGTAGCAAAAGCAGGGTTGGGTTTCATTCTACCTCTAAAAGATTCTTTACTCCATTTAATTAGCAACCTCTTACGTTCATGTTCATCCTGGCAAGCTAGAATAGCTTAAGAAGATTCAGCATCAAAAAGATAACCCTCAGGAATAGCAGGCATAGGTTCATCATTACTAATATCATCGTGTTCAGGTTCAATAATTTCTCTTTCTCTAGACCTAGCAATTTTCTCATCAAGAAATTCACCAAGTGGCACAGTAGTATCAAGCATAGAAGTAGTTTCATCATAAGTATCATGCATAGCAGAAGTGGCATAATCAATAACATGCGAGATATCAGAATCAATAGCCGTAGTAGGTTTAGGTGTCGCAAACTTACTCATCATAGAAGGAGAATCTAGTGCAAGGCTAGATGGCAGTCCCTTACCTCGCTCGTAGTTGAGGGCAAAATAGTAGTTCGATCATCTTTCAAGTTCTTCATAGTGTCCAGCAGATATAAATCCCAAGTGACTCAAAGAATAGAGCTATGCTCCCCGGCAACGGCGCCAGAAAATAGTCTTGATAACCCACAAGTATAGGGGATCGCAACAGTTTTCGAGGGTAGAGTATTCAACCCAAATTTATTGATTCGACACAAGGGGAGCCAAAGAATATTCTCAAGTATTAGCAGCTGAGTTGTCAATTCAACCACACCTGGAATCTTAGTATCTGCAGCAAAGTGTTTTAGTAGCAAAGTAATATGATAGTGGTGGTAACGGTAATAAAAGTAAAGACAGCAAAAGTAATGTTTGTGGTATTTTGTAGTGATTGTAACAGTAGCAACGGAAAAGTAAATAAGTGTAAACCAGTATATGGAAAACTCGTAGGCACCGGATTAGCGATGGATAATTATGCCGGATGTGGTTCATCATGTAGCAGTCATAACATAGGGTGACACAGAACTAGCTCCAGTTCATCAATGTAATGTAGGCATGTATTCCGTATATAGTCATACGTGCTTATGGAAAAGAACTTGCATGACATCTTTTGTCCTACCCTCCCGTGGCAGCGGGGTCCTATTGGAAACTAAGGGATATTAAGACCTCCTTTTAATAGAGAACCGGAACAAAGCATTAGCACATAGTGAATACATGAACTCCTCAAACTATGGTCATCACCAGGAGTGGTCCCGATTATTGTCACTTCGGGGTTGCCGGATCATAACACATAGTAGGTGACTATAGACTTGCAATATAGGATCAAGAACACACATATATTCATGAAAACATAATAGGTTCAGATCTGAAATCATGGCACTCGGGCCCTAGTGACAAGCATTAAGCATTGCAAAGTCATAGCAACATCAATCTCAGAACATAATGGATACTAGGGATCAAACCCTAACAAAACTAACTTGATTACATGATAAATCTCATCCAACCCATCACCGTCCAGCAAGCCTATGATGCAATTACTCACGCACGGCGGTGAGCATCATGAAATTGGTGATGGAGGATGGTTGATGATGACGACGGCGATGAATCCCCCTCTGCGGAGCCTCGAGCGGACTCCAGATCAGCCCTCCCGAGAGAGATTAGGGCTTGGCGGCGGCTCCGTATCGTAAAACGCGATGATTTCTTCTCTCTCATTTTTTTCTCCCCGAAAGCCAATATATGGAGTTGGAGTTGGCGTCGGAGGGCCACCAGGGGGCCACGAGGTAGGGGGCGCGCCCAGGGGGGCGCGCCCCCCACCCTCGTAAGTAGGGTGTGGGCCCCCTGGTCTTCATCTTTTGCGTGGATTTTTCTTTATTTTTTCTAAGGCGTTCCATGGAGTTTCAGGACATTCCGAGAATTTTTTTTTCTGCACAAAAAACAACACCATGGCAGTTCTGCTGAAAACAGCGTCAGTCCGGGTTAGTTCCATTCAAATCCTACAAGTTAGAGTCCAAAACAAGGGCAAAACTGTTTGGAAAAGTAGATACGACGGAGACGTATCATGGCATACCGCAAAACAGACGAAACGGACTTGTGTTGGAGCGCTACCG
>NC_041381.1:228523400-228523909 GCF_002162155.2 Triticum dicoccoides | reverse complement strand
GGTCGAAACAGGGGTCCTGTTTATCGGGAGGGGTGTGGCGTACCGCAAAATGGACGAAACGGACTTGTGTTGGAGCGCTACGGTCGAAACGGGGGTCCTATTCATCAGGAGGGGTGTGGCGTACCGCAAAATGGATGAAACGGACTTGTGTTGGAGCGCTACGGTCGAAACGGGGGGGAGGGGTGTGGCGTACCGCAAAACGGGACTCCACGGGATACTGTTCATCTCCACCGTCGACCTCCTCCAGCCTCCACGGGCTACCGTCGACCTCCTCCAGCCTCCATGGGCTCCTGTTCATCCAGCCTCCACCGCGCGCTACTCCACCGGCTACTGTTCAACCACCCCTCCAGGGGCACCCCTCCATCGTCTACTGTTCATCCAGCCCTCCACACCACGGGGTCCTGTTCAATCACTCCTCCACCGTCTACTGTTCATCCAGCCCTCCACACCACGGGTTCATGTTCATCCAGAGGCAACACCACCGCTCACTGTTCATCCAACCCCCCCCC
>NC_041381.1:228443708-228523309 GCF_002162155.2 Triticum dicoccoides | reverse complement strand
AACGCTCACTTTTGATCCAATCGATGGGCTTCAGTTAGCAGTAGTAGCGAAGGAATCGCTCCATCGGGTTCAGTTAACAGCCATTGATTGATCCCTCGGGTTCAGTAACGCGTAGCCTGCAGTGCAATCGCTCGGGTTCAGTTAGAGCCCAACGCCTCGCTCGGCTTCAGTTAGAACCAACGCCTTGCACACACGCGCATACGTACGAGAGAAACGCGCATCACTCTCCCACCGTAACTGGCAACTCCCCAAAATTTTCCTCCCCCTCGCTTCTACCACGGTTTTTTCCGTCATGGACGGCCCAAAGAATGTCATGCAGTTGCATCTCCGGCCCGCCCAGGACGAAAAGCCCATTTTCTGTCATGATTTTTGTCAGAGAAGTAGGAGCCCACCACATCTATGATGATAACGGGTTTTGTCACAATTATCGTCATAGAAGTGTCATATGTATGACAGAAAAAAATTTCATTCGGCCCAAAATGTCACGGATGTGTCTTTTTTTTTGTAGTGTTATGAAGCAACGCATAAACTAGGGTTTAAGCTTCTGTTACTCTAGCAACCCATCATCTACTTATTACTTCCCAATGCCTTCCTCTAGGCCCAAATAATGGTGAAGTGTCATGTAGTCGACGTTCACATAACACCACTAGAGGAGAGACAACATACATCTCATCAAAATATCGAACGAATACCAAATTCACATGACTACTAATAGCAAGACTTCACCCATGTCCTCAGGAACAAACGTAACTGCTCACAAAGCATATTCATGTTCATAATCAGAGGGTATTAATATGCATTAAGGATCTGAACATATGATCTTCCACCAAATAAACCAATTAGCATCAACTACAAGGAGTAATCAACACTACTAGCAACCCACAGGTACCAATCTGGGGTTTGGGTACAAAGATTGGATACAAGAGATGAACTAGGATTTGAGAGGAGATGGTGCTGGTGAAGATGTTGATGGAGATTGACCCCCTCCCGATGAGAGGATCATTGGTGATGATGATGATGATGATTTCCCCCTCCCGAAGGGAAGTTTCCCCGGCAGAACAGCTCCGCCGGAGCCTTAGATTGGTTCCGCCAAGGTTCCGCCTCGTGGCGGCGGAGTTTCGTCCTGTAAGCTTGCTTATGATTTTTTCCAGGGTAAAAGACTTCATATAGCAGAAGATGGGCACCGGAGGGCCACCAAGATGCCCACGAGGTAGGGGGGCGCGCCCAGTAGGGGTGGGCGCGCCCCCCACCCTCGTGGCCAGGGTGTGGGCCCCCTCTGGTACTTCTTTTGCTCAATAATTCTTATTAATTCCAAAAATGACTTTCGTGGAGTTTCAGGACTTTTGGAGCTGTGCAGAATAGGTTTCCAATATTTTCTCCGTTTCCAGCCCAAAATCCCAGCTGCTGGCATTCTCCCTCTTCATGATAAACCTTGTAAAATAAGAGAGAATAGCCATAAGTATTGTGACATAACGTGTAATAACAGCCCGTAATGCAATAAATATCGATATAAAAGCATGATGCAAAATGGACGTATCAACTCCCCCAAGCTTAGACCTCGCTTGTCCTCAAGCGGAAGCTGATATCGACAAAAATGTCCACATGTTTAGAGATAGGGGTGTCGATAAAAATAAAATACGGACATGAGGGCATCATGATCATTCTTATAATAGAAACATATATATATTTGTCATATGATTCCTTATGCTCAAGTAACAATCTATTCACAATGTCAAGTATGGTTCAGAAACTTCATTGAGAACTAACAAACTGTAATCTCGGTCATTGAAGCAATTGCAATTTATCATAACATCGGAAAGAGTCAAGAATAGAGCTTTTCGGCAAGTCCACATACTCAACTATCATTTAGTCTTCTACAATTGCTGACACTCATGCAATACTTATGGTTATGGAGTTTTAATCGGACACAGAGAAAGATAGGGGCTTATAGTGTTGCCTCCCAACGTTTTACCTCAAGGATAATGTCAACAATAATAGTTCATGCTAACTTACATCCAATTGGATATATATATCAGGATCTTTCCAACACGAGGTGCTTGCCAAAGGATAAAATGAAAAAGGGAAAGGTTAGGATCACCTTGACTCTTGCATAATGTAAAAGATAGGCCCTTCGCAGAGGGAAGCAGAGGTTGTCATGTGCTTTTAGGGTTGGATGCACAAAATATTAATGCAAAAGAATGTCACTTTATATTGCCACTTGTGATATGAACCTTTATTATGCATTCCGTTGCTTTTATTACTTCCATATCACACGATCGTATAAAGCTTATTTTCTCCGCACTAATAAGTCATACATATTTAGGGAACATTTTTTATTGCTTGCAACATGACAACTTACTTGAAGGATCTTACTCAATCCATAGGTAGGTATGCTGGACTCTCATGGCAAAAACTGGGTCTAAGGATCTTTGGAAGCACAAGTAGTATCTCTACTTGGTGCAAGGAATTTGGCTAGCATGATGGGGAAAGGCAAGCTCAACATGTTGGACGATCCATGACAATATACTTTAACTAAGATGTGAGAAAACATAACCCATTATGTTGTCTTCCTTTTCCAACATCAACTCTTTAGCATGTCATACTTTAATGAGTGCCCACAATCATAAAAGAGGTCCAAGATAGTATATTTATATGTGAAAGCCTCTCTTTCTTTATTACTTCCTATTAATTGCAGTGATGACCAAAACTATGTTTGTCAACTCTCAACAACTTTTATGCCTCACACTCTCTATATGTGAAGTCATTACTATCCATAAGATCGATATGAACTCTTTTATTCTTTTTATTCTTTCTATTTTCTCAAGATCATAGCAAGATAGCAAAGCCCTTGACTCAATACTAATCTTTATTATATATAGCTCACAGACTCGATTACATAGAGGGATCACAAAGCAAAACTCAAAACTAATTCATACCAAAGCTTTATTCTACTAGATCAAGATATTACCAAAAGGATCGAACTAAGTAAAGCGGTATGATAGGAGTGTGATGGTGATACGATACCGGGGCACCTCCCCCAAGCTTGGCAGTTGCCAAGGGGAGTGCCCATACCCTTGTGATTATGTCCTCAGAGGTGGTGAAGAAGGAGTTGTTGATGATGTAGGCTTGTCGTTCGTCTTCCAAGGCATAGGCTCACCATCATAGAAGGATGATCGAGTCTCCGGGATCCTCAAATCTGCAGCCAAACTCATCCTCTTGAATCTATATTCATACTCACAGTTTTGGTTTTGCAGGTCATAGATCTGGGCTTGGAGGTGCTCGATTTTCTCATGAAGCTTGAAGATGGTCTCCCCAATGTTCTTGGCGTCCAGCTTGTGGTTGTTGGTGAATTCCGCGATCATCATCTGGTTGGCGTTAAGTCCACGCTCCACCATCCCTTGGCACTTGAAAACTTGTTGTTCCATAGCTTCGAGCTTTGTCTCCATGCTTCCGGTACGCCTTGGTCCCTCCACATCGACGATGTGCAGCACCCCCTCCCGTATCTCAATGGTTTGAGGGTGATGCAGCACCTCCGCGAGATAGGGGTTGATGACCCTCTCAAAAAACTTATCCTTGGGAGTGCTTGGAGACGTCATGGTGCTCTAGATCTGTCAGAAAAACAGCTCGAAACGAAAACAGAGGATATTTGCATGATACGATGGTCAAAACCTTCGGGAGATTATATAATGAATTTTTACCGACCAAAAGAAGTATCGTGCAAGAAAATGGAGTCAGAAGAGCACACGAGGTGCCCACGAGGCAGGGGGGCGCCCAGTTAAGGTGGGCGCGCCCTCCACCCTCGTGGATGCCTCGTGTCCTTCCCGGACTGCTTCTTATTTTCCTATTTTCTTAAAATATTCCAAAATGGAGAAAAAATGCTATTAGAAATGTTTTGGAGTATGTTTACTTACCGTACCACATACCTATTCCTTTTCGGAGTCTGAAACATTTACTGATTCAATAATATTAGTTTCAACATTTATTGGGTTGCCTGAGATATAATGTTTGATTCTATGACCGTTCACCACCCTCGGACTTGTGCTTTCGAAGTTGTTGATTTTTATGGCACCAGAACGAGAGACCTCCTCGATAACGTAAGGACCTTCCCATTTAGAGAGAAGTTTTCCTGCAACAAATCTTTAAACGAGAGTTGAATAGCAACACATAATCACCTACGTTAAACTCACGCTTTTGTATCCTTTTGTCATGCCATCTTTTAACTTTTTCTTTGAACAGCTTGGCATTCTCATAGGCTTGGGTTCTCCATTCATCAAGTGAGCTAATATCAAATAACCTTTCTCACCGGCAAGCTTGAAATCATAATTGAGCTCTTTAATATCCCATTATGCCTTATGTTCAAGTTCGAGAGGTAAGTGACAAGCTTTTCCATAAACCATCTTATACGGAGACATACCCATAGGATTCTTATATGCAGTTCTATAGGCCCATAATGCATCATCAAGTTTCTTGGACCAATTCTTTCTAGATCTATTAACAGTCTTTTGCAAAATTAATTTGAGCTCTCTATTACTCAACTCTACTTGACCACTAGACTGTGGGTGATAAGGAGATGCAATTCTATGATTAACATCATACTTAGCAAGCATTTTACGAAAAGCACCATGAATAAAATGTGAACCACCATCAGTCATTAAGTATCTAGGGACTCCAAACCTCAGAAAAATAACTTCTTTAAGCATCTTAATAGAGGTGTTATGATCAACACTACTAGTTGGAATAGCTTCTACCCACTTAGTAATGTAATCAACAGCAACTAAAATATGTGTATATCCATTAGAGGCAGGAAAAGGTCCCATATAATCAAAGCCCCAAACATCAAATGTTTCAATAAGAAGAGAATAATTCATAAGCATTTCTTGACGTCTACTAATATTACCGATTCTCTGACATTCATCACGAGACAAGACAAACTTACAGGCATCTTTGAAGAGAGTAGGCCAATAAAAACTAGATTGCAATACCTTATGTGCAGTTCTATCTCCAGCATGGTGTCCTCCATATGGTTCGGCGTGACACTTGCGTAGGATCTATTCCTGTTCATGCTCAGGTACACAATTTCTAATAACACCATCTACTCCTTTATAAAGGTGTGGGTCATCCTAGAAGTGTCGGGGAAACTGATCCACGAACACCTATGGGACCGGCGGACCGAGCCCCTTTCGGTTCGGCGGGGGGCGGAGATCGCACGAAGAGCAGATCGAGGCGAAGCACACAAGCAATTTACCCAGCTTCGGAGCTCTCCGGAGAGATAATACTCCTACTGCTGCTTGTCTGATGGTATTATGTTCTTGCTCGAGAGAGAGCTAAGTGTTTTTCTGGCTTCGAATGAACCGAGCCTCGTGTGTGATTTTCTAGGTCCGAACCTCCTCTATGTTGCGCATGGGCCTCCTTTTATATGCTCAAGGGGTCACCGACAGGTGGCAACGCAGAGAAGGGTACAAATGTAAAAGGCGAGGTGGTAGGTACAGTTACTTGTACAGTGTTTCCTACCTAACCCTGACGGCAGGGGACAAGGGCATTAAATGCCCGTCTGAGTCGCCCAAACAGCGCAGAAAAGGACCGTCAGGGGCGCCACCGTTCGCCATGATGGCGATCTTGTCAGCTTCGCATGCCACCGTGCACCGCTGGCTGCACAGCCTCCCGCCACGCGCGCCTGGAAAGGCCCCCAGAGCGACACGTTGGTGGATGCGCTGGAGCGTGGGTATAGGGTGGCCGCCTGCCGCGGCCGTTGTCTTGTCGGGCCCGGAAGCTTGTCGCTCACCGAGCCTCGAGATGCCTTGGTTGATCTTCCCGGTAAGCTCCTCTTGTCGGGGCCTTGTTGCCTTGCCGGGACGCATGGTGCGTCGCGGCAAGTTCCTTGGGATGCCTTGGCTGGCCTTCCCGGCAAGCTCCTCTTGCCGGGGCCTTGTCTCCTTGGCTTAAATACTTTGTTCCTGAATGGCTCCAAGGGAACCACGGAGGATCTTGGCGGTCGCCCGGCAAGCCTTGCCGCGGGGTGCTGCAACTGCCCATGCACAAGTTCGGGATACTAGAGTACCCCTACTCTAGTACACCGACAGGAGCCCCCGGGCCTGGGCCACACACGGTGCCGAGCGCTGTTGGGCCAGGCCCAAGACAGGGCACGGGCACACGCGGCCTGGGCCACGCCGAATCTTGCTCCGTATCCACCGCGCCCTTCCCTAACGGCAGGCGTTGAATGCGGCGTCGTGGGAGAGATCGTGGGTGGTTTCTTTATTTGGAAGGGCGAAACATCCACCCCCTCCCTCTTTATAAGCAGAGGAAACAGGGGCAGTTCGTTCCCCCTCGCTGGTTGCTACTACTCCATCTTCACAAACCTCCGCCGCTCCCCCCTTCTTCTCCAAGATGAGAGAGAGCAGCGCTCCGCTCCCCATCGCCACCAGCATCATCAACGCCGTCGACCTCCCTCACCACCTCCGCCATGGCTCCAAAAGCCGACAAGGGGAAGGGCGTGAAGTCGGCCGAGGCGCAGCGGCTCGCGGCGCTGCGAAAGGAGCGGGCGATCTTCTCCCCCCAGCTCGGCGCGAAGGAGCTGAGGGAGTACTTCTACCTCTTCTGGGCAATGGAGACGCGAGCGCATCCGCGCACGAGGGTACTCCCGGCCGCCGCTTCTGAACTGGCTCCAAACGGGTACCCATTTTCCGCGCTGTTCTTCTATTGCGGGCTCTGCCCGCCCTTCTCGGAGTTCTTCTGCGACATAATGAACACCTACGGGCTCCGCCTCCTTGATTTCACTCCCAATGCCGTCCTGACCATGGCAGTTTTCGCACATTTGTGCGAAAACTTTGTCGGAGTCCATCCCAATGTAGCCCTTTTCCACCACTTCTTCATGCCTCGGGTCGAGAGAGGAGAGCCGCTTGCCGGAGGGATCGCCTGGATCTCGAGAGTCGGCAAGAAGGAGGCGTATCTGGAGGGTGAACTCCGCTGCAAGTGGGAGGAGTGGAGAGCGGAGTGGTGTTGGATCGTCGAGGAGAACCCGCAGCCGTTCACCGCCGTGCGCCAAGCCCCCATAGTGCGTGGTAATGACTGGAGCAACGTGGCCCCGGAAGACGAGAGGCTGAAGATCGCCATCACCAGGATCCTTCGCCTCAGGCTTGCCGGGCTCACTGTAGGCGCTGTCGGCGCAGATTTCCTTCGCCGCCGCATCGCCCCTCTGTAGGGGAGGGGGAGGCCCGCCTGGGAGTTCAAGAACTCGGCGGACATCATGAGGCTGCGGCCGGGCCTCAACTTCAATTTCACCGTCCTGGAGCTGGATGCGATGCTCCTGGAGTTGTTCAAACGAGATCCCCAGCATCCCTTCACGCTGCCGAGGAGCGTCGTCCCGCTGTGCAACAATTCGTCGCTTGATCGGATCCGCGCGATGATGCCGTTGTGCGATTCACACGAAATCGCCCCAACTTGGCAAGAGCCCGCGGATGACGTCGTGCAAGCGTTCTTCGACGACTTGGTAGAAGTGCCGATCCGCGCCGAAAAACAGAAAAGCCTCACCCGCGACACCACCGACACGGAACTGCAGCGCATCACCACTAGGGCGGAGGAGGCTGCGGCAGCAGCTGCCGCGGGCGCGTTCGGGTTCACCATGGAGGAGGCGGAGGCGGCAGAGGCGGCAAACCTTGCCGAGCGCGCGGAGTTCGTTGGCGAGGAAGATCTTGCCGGCTCTGAAGCTGAGCCGAGCGAGGCCCGCGAGGAAGAGCCCGAGCCTTCAGACAGCTTGCCGCAGGCGGAGCCCCCGGCTCCGCCAAGAAGGCGTCTCTGCAGGGCCGGGGACGTAGCGGGGCGGCAAATGAGCCAACAGCCGCCATGCCGCGCGACACGCTCTACCGCGGCAAGCAATGTTGCTGCGGGAGCGCCTCACGCTGCTGCGACAACTGGAGCGGGATCTTCCCGGTCCACCGCCACCGCTCCTGCCAAGCAGGCAAGGGATCCTACTCCTCCACCTCGCCGCACCGGAGGGGAGCCGGACTTCGATCTCTCCGCGCTCAGCTCTGACGAGGAGGAAGAAGAGTAAGTCTCCTTGGCGTTCTTATAGCTCTTCAATTCTTGCTGTTTTTGCCTTGTATCTAACTTGCTTCAATCTGAACCTATTCCTTTTCAGGACGCTGGCCCAGAGAGCGGCGAAGAGAGCCAAGGCCGCGGTGATCGTCATCGAGGATGACCCCACAGTGTCAGCAGGGGGTGTGTCCGAGACTACCTTGACGGACCCGGCAACCACTCCCCAAAGCAGCCCCCAGCGCAGCCCCCAGCGTAAGTTCATAGTTTGCTTCCTGTTGTCAGGCGCGCATGAGTGCTTTTTCCTTTGCTGATATCTTGCTTGTTGATTTGTGTAGGAGCAGAACAGCCACATCAGGAGCGCCCGGAAGCTGGTCCCAAAGTGCCATCTACTTCGACTACGCCGCCAAGGGAGGAGTCCCCGGCAAGGGAGTGCTCTCCGGCAAGGGAAAACTCTCCGGCAAGGGGCAGCTCTCCGGCAAGGGACAGCACCAACGACCCCGCGGCGGCTGAGACCTCAACTGCAGATCTTGGTACAGGTAATCCACTTGTCTAAAATTCTCCCTTGGGTTCTTCTTCTGATTTTCTTCTTACACATTTGCTTGATTTTTCTCCCTTCTTCACTCTTCAGATCCATCTGCTGCGGAGCCAATGGAGGTTGAGGACGCCGGCGAGGAAGGCGCGCGCGGCAGCAACGATGACGCCGCCGCCAACGAAGAATGGGCCGGTGTTGATGAGCCTGCTGGCGAAGAGGCCGCCAAAGCTGCCGCCGCGGAAGCTGGCGAGGGGTCGGGCGATCGCACTGATGGCCCTGAGGCCGCAGGAGCGCCAGGCGCTGCGCCGACCGTCGATCCCTTCGCCGCTGCCGCGGAGCCAGGCTTCGAAGAGCCCCAGCCCGGCGCCTACTTGAAGGCCGGCGACGATATCTTCATCAAGCTACCCTGGGCGTCGAGATCCAGGGTGCCGGTCGAGGGGGAAACTTTTGACGAGGAGGTGCTCGCCTCCGCCGGGCTGTCGTTGGTCGACGCGCCCAGTAGCAGCAGTGGCGAGCCTGAGGAGGAGCAGCTGCTGCGGAAGCTGCTGTCACTCTACCGCGCCCGACAAGCCAAGCTGGCTTCCCGGGAAGCACTTGTCGCGAAGGCGGGAGTGGATACGGAGAAGCGCGCAGAGGAGCTCCGGGGCCTCAACCAGGAAGCTCTCCGGTCCCTGGCACAGGAGCGGGAGCGACTCGCCGAGGAGCGCACATCCTTCCTTCTCGAGAAGGCCGAAGCTGAGGAGGAACAAAGGCTGGCTGCCGAGAAGCAGTCCGCGCGAGAAGGCGAGTTGGTGCAGCGGAAGGCCAACCTCGACAGCTACAAGGAGGAGCTTGCCGAGCGCGAGCAAGCGATTGGCGGGGCGCTCAAGGAAGCAAAGGACGCTGCCGCAACTGCAGAGGCCGCCAAGAAAGAGCTGGAGGCGAAGGTGGAGCAGCTGGAGGCCAATATCAGGAAGAGCGGTGAGGAGCTCGCCGCGCTCAAGCGCGAGCGCGAGAAGGATGCTGCCGCCCATGGTGAGCTGCAGGGTCTTCTCGCTGAGAGGAACAAGGAGCTCAGCGCCGCCAAGGACTCCAACGCGGACCTCGAGTTGAAGCTGGCTACGCTGACTCAGACGCTGGACGGCGCCAAGGAGCGAGAGGTGACCTTGTCGGAGAAGATCAAGGCCGACGCGGCGCTGCTGGCGAGCATCCCCGTCACTCAGAACTCATTTAGGGAGACGGTGGAGCACTGGACCGAGGGTCTGGTGAATATCGCCGCAGTCATCGATGGGGAGCTGGCGCAGCTGGGGATGGAGGACTTTGGGTATCCTTCCGACGAGCATCTTCAACCCAGCGCCAAGCTCAGCCTGTTCTTCAAGGGCGTGGCGACGGCACTCCAGCGACTCTGGGAGAGGATCCCAAAGCAGCTGGTCGACGAGTCGCGCAAGATCTGCGCAGGAGTTCTCCAGAAGGTGCTGATGAAGGTGGCCTTCCGCAATCCAGGCCTCAGCTTCACCAACGTCCTTAAATCCTTGCCGCCGGATGCTGATCGGGATGCGCTCAAGGCCCTTGTCGCACCCATTGTGGACAAGGTGAGCGAGATCAAGAGGGTTGAGGGCGATCGCGTAGACTAGGCCGCCCATTTCTTTTTCTCCTTGTCGTTGCTGGCCATGTCACGAGAACAATTTATTAGAGCTGCGACAAGTTATTTTGTAATATAACTCTATTTCTGGTATCAATTGCTACGTTATTTCCTTTACTAGATTCCTTCCTTTGTATGTTTTTACCCTACGCTCTTAGGGAACTTGTCGGCGCAGGCACCCGAGCCGCGAGCACTGAGTGCGGGACGTCAGCAGCCTGCTGGCGATGCCGCTTCCGACAAGAAACCTTGTCGCAACTAGATGCAGCACACTTAAGTTGTTGAGCGGACTCGAAACAAAGTAAGGGCGCAACTAGCTACGAGTTGGTTCCTCCACGCACAGGTTTTCCATACAAAGCAGGGTCGTTCGAGGAAGATAACTTAAAAATTTAAAAACTGATTGCTCAAACTTTGGCAACTTAGCTTTTCTGTCGTTTGCTTCCCGGCAAGGCGAAACTTGCTTGAACGACGCCTGGCCCACATCATAATCTTCTCCTTCCCCCCCGGCAAACTTGTGTGCGAGGGAACCTTCCTTTCCTTTGTTGAGAAAAAGAAAGAAGAGAAAATAAAGATATGGAGCCTTTCGGCTCGTTATTGCTTACCGGGTGTGGGTGCTGCACAAAGTGTCAGATAACGTATGCAAGAAAGAAAATAATGCATGAAATCGACAAGATGTGCGGAGCACATGAGGTTTATTTATGCACGGGGTCTGCGCCCGGCTTTGTACAAAGGATTACATGCAACATCGGCAAGACTTGTACAAAAGGTGGTCGCCGGAACGGGTTCCGGCAACCGCGCCCTATGGGTAAAACTTACGAAGATGCTCAATATTCCAGGAGTTGCTCACCGGAGTGCCATCTTTGGTCTCAAGGCGGACAGCGCCGGGCCTAGTGACTCGCTTCACCCGATAAGGGCCTTCCCACTTCGGCGTCAACTTGTTGGAATTCTTGGCGGACTGAACGCGCCGAAGAACAAGGTCGCCTTCCTCGAAGCTTCTGGCTTTAACTTTGCGGCTATGGTAGCGGCGCAAAGCTTGCTGGTATCGAGCAACTCGTACAGCAGCCTGAAGACGATCTTCCTCAAGGAGCAGCGCGTCATCTTGTCGCAGCTGCTCTTGCTCAAGCTCATCATAAGCGAGCACTCGAGGCGATCCGTATACGAGTTCTGTGGGGAGAACTGCCTCTGCTCCATAGACTAGAGCGAAAGGTGTCTAGCCAGTGGCTCGATTTGGCGTCGTTCTGATCGACCAAAGAACCACCGGCAGCTCCTCGATCCAATTTCTTCCGCACTTGCGCAGCCTGTTGAAAGTTCTGGTCTTGAGCCCGCGCAGCACTTCAGCATTTGCCCTCTCCGCTTGACCGTTGCTTCTCGGATGAGCAACAGAAGCAAAGCAGACCTTGGCACCAAGGTCTTGGACATACTGCATGAAGGTGCGGCTCGTGAATTGCGTGCCGTTGTCGGTGATGATCCTGTTAGGGATCCCGAAACGGCAAACAATTGACCTGAAGAACTTGACTGCTGACTGTGCTGTCAACTTCCTCACTGGTTCCACTTCCGGCCACTTTGTGAACTTGTCGATTGCAACGTACAAGTACTCAAAGCCCCCGACAGCTCGGGGGAAGGGGCCGAGGATATCGAGCCCCCAGACCGAAAATGGCCAGGATAAAGGGATCGTCTGGAGAGCTTGAGCTGGCTGGTGTGTTTGCTTGGAATGGAACTGGCACGCTTCACACTTGGTTACTTGTGCAGTTGCATCCTGGAGGGCTGTCGGCCAAAAGAAACCTTACCGGAAAGCTTTGCCGGCAAGTGCTCTTGCGCCAATGTGGTGACCACATATGCCTCCATGTATCTCCGCCAACAGCTTTTGTCCGTCTTCCCGGCAAATGCACTTCAATTTCACTCTGTTGGGTCTTCTTCTGTACAGTATGCTATCAACAAACTGGTACATACTTGACTGCCGGGCTACTTTTTCTGCTTCTTCTTGCTCTTTGGGAAGTTCTCCTGTCTGAAGGAAATGGACAATCTGATGTGCCCATGCTGGAGCTTGTGGCTCGACAACAAGGACTAAAGGCACATCTGCCGCTGCGGGAACATCCGCTTCTACGGCGAGCACGTGCGGCTCAGCCGGAGCTTGATGTTCCCCGACAAGCTTGCCGGAGCAAAGCTTGTCGGGAGCGTCTCCTTCAACGGAACAAACCCTAAGGCTTGCCGGAGCAGACTGCTCCTCAGCATCCTTGGCGTTGATCTTGGGGACTTTCTTGGTGGCGGCTTCGGGGAGCTCTGCCAGAAAGTAGTCGCCAGAAATCAACTTCCTCTTCTTTCTTTGTCCAGTTGATGGTGTTACGGACGGTTGAGTCAGCTTGAGCACAAAGATCCCTGGTTCCACAGGTAACTTTAGTGCAGCGCATTTCGACAGGCCATCAGCAATGTCATTCTGAGCTCTCGGGACATGCTCCATCTGTAGGCCGTCAAAGTGCTCTTCTAGCTTTCTCACTTCATCAACATAGGCTTCCATCAACGAGCTTTGGTAATTCTTGTTTACTTGGCGGACGATGAGCTGTGAGTCACCCCTGACAATGAGCTTCTTGATCCCAAGGTCTGCCGCGATCCTGAGACCGGCAAGCAATCCTTCATACTCTGCAGTATTGTTGGTTGCTTGCTCCTTGTGAAAGTGCATCTGGACTACGTACTTGAGGTGCTCTCCGGTGGGTGCGACAAGCAGTACACCCGCACCGGCGCCTTGCAGCGAGAAGGCACCATCGAAGTACATCAGCCACTCTTTGCTTGCCTCCTTGACGGGGATGCTCGTCTCTGGAATTTCTTCATCTGGTGTTGGCGTCCACTCTGCTATGAACTCTACCAATGCTCTGCTTTGGATAGTTGAAGTGCTCTCAAACTTGAGGCCAAAGCTTGACAGTTCCAGCGCCCACTCGACAATCCTGCCTGTCGCTTCTGGATTTTGCAGTATCCTCTTCAGCGGAAAGCGAGTGACGACTGTGATCTCATGTGCTTGGAAGTAATGGCGCAGCTTTCTCGAGGCCATGAGGAGGCCGAAAAGCAACTTCTGCACACCAGAGTACCTTGACCTAGCCCCCTGCAGAAAGGAACTGACAAAGTAAACTGGGCGCTGCACCATTCTCTTCTGCATCTTGTCATTCTCCTGCGCACATCCATCCTTGTCGGGACCAGAGCTTGTCGGCGAAGCCCCCTGCTTGTCTCTGGATGCATCTGCCGTGGTTGCTGGCTCATCATCTGCCTCCCTCTCTGCCACTAACGCAGCACTAACCACTTGATTGGTTGCCGCTATATACAACAGCAACTTCTCTTGTGGCTTAGGTGCGACAAGTGTTGGAGTGGAGGACAGGTATCTCTTCAAGTCCTGCAGCGCAGCCTCCGCCTCCGGAGTCCATTTCATTGGACCTGCCTTTTTCAATATTTTGAAAAATGGCAGGGCGCGCTTAGCAGATCTAGAGATAAACCTGCTGAGAGCAGCCACACAACCGGCAAGCCTTCGTACATCCTTGACGCGCTTCGGTGCTTCGATCTGCTCAATGGCCTTGATCTTGTCGGGATTGGCTTCAATTCCCCGCTGAGACACGAAGAACCCGAGAAGCTTGCCGGAAGGGACTCCAAACACGCACTTCTCGGGGTTAAGCTTGAGGTTGATCTTGCGCAGATTTGCAAATGTTTCATCTAAATCTTGAATCAGGGTCGCCCTATCCTTGCTCTTGACCACTATATCATCCATGTATGCCTCCACATTTCTGTGCATCTGCGGCTCAAAAGCGTGGTGGACTACCCTTGCAAATGTTGAACCAGCATTCTTCAAACCGAGAGGCATCCGTACGAAACAGTACGTGCCACATGGGGTGATGAATGCGGTCTTCTCCTCATCCTCTTCAGCCATGAAGATCTGATGGTATCCTGAGTATGCATCAAGAAATGAAAGCAAATCACATCCGGCCGTGGAGTCAACAATCTGGTCAATGCGCGGCAAGGGAAATGGGTCTTTGGGACAAGCTTTATTGACATCACTAAAGTCGATACAAAGCCTCCATTTTCCGTTAGCCTTGCGCACGACAACAGGATTGGCCAACCACGTGGGATGGAGCACTCCTCTAACAAGGCCTGCTGCTTCCAACTTCTTGATTTCTTCTGCGATGAATTCTTGGTGCTCCACTGCCTGTTTTCTGACTTTCTGCTTGACGGGCCGCGCATGAGGACAGACGGCAAGGTGGTGCTCAATTACTTTCCTGGGAACACCGGGGGTGTCAGACGGTTGCCACGCAAACACGTCGACATTCGCCCGCGGGAAAGCAACAAGCGCGCTTTCCTATTTGGGGTCGAGAGTGGCACTGATGGTGAAGGTACCACCAGTGCCGTCCTCCTTGGCGGACACCTTCTTGGTCTCAGGTGGAGCTGCCATCGTCTTCTTACACTTGCCGGTGGAGCTCAATGGTGCGTCCTCGACAGTAGCACAACACTCCAAAGAGGTGCGCTTGCCGGAGTGGGCATCAGAGCTCTTGCCGGACTTGGTCTTCTTCTTCCACCCGGGAGCTTTAGCGGCAAGTGATTTGCAATCTGCTGCGGCTGCTGCTTCCTGGTAGATCTTGTCGGCGCAGATAAGGGCATCCTTCTTGTCGCCAGGGACAGAGATGACACTTATCGGGCCTGGCATCTTCAGAACATTGTATGCATAGTGAGAGGCGGCCATGAACTTGGCGAGTGCTGGATGGCCAAGGATTCCATTGTAAGGCAATGGAAAGTCAGCAACATCAAACATAACCCTCTCAGTCCTGAAGTTCAACTCGCTGCCAAATGTTACCGGCAACGTGATCTTTCCCTTCGGCTTGCTCCTTCCCGGGTTGATTCCTTGAAATGTACCGGTTTCCTCGAGCTGGCTGTCAGGGATCTGGAGTTTCTGGAGCACCGCGGAGGAGATCAGGTTCAAGCTGGCCCTGCCGTCAACTAACATCTTGGTGACCTTGAGGTTGCGGATAGTTGGTGAAACCAACATCGACAAGCATCCGACCGCAGTTACGCGATCAGGATGGTCCTCAATATCAAAGATGATAGGTGTGCTGGACCATTTCAGAGGCTTGTGTGACTCGACGGGTGGTTCTGCTGCATTAACTTCCCGCACCCACTGCTTGAGCTGGCGGTGCGAAGTATGCAGAGAAGCACCGCCGTCAACGCACAAGACCTCTGTGGCTTTCTGGAACTCCTGCTCATCAGTCTCCTCATCATCCAAGTCTTCATCATCGTCGTCATCTTCATCCTTGTCGCGGCCGCGAGGAGGTCTGTCTCCTTGCCGCTGCTTGGCCTTGCCGCGGCGTCCTCCTCGGCCGGGACGTTTCTTGCCGGATCCTCCAGCACCTTCTTGGGCCTTCTCCTTATCGCGCCGCTCGTATTCAGCTTTCTATTGCTCAACAAGCTGCTCGACTTTCTTGCAGCTCTGGAGATCGTGGCCCTTGGTGCGGTGGATCTTGCAATACTGCTTGTTGGTGCCGTCCTGCTTGTCGGCGACCGCCACAGCCTCTGCGGTAATCTCCTTGCTGGAGTCACCAGCTTTGGCTTTCTTGGCGCCACCACCGTTGCCGGACTGCTCGACAACTAGCACCTCTTTTCCTTTCTTCCTCCTATTATTTCGCCGCCGGTTTTTCCTTGCCGGGGCTGCATCCTCACTGTCAGATCCTCCTGCTCCTATATTTTCTCCGGGGAGTCTCCTCCCTTCCTCAGCACGTGCACACTTGTCGGCCAGGGCATATAGCTCACTGATGTCTCTGATCTTGCACATCACCATTTCCTCCCGCATCCTGCGGTTTCGCACGTTCTGATGGAACATGCTGATCACCGCAGCAGGGTGGACGTCTGGGATGTTGTGCTGCACACTGCTGAATCTCTGAATGTACTTGCGCAGGGGTTCTCCTTCCTTCTGGGCGAGCAAATGAAGGTCACTCTCTTGGCCATGAGGCTTGTGGCCACCTGTGAAGGCGCCGACAAACTGATGGCATAGATCAACCCAAGAGGATATGGAGTTGTCCGGCAAGTGCATGAGCCAGGATCTGACGTTGGGTTTAAGCACCAGCGGGAAGTAGTTGGCAAGGATCTTGTCGTCTCGCCCCCTGGCAGCCTGCACCGCAATGGTGTAGATGCTGAGGAACTCCGACGGATGCGTCTTGCCGTCGTACTTCTCCGGTACATCTGGCTTGAAGTTCTTCGTGCTGGGCCACTGGACTTGCCGCAGCTCACGAGTGAACGCGGGACAACCTACCGCGTACGGCAAATCGCCTGGTTCCCCTGGCACATGCATGTCAACAGAGGGCCCAGCGCGCTTGTCAGATTGACGTTGCGCTTCTCTCCGGCGCTTGATGCGAGTACGAGCGTCTTCCTGTTGTCGATCGTGTAGAACTTGGCGCAGATCGCGACGAGCTCATGGATCCGATGGGGTGGAGTCGCTGTCGAGGTGGATCCGGCGAGTCAGCGATCTTAGCCTTCGGGGTGGTGATTGCATGGTGGTTGCACCTCCACCAGTTTCGTCGCCACCGGCTCGCGCCTGGCAACCCTGCCGCGGCAGCGACGCGCTCGGTCGCCGCGGAGTGTCGCCATTGGCGTAGCCGATGAGACTCTGAATGGTGGCCCTCCATTCGTCGATCTTGTCCGACGTTGGAGGGTAATCCTGGAGCAGTTGAGCTCGCGCCAAAGCTTCTGCCGGAGTGGTGGGTGGCAGCGGCGGACGGCGCGAGGAGCGGGATGTGCTCGGACTTCTAACTATGTTAGAAGGAGCATTATCCCGTCCAGGCGACCGTGCCTCGCTCGTGCCAGCACGCTGGCGCACATGCTGGTCTTGAGCGCCCCGGGATCCACCAGCTTGGTCTTGGCCCAACAGACGTATGGTACTGCGAGTACCATGACGTTGTCGGTCCTGCGCCTCCTGAGATGGGCGTGGAACAAGCACGGACGTCGAGGTCTGCGCCGCCTTCCCCTTGGACCTGGCAGCATCGTGAGCTTCCTCGTCGACGTCCATCCTTCCGTCAATGTCTACCCCACCACCCGTTTGCTCCGGTGGCGGTGGGATCGACGCGGACGGAACAGCCGCCTCCGAAGCGTTCTTCTTCGGTGGCATGTTGATGAAGAAAATGAAGATCTAGCTCGTGTGAACACCGGATCAGGTTCACGCAATCTCGACTCCCCCTACCTGGCGCGCCAAAGATGTCGGGGAAACTGATCCACGAACACCTATGCGACCGGCGGACCGAGCCCCTTTCGGTTCGGCGGGGGGCGGAGATCGCACGAAGAGCAGATTGAGGCGAAGCACACGAGCAGTTTACCCAGCTTCGGAGCTCTCCGGAGAGATAATACTCCTACTGCTGCTTGTCTGATGGTATTATGTTCTTGCTCTAGAGAGAGCTAAGTGTTTTTCTGGCTTCGAATGAACCGAGCCTCGTGTGTGATTTTCTAGGTCCGAACCTCCTCTACGTTGCGCATGGGCCTCCTTTTATATGCTCAAGGGGTCACCGACAGGTGGCAACACAAAGAAGGGTACAAATGTAAAAGGTGAGGTGGTTGGTACAGTTACTTGTACAGTGTTTCCTACCTAACCCTGACGGCAGGGGACAAGGGCATTAAATGCCCGTCTGAGTCGCCCAAACAGCGCAGAAAAGGACCGTCAGGGGCGCCACCGTTCGCCACGATGGCGATCTTGTCAGCTTCGCATGCCACCGCGCACCGCTGGCTGCACAGCCTCCCGCCACGCGCGCCTGGAAAGGCCCCCAGAGCGACACGTTGGTGGATGCGCTGGAGCGTGGGTACAGGGTGGCCGCCTGCCGCGGCAAGCGCCTTGCCGCGGCCGTTGTCTTGTCGGGCCCGGAAGCTTGTCGCTCACCGAGCCTCGAGATGCCTTGGTTGATCTTCCCGGCAAGCTCCTCTTGCCGGGGCCTTGTTGCCTTGCCGGGACGCGTGGTGCGTCGCGGCAACTTCCTTGGGATGCCTTGGTTGGCCTTCCCGGCAAGCTCCTCTTGCCGGGGCCTTGTCTCCTTGGCTTAAATACTTTGTTCCTGAATGGCTCCAAGGGAACCACGGAGGATCTTGGCGGTCGCCCGGCAAGCCTTGTCGCGGGGTGCTGCAACTGCCCGTGCACAAGTTCGGGATACTACAGTACCCCTACTCTAGTACACCGACAAGAAGTAATGTCTTAAATCATAAAAGAACTTTTTCTTTTGCTAGTATGTGAAACTAGGTGGTATGAATTTAGCAACAATGTAATTAGCATAATTAGCATAATCAACATGCCATGGAGCAGTACAAGAAGCATTTATGGCAACTAATTGTTCATCAGGAAAGCTATCATCAATATGTAGTGGGTCATCAAGAACATTCTCTAACCTAGACAAGTTGTCTGCAACGGGGTTCTCAGCTCCCTTTCTATCAATAATATGCAAATCAAATTCTTGTAGCAAGAGAACCCATCTAATAAGTCTAGGTTTAGCATCTTTCTTTTTCATAAGATATTTAATAGCAGCATGATCAGTGTGAATAGTTACTTTAGAATCAACAATATATGGTCTGAACATATCACAAGCAAATACAACTGCTAAGAATTATTTTTCAGTGGTAGCATAATTTCTCTTGGCAGTGTCAAGAGTTTTACTAGCATACTGGATAACATTTAATTTCTTATCAACTCTTTGCCCTAGAACAACACCTACAGCATAATCGCTAGCATCACACATAATATCAAAGGGTAAATTCCAATCAGGTGGCCGAACAATAGGTGAAGTGATCAAAGCTTTCTTAAGTATTTCAAATGCTTCTACATAATCATCATCGAAAAAAGTAATATCTTTTTGTAATAGATTAGTCAGAGGCCTAGAGATTTTAGAAAAGTCCTTAATGAACCTCCTATAAAAACCGCCATGACCAAGGAAACTTTGTATACCTTTTATGTCCTTGGGACACGGAACCTTTTCAATAGCATCAACTTTAGCTTTATCAATTTCAATACATCTTTTAGAAATTTTATGCCCCAAGACAATGCCTTCATTAACCATAAAGTGGTACTTTTTCCAATTCAAGACGAGACTAGTGTCTTCACATCTCTGCAAAACTCCATCAAGGATGCTCAAGCAATCATCAAAAGAGGATCCATAAACGGACAAATCATCCATGAATACCTCACAAATCTTTTCACAAAAGTCAGAGAATATAGCCATCATGCATCTTTGAAAGGTAGCAGGTGCATTACATAAACCAAAAGGCATACGTCTATAAGCAAAAGTACTGAAAGGGCAAGTAAAAGTAGTCTTTGCTTGATCGTCCGCTGACACAGGTATTTGATAGAAACCAGAATAACCATCTAGAAAGCAGAAATGTGTATGTTTGGATAGTCTTTCTAGCATTTGATCAATAAAAGGTAAAGGTTAATGATCTTTCTTAGTAGCTTTATTTAATTTACGGAAATCAATTACCATCCTATAACCTGTAATAATTCTTTGTGGGATCAATTCATCTTTATCATAAGGAACGACAGTAATACCTCCCTTCTTAGGGACGCAATGGACAGGACTTACCCACTCACTATCAGCAACGGGATAAATTATACCTGCCTCAAGGAGCTTTAGTATTTCCTTTCTTACCACTTCTTTCATCTTAGGATTTAACCATCATTGATGATCTCTAACTGGTTTGGTGTCTTCGTCCAATTTAATTTTGTGTTGGCATAGAGTGGGACTAATGCCCTTAAGATCATCAAGAGTATATCCAATAGCAGCATGGTGCTTCTTCAGAGTTTTCAATAATCTTTCCTCTTCCTGCTCTGAATGGTTAGCACTAATAATAACAGGATATATCTTCTTTTCATCAAGATAAGCATATTTAAGAGTATCAGGTAATGGTTTAAGCTCAAACACGGGATCACCCTTGGTTGTAGGGGGATCCCCAAGGATTTCAACAGGTAAGTTGTGTTTCAGAGTAGGACCATGTTTAAGGAATACTTCATCTATTTCCCTTCTTTCATTCATGAACATATCATGTTCATGGTCTAGCAAATATTGTTCTAACAGATCACTAGGAGGCACAACAATAGAAGCAAGACCAATAATTTCATCCTTACTAGGCAATTCTTTATCATGGGGTTGTCTATGAAATTTAGCAAAATTAAACTCATGTGTCATATCCCCTAAGCCAATTGTAACAACATCCTTTTCGCAATCAATCCTAGCATTAACAGTATTCAAGAAGGGTCTACCAAATATAATGGGACAAAAGCTATCTTGTGGCGAACCAAGAACAAGAAAATCAGCAGGATATTTAACTTTCCCACACAAGACTTCAACATCTCTAACATTCCCAAATGGTGAAATAGTATCTCTATTGGCAAGCTTAATTGTGACATCAATATCTTCCAACTCAGCGGGTGCAATATCATGCATCATTTCATTATATAAGGAAATATGTATTGCACTAGCACTAGCACCCATATCACATAAACCGTGATAACAATGATCTCCTATTTTAATATAAATAACAGGCATGCCTACAACATGTCTATGTATCTTAACATCAGGTTTAGCAATATTAGCAACTTCCTCACAGAAGTAGATAACATGCCCATCTATATTATCAGCCAAGAGATCTTTAACCATAGCAATACTAGGTTCAACTTTATTTTGCTCAGGAGGTGTATACTTTCTAATATTACTTTTACAAACAACAGTTGAAGCTTTAGCATGATCCTTTATCCTAACAGGGAAATGTGGTTTCTCAATATAAGTGATAGGAACAATAGGATCATTATAAGTGATAATCTTTTCTTCCACTACAATAGGTGCAACTACTTTTACTTCAATGGGAGGATTATATTTAAACCACTTCTCATTAGGGAGATCAACGTGAGTAGCAAAAGATTCACAGAAAGAAGCTACTATCTCAGAGTCAAGTCCATATTTAGTGCTAAATCCACGAAAATCAAACTTAGGTGTCAACCTGAGTCCTTACCATCGTCGGAACCCCAATCTTCGGAGCTACGTTTAATTATTTCCAATAAATCCCACTTGAATTCAATAGTCTTCAGCATATAATAACCAGCACAAGAATTATCGACCATGGTGCGATCATTGAGAGAAAACCGAGCATAAAAATTTTAAATAATCATTTCTCTTGAGAGCTCATGATTAGGGCATGAGTATAACATTGACTTAAGCCTCCCCCAAGCTTGAGGAATACTTTCTCCTTTGCTAGGCCAAAAATTATATATACAATTATGATCATGATGAACAAGATGCATAGGATAGAATTTCTGGTGAAATTCCAATTTTAATCGTTTATAGTCCCAAGATCCCGTATCATCACATAGCATATACCATGTCAATTCATCTCCCTTCAAAGATAAAGGGAAGACCTTCCTCTTGACAACATCATCGGGCATACCTGCAAGCTTAAATAATCTAGAAACTTCAACCACATAGATAAGGTGTAAATCGAGATGCAATGTTCCATCTCCTTCAAAGGGATTAGCTAGCAGTTTCTCTATCATACCCAAAGGACTTTCAAAGTAAACATTTTCAGTAGGTTTAGTAGGTTGAGGAGCAACTCTTTGCTCTACTGGTCGTGGCAAAGATGCCCCGAACAAGCCCCTCAAAGGATTAGTTTCCATAGTAACAAGTGACAGTAAATTTCAGCACACTACATAAATGTTTCCTTACCAAGTTCCACTCACCAAAGGCGCTTCACTCCCTGGCAACGGCACCAGAAAAGAGTCTTGATGACCCACAAGTATAGGGGATCTATCATAGTCCTTTCGATAAGTAAGAGTGTCGAACCCAACGAGGAGCAGAAGGAAATGACAAGCGGTTTTCAGTAAGGTACTCTCTGCAAGCACTGAAATTATAGGTAACAGGTGGTTTTGTGATAAGATAATTTGTAACGGGTAACAAGCAATGAAAGTAAATAAGGTGGAGCAAGGTGGCCCAATCCTTTTTGTAGCAAAGGACAAGCCTGGACAAATTCTTATAATGATAAAAGTGCTCCCGAGGACACATGGGAATTATCGTCAAGCTAGTTTTCATCACGCTCATATGATTCGCGTTTGTTACTTTGATAATTTGATATGTGGGTGGACCGGTGCTTGGGTACTGCCCTTTCTTGGACAAGCATCCTACTTATGATTAACCCCTATTGCAAGCATCCGCAACTACAAAAGAAGTATTAAGGTAAACCTAACCATAGCATGAAACTAGTGGATCCAAATCAGCCCCTTACGAAGCAACGCATAAACTAGGTGAGGGAGTCCCGGATTAGGGGGTGTACGGATAGCCGAACTATCACCGTCGGCCGGACTCCTGGACTATGAAGATACAAGATTGAAGACTCCGTCCCATGTCCGGATGGGACTTTCCTTGGCGTGGAAGGCAAGCTTGGCGATACGGATGTCACATCCCTAGTTCTGGTATGCTCAAGGCTAGCTAGTCATTTGTGCATCATGTTTAAATTCCATTTAAATTTGAAATGGGGATTTGTGAAACCCTCAGAATCATTTTTGGAAATGACCCAAATAAAAATTGTTCCAAAAAGGTCCAAGAAAATGCTCATGTTGCTCTCTGAAAATATTGGACAGAGATAAAAATCAAACCAATATTTTTAGGACCTCATAAGTATTTATTTTGGGCATTTGGAATTAATGCAGTAATTATTTGCTTTGGATATATATTGTTATATATATATATATAATATTGTCCAAAAATTATGCCATTTATAAAGGAGCTCTGGAATAATATAACTAGCTTCTATAAAAATTGGCATAAGAAAATAAAATGATTTAGTATTTTTATTAAATCAAAACATATGTCAGAAAATAGAAAAGAAAACAAAAGAGGAAAACCCTACCTGGACTTACCTGCAGCCCTGTGCAGCCCAGCGGCCTAGCCGGCCGGCCCAGCCAGCAGGCGGCCCAGCCCGCCTCCTCCTCTGTCGTCTTCTCCCCCTCGCCAAGCAACTGCGTGCCTGACGCGCGCACCGCCGCGCCGTGCCACCTCCTCCCTCCCTGCCTGCCTGTCCTCCCCCTCGTCGCTCTGGATGATCCCGCGCGACGCCACGCACGCCCCGTACCCCTCTCACTCTTCCCCCGATCCTCTCCTCTCCTCTCCCTCGCTCTCTCTCTCACGGCCGAACGCCACCGACGCCACCGCTCGCCGTTGCCGCGGCCACTGCCTCCCCCTCGTCCCTCCGTCGTGTCCACGAGCTCCGCCACGGCTCCCTCGTCCTCTCCGTCAAGCCACAAGACGCCGGACGCCCCGTGGAGCCGTCGCCGTCGCCTTCTTCACCTTCGGCCGCCGTGGATCCCCATCGCTGCCCCGTCGTCTCCAGTGCGCCCCGAGCTCGCCATGAAGCCCGTCGAGCCCGCGGTGAGCTCCGCCACCGTTCCCCTCTCTCCGTTTAGCTGCCCGCATGTTGTAGCCCTCCTCCCCACCACGGCCGAAGCCTCTCGCCGCCGTCCATGTCGTCGTCGTCGTATCGGCCCGCCTCCGCCCAAACCGAGCACCCCATCGTGCTCCCGGTGCCACGAGGGTGCCGCAGAGCCCCTCGGGTGGCCTCCCCGTGCCCTCCAGCCCCTCTGCCGCTCGAGCCCGAGCTCCGGCCGCCGCCGCGAGCTCTGCTCCGGTGAGCTCCGGCGCCCCTGCGGCTTCCCGTCTGCTCTCCTGGATGCGGACGAGCCCGGGCTACGCCCCGGTGCCCTTAGCCGCCGCCCCCGTGGCCTATAACGCGGACGCCGCCGCGTCTTGAGGTCGCCGCCGACGACCTCGCCGGCCTGACATGTGGGCCCGACCTGCCAGGTGATTAGCTTAAGCTAATCACCACCTAATCTAACCCCCCTGACACTGACAGTGGGCCCCAGCGCCACTAATCTTTTAATTAGGATTAAACTAACCCCTGTTTAACCCCCCCTGTCACTGACGTGTGGACCCCACACGTCAGGTTTGACCTGGTCAGCACCGTTGACTTGCTGACGTCGTGCGGACGTCATGCTGACGCAGCTATCCATTTTCTGGATTTAAATTAAATCAGGAAATTCCAGAAAATGATTTAAACTTCAAAAATTCATACAAATTCAACCGTAGCTCAGATTGAAATAATTTATATATGAAAAATTATCAGAAAAATGTAATCTATCCATCTGTACTAGTTTCATGCATGACAAACCAACTCATAAATGCTGTATAAGTGAAAACATGTAAATGGCATATATAAGAGCTTAACTTGGAGTTGCATTTGAATCTTTGGTTCAAATGGACTCCATCCAAATAACAGCTAGTTGCATTAGCTCAATCAGCATCACATGTTCATGCATCATTGTGTTGCATATGCTTGTGTTTTGATTGTTGGCACCGTTCCTTCTCGATAGGTCCTGCTCCGGAGACCGTTCTAGAGTACCTGTCTATGAAGCAGTGCCTCCCTTATTGATCTACCAGGCAAGCAAACCCCCTTGTTCATTTTGATACAATCCTACTCTCTCGCTCCTGCTCTCAGTTATTGCATTAGGACAACAACGATTCATCTGCTACTTTGTGCTGCGGTAGTTGAACCCATTCCTTTGCATGACCTGTCATTGCCACAGTAAATAGTTGAAACCCACTAGCATGTGTAGGAGTTGATTGAAGCCATTGTTGTGTTCCTACCATGCTATGCCTGCTATTGCCTAGAGTGTGTCAGGTCTGATTCATTGGGAATGAATTGGAGTGCAGTGTTCTATGTTCTGATGCTGAGAGTGAAGTGTGTGAACACGATTTGGTAAAGGTAGCGCTGAGAGGCCATGTAGGAGTACATGGTGGGTTGTCTCATTGGAACCGTCCTTAAGCACTAAGTTCTATGTATGTTGTCCAATGACTCGATACTACCACACATTGGGCTCCGGGCGCTCCAAGCCCTGTCGACTTATTAACCAACTTGGTCTCTATCCAGGAGTCGCAACTAGTTTCTGGTGTTTGTAGGTAGTGCTATTTTTCTACCAAGTGGCACCCGGCAGGGTGGGCTTGGGACAGACTAGGCACAGGTGGCACAGTGTACCAAGTGGCACCCGGATGGTGGGCTTGGGAACCCTGCTCACATCGTTTGGGGCCGTGAGCGACACCCCGGCCGGATCTCCTTGCGGATGGAACCCGAATAGGCGATAAACCTGGACTAGAGTCTTGTGTGGTTAGTCAGGTCGTGGCCGACACCCTCGCCAGGCTTCCGCTTGAAGGTTGCCGAGATACATGACGTGTACATGGCGGTAAGTGGCGAGAGCGTGTGTGAAGAAGTACACCCCTGCAGGGTTAACATGATCTATTCGAATAGCCGGGTCCGCGGTTATGGACTTCTTGGATGCTTACATGGTACATAGACAACTTGAAATGGATACTCTAAAATGCTCATGACAAAGTGTGAGTGCTATGGATGGCCTTCTCGTAGGGAGACGGGGATGAATCCATAGTAGTGTATTGTGTGGTGATTAGTGGACTCGTGTACGTTGTCTCACCTCAAGAAGTTCTTGTAGTCGTAGAACAGGATAGCCACTGAGTCAAAGTTGGCTTGCTGCAACTAAACCCCTCATTACCTTCTTGATACAAATGCATGTATGATAGGATCTGATGTAAGTCTTGCTGAGTACCTTTGTACTCATGTTGCTTTATTTATGTTTTTGCAGCGGAGACTTCGGTCTTACTAGTGTCCTCGTGGACTTCGACAAGTAGCTTGTACCTCAGCTACGATCTTGATCAGATGTTGTAGATAGTCAGGCTCTTCAGCCTTTTTCATTTGTAGATGTCTGTACCCAGACATGTAATGCTTCCGCTTGTTGCTTGTATGCTCTGTATGATGGGTCCTGTGACCCCTGTTTGCAATAAATGCTATGTTGTCTCTTTGAGCCTTATTTATATGAGTTGTTGAGTTATGTTGTGATGCCATGTTGTACAGCACATACTTGCATGTTATGCGTACGTGTAATGTGTATTGCTATGTGTGGGATCTGACTATCTAGTTGTTTATCCTTAGTAGCCTCTCTTACCGGGAAATGTCTCCTAGTGCTTCCACTGAGCCCTGGTAGCTTGCTACTACTCCAAAACACTTAGGCTGGTCGGCATGTGTCCTTCTTCGTTCCTGTGTCTGTCCCTTCGAGGAAATGTCATGCGATGAATACCGAAGTCCTGTTAGCCCAGTGCTACAGCCTAGATTCACTCGTTGATGACCGACACGTTCGATGCTGGGTCATGGATGCCTGTCCCTGTAAGTTAGTGCCACTTTGGGTTCATGACTAGCCATGTCAGCCCGGGTTCTCTGTCATATGGATGCTAGTGACACTATCATATACGTGTGCCAAAAGGCGCAAATGGTCCCGGGTATGGTAAGGCGACACCCGTGGGAATACCGTGCGTTAGGCCGCAAAGTGATATGATGTGTTACATGCTAGATCGATGTGACTTAGGATCGGGGTCCTGACAGCTTTGGTATCAGAGCCTGACTGCCTGTAGGATTACCAAGCCAAACTGGTCGAAGTTGAGTCTAGAAATTCTTTAGTTACATAAGGGAATTGATTGTGGGAAGGAACGTAAGGCTCTTTTTACTCCTTATACCTCATGGCCTTCTGATCTGAGTCATCCTATCTTTCCTACGGGGTTAAGGAACTAGGCTTATTTTCCATCTATCAGGATCACGTGTTACTACTTCGTAGTCCCATAGGATTGGTTGATCAGAGTCATACCCCAGTTTCGAGTACTTCCGGTGTAGTCTGTTTAGTATGATCTCAGAACCTTGAGTGATGATGTTGAGTATGTTACTACCCCATTTTAGCAGGATGTCTCATTCTGAGCATATTACTGCCGTTATGCTGCCGGAATTGCCCTAGGAGTTCGAGAGTTACTAATTACCTTGTCCTACATTCTATAGCCTATAGATGATGCTGATTCCGTCCTTGGTCTCGTTTCTCAAGATGTCATCAGCTAAGCGAAGTTCTGTTGCTCGTAGCCAGAACCACAGAGATGGTAGGGACGAGGATCCTCCCGATCAACCTTCGTTGACAGAGTTCATGCTAGAGATGGAGAGGAACAAGCGTGAGTCTAACCGCTTGTTGGCACATATCGAGGAGAACACCGCACATCAGTCCAATAAGTCTGCGACCATTCATGACTTCATTCGCTTGTACCCACCTACCTTTCATCATTCCATCGAGCCACTCGATGCAGATGACTGGCTTCGTAGCATCACTCATAAGCTGCGTTCCGCGAACGTAGATGAAGATGACAAGGTCACCTATGCCACATACCACCTGGAAGGTCCTGCTAGTCTTTGGTGGCAGAACTATGAGGCTATGCTTCCAGCTGGCTAGATTCCTACCTGGAGAGATTTCACTGAGGCTTTTCGCGAGCATCACATTCCTGAGGCCCTCATCGATCGCAAGAGAGAAGAGTTCTGTAGTTTCACCCAGAGTAAGATGGCTGTTGATGCTTATAGTAGAGAGTTTGAGAACCTCGCCCGTTATGCCACAGAAGAGGTGTCCACAGACGCCAAGAAGCAGGCTAGGTTCCGGAAGGGTCTCAACCCCAAGTTGCGTCGTGATCTCCACCTACATCATTGTGATACATTCCAAGCTCTTGTGAACAAGGCCATTAATGCAGAGACAGCTCAGCTCACTTACGAGGAGTCTCGTAAGCACACCCGTGATTTGGGATCTTCCTCCGGTTCTAGTTCTCAAAAGCGCCGGATTTGGGTTCCAAACTCCGCTCTTCCTTCCGGATATGCACCGAGGCCATTCTATGTGGTGCCTCCCCCAGCTCAGTCGTGTGTTCCACCCAGGCCTACTGGTAGACCGCTTGTTAGTGCGGGTCCATGTCCAACCTCAGGGACTTTCTTCACATGCGGGAAGCCAGGACACTATGCACGTGACTGCTCTCAGACTAGCTATGCTCCAGCCCAGCCCGAGAAGACTGTTGGATGTGTTAAGCCATCACGCAAGATGATCAGTGTCAAGTCAGCCCCCACTGAATGTGGACGTGTGCATCACGTCTCAGCTAAAGACGCTCATGATGATCCGGATGTCGTTCTTGGTACACTCCTTGTCAATTGTCATCCAGCATCGGTTCTGTTCGATACTGGAGCATCTCACTCCTTCATTTCTGAAAGCTATGCTAACTTGCACAGCATGTCTTTTTGTGATATGCCCTCCCCACTAGTCATTCAAACTCCTGGATCCAAATGGCAAACTTCTAGTGTAAGCCATGGTAATGAAATCCTTGTAGATAGACTGGTATTCCTTGCCTCACTTATAGCCCTCAAGTCTACAGATATTAACATCATCTTGGGTATGGACTGGATGAAAGCTCATTATGCCAAGATTGATTGTTACACCAGGTCCGTTCAGCTTACACACCCATCTGGCAAGATAGTCACTGTCTCCACTAGAGTTGCAAGGTGTCAGCTATATTCTCTTAATGCCAGCCCTCTCCCAGACCTTGAAGATATCCCGGTAGTCCGTGACTTTCCGGATGTCTTTCCAGAGGAACTGCCAGGTGTTCCACCTGACAGAGATGTAGAGTTCGTCATAGATCTTATCCCAGGAACCGCCCCAATTTCTAGGAGACCTTACAAGATGGCACCCTTAGAACTAGCCGAGCTTAAGAAACAACTTGATGAGTCCTTGCAAAAGGGTTTCATCCGTCCTAGTTCTTCTTCTTGGGCTTGCCCCGTCCTCTTCGTCAAGAAGAAGGATGGTACGGACCGGATGGTTGTAGACTATCGTCCCGTTAACTTGGTCACGATAAAGAACAAGTATCCGCTCCCCAGGATCAACGATCTGTATGATCAGCTCGCTGGATCCTCAGTCTTCTCCAAGATGGATTTGAGGTTAGGCTACCACCAAATCAAGATCAGAAACGGGGACATCCCTAAAACGGCTTTTGTCACTCGTTATGGTCAGTACGAGTACACCATCATGTCCTTCGGCCTAACCAACGCTCCAGCCACCTTCTCCCGCTTGATGAACTCGATCTTCATGGAGTACTTAGATAAGTTCGTCGTGGTTTACCTCGATGATATTCTTATTTACTCGAAGAACGAGGAAGAGCATGCCGAACATCTTAGTCTTGTGTTAGAAAAACTCAGAGAGCACCGCCTTTATGCCAAGTTCTCCAAGTGTGAATTTTGGTTGCCAGAAGTGACCTACCTAGGCCACGTAATCTCTGGTAAGGGCATTGCTGTCAATCCCGAGAGAGTCAAGGCCGTTCTCAATTGGACTCCACCTGAAACCGTTAAACAAGTTAGGAGTTTCCTTGGTCTAGCCAGCTATTGTCGCCGCTTTGTTGAAAACTTCTCCAAAGTAGCCAAACCCCTCACGGAACTTCTCAAGAAAGATAAAAAGTTTGAGTGGTCCCCACAGTGCGAGTATAGTTTTCAGGAACTGAAAAGACGCCTGACTTCTGCTCCCATACTTGTGCCATCGGATTTCACTAAAGACTTTGTTATCTACTGCGACGCCTCACGACAGGGACTGGGTTGCATTCTTATGCAGGATCGTCATGTGATTGCCTATGCATCTCGACAGTTGCATCCACATGAGGATAATTATCCTACACATGATCTAGAGCTTGCAGCCGTAGTCTATGCCCTCAAGACCTGGCGACATTACCTCCTTGGTAAACGTTGCGAGATCTTCACCGATCACCAAAGTCTCAAGTATATCTTCACCCAACTGGATTTGAACCTTAGGCAAAGACGTTGGTTGGAGTTGATCACAGATTATGATCTAGGGATTACCTACACCCCAGGCAAAGCCAATGTCATGGCTGATGCTCTAAGCCGTAAATCCTATTCCAACAATCTGATGTTGCAGCAAGGCCAACCCCTTCTCCATGAGGAATTTTGTAAGCTTAACCTTCACATTGCTCCTCACGGATTCCTTTCTACCTTGGTGGCAAAACCTGATCTTGAGGATCGGATTATCTCTGCTCAAAAGCAAGACACAGGAATTTCTCGGATCAAGAGAAACATTAAGAAGGGAGTTGGTGGATGTTTCTCTATGGATGATCGTGGTGTTGTTTTCTTTGAGAATCGCTTGGTGGTTCCCAAGAATCAACATCTGCGACAATTGATTCTTAAGGAGGCGCATGAATCTCCTCTCACGATTCATCCCGGCAGTACTAAGATGTATCAGGACCTACACCAGAGGTTCTGGTGGACTAGGATGAAGAGAGAAATCGCTCAGTTTATTGCTAACTGTGACGTTTGTCGTCGCATTAAGGCAGAGCATCAAAGACCTGCTGGCACCCTTTAGCCTTTAGCTATTCCTGAATGGAAATGGGATAAAGTTGGTATGGACTTCATCACCGGTTTTCCCAGGACCAAGAGAGGGAATAACGCTATCTTCATAGTCGTTGATCATCTTTCCAAAGTGGCTCACTTCCTACCTGTTCGAGGGAGTATCACCGCTAGTCAGCTCGCTGACTTATATATTTCTCGAATAGTGTCACTTCATGGTGTTCCACTAGAGATCAATTCAGACCGTGGTAGTCTTTTCACTTCTCATTTCTGGGAGAGTTTCCAAACTGCCATGGGAACCCATCTTTCCTTCAGTACCGCTTTCCACCCTCAGTCGAGTGGTCAGGTGGAACGGGTCAACCAAATTCTCGAAGACATGCTCAGAGCTTGCGTTATCTCATTCGGTATGGATTGGGAGAAATGTCTTCCCTTTGCCGAGTTTGCTTATAACAATAGCTATCAATCCAGTCTCAAGAAAGCTCCTTTTGAGGTTCTCTATGGATGAAGATGTCAAACACCTTTGAACTGGTCAGAAACCGGTGAAAGACAATTCTTTGGACCGGACATGATCCAGGAGGCAGAAGAGCAAGTTCGCATCATTCGTGAGAATTTGAAAACAGCCCAGTCTCGTCAGAAGAGTCAGTATGACCGCCATCATAAGGATATGACTTATGAAATTGGCGACCAAGCTTACCTTCGGGTCACTCCTTTGAAGGGTACCCATCGCTTCGGTATCAAGGGCAAGTTGGCTCCTCGTTACATTGGTCCTTTTCGCATTCTCGCTAAACGAGGAGAGGTTGCCTACCAGTTGGAACTACCCCCACATCTTTCTCGAGTTCATGATGTCTTCCACGTCTCTCAACTCAGGCGTTGCTTCTCGGATTCCATCCGCGGAGTGGACCACGAAACGCTTGATCTCCAAGATAACCTCACATACCGAGAGTACCCGGTTCGCATTCTTGATCAAGCAGAGCGTGTTACTCGACGTCAGAACATCAAGTTTCTCAAGGTTCAGTGGTCCCGTCATTCCGAGAGAGAAGCTACTTGGGAGCGAGAAGATCGTCTTCGATTGGAGTACCCCACCTTCTTTCCGTCGACCCCTGAATCTCGGGACGAGATTCTTTCAAGTGGGGGCAAGTTGTCACATCCCTAGTTCTGGTATGCTCAAGGCTAGCTAGTAATTTGTGCATCATGTTTAAATTCCATTTAAATTTGAAATGGGGATTTGTTAAACCCTCAGAATCATTTTTGGAAATGACCCAAATAAAAATTGTTCCAAAAAGGTCCAAGAAAATGCTCATGTTGCTCTTTGAAAATATTGGACAGAGATAAAAATCAAACCAATATTTTTAGGACCTCATAAGTATTTATTTTGGGCATTTGGAATTAATGCAGTAATTATTTGCTTTGGATATATATTGTTATATATATATAATATTGTCCAAAAATTATGCCATTTATAAAGGAGCTCTGGAATAATATAACTAGCTTCTATAAAAATTAGCATAAGAAAATAAAATGATTTAGTATTTTTATTAAATTAAAACATATTTTAGAAAATAGAAAAGAAAACAAAAGAGGAAAACCCTACTTGGACTTACCTGCAGCCCTGTGCAGCCCAGCGGCCTAGCAGGCCGGCCCAGCCAGCAGGCGGCCCAGCCCGCCTCCTCCTCTGTCGTCTTCTCCCCCTCGCCAAGCAGCTGCGTGCCCGACGCACGCACCACCGCGCCGCGCCACCTCCTCCCTCCCTGCCTGCCTGTCCTCCCCCTCGTCGCTCTGGATGATCCCGCGCGATGCCACGCACGCCCCGTACCCCTCTCACTCTTCCCCCGATCCTCTCCTCTCCTCTCCCTCGCTCTCTCTCTCACGGCCGAACGCCACCGACGCCACCGCTCGCCGTTGCCGCGGCCACTGCCTCCCCCTCGTCCCTCCGTCATGTCCACGAGCTCCGCCACGGCTCCCTCGTCCTCTCCGTCAAGCCACAAGACGCCGGACGCCTCGTGGAGCCGTCGTCGTCGCCTTCTTCACCTCCGACCGCCGTGGATCCCCATCGCCACCCCGTCGACTCCAGTGCGTCCCCGAGCTCGCCATCAAGCCCGTCGAGCCCGCGGTGAGCTCCGCCACCGTTCCCCTCTCTCCGTTTAGCTGCCCACATGCCGTAGCCCTCCTCCCCACCACGGCCGAAGCCTCTCGCTGCCGTCCATGTCGCCGCCGTTGTCTTGGCCCACCTCCGCCCAAACCGAGCACCCCATCGTGCTCCCGGTGCCACGAGGGTGCCGCAGAGCCCCTCGGGTGGCCTCCCCGTGCCCTCCAGCCCCTCTGCCGCTCGAGCCCGAGCTCCGGCCGTCGCCGCGAGCTCTGCTCCAGCGAGCTCCGGCGCCCCTGTGGCTTCCCGTCTACTCCCCTGGATGCGGATGAGCCCGGGCTAGGCCCCGGTGCCCTTAGCCGCCGCCCCCGTGGCCTGTAACGCGGACGCCGCCATGTCCTGAGGTCGCCGACGACGACCTCGCCGGCCTGACGTGTGGGCCCGACCTGCCAGGTGATTAGCTTAAGCTAATCACCACCTAATCTAACCCCCCTGACACTGACAGTGGGCCCCAGCGCCACTAATCTTTTAATTAGGATTAAACTAACCCCTGTTTAACCCCCCTGTCACTGACGTGTGGACCCCACACGTTACGTTTGACCTGGTCAGCATCGTTGACTTGCTGACGTCGTGCTGACGTCATGCTGACGCAACTATCCATTTTCTGGATTTAAATTAAATCAGGAAATTCCAGAAAATGATTTAAACTTCAAAAATTCATACAAATTCAACCGTAGCTCAGATTGAAATAATTTATATATGAAAAATTATCAAAAAAATGTAATCTATCCATATGTACTAGTTTCATGCATGACAAACCAACTCATACATGCTGTATAAGTGAAAACATGTAAATGGCATATATAAGAGCTTAACTTGGAGTTGCATTTGAATCTTTGGTTCAAATGGACTCCATCCAAATAACAGCTAGTTGCATTAGCTCAATCAGCATCACATCTCCATGCCATGTTCATGCATCATTGTGTTGCATATGCTTGTGTTTTGATTGTTGGCACCGTTCCTTCTCGATAGGTCCTGCTCCGGAGACCGTTCCAGAGTACCTGTCTGTGAAGCAGTGCCTCCCTTATTGATCTACCAGGCAAGCAAACCCCCTTGTTCATTTCAATACAATCCTACTCTCTCGCTCCTGCTCTCAGTTATTGCATTAGGACAACAACGATTCATCTGCTACTTTGTGTTGCGGTAGTTAAACCCATTCCTTTGCATGACCTGTCATTGCCACAGTAAATAGTTGAAACCCACTAGCATGTGTAGGAGTTGATTGAAGCCATTGTTGTGTTCCTACCATGCTATGCCTGCTATTGCCTAGAGTGTGTCAGGTCTGATTCATTGGGAATGAATTGGAGTGCAGTGTTCTATGTTCTGATGCTGAGAGTGAAGTGTGTGAACACGATTTGGTAAAGGTAGCGCTGAGAGGCCATGTAGGAGTACATGGTGGGTTGTCTCACTGGAACCGTCCTTAAGCACTGAGTTCTATGTATGTTGTCCAATGACTCGATACTACCACACATTGGGCTCCGGGCGCTCCAAGCCCTGTCGACTTATTAACCAACTTGGTCTCTGTCCAGGAGTCGCAACTAGTTTCTGGTGTTTGTAGGTAGTGCTATTTTTCTACCAAGTGGCACCCGGCAGGGTGGGATTGGGACAGACTAGGCACAGGTGGCACGGTGTACCAAGTGGCACCCGGATGGTGGGCTTGGGAACCCTGCTCACATCGTTTGGGGCCGTGAGCGACACCCCGGCCGGATCTCCTTGCGGATGGAACCCGAATAGGCGATAAACCTGGACTAGAGTCTTGTGTGGTTAGTCAGGTCGTGGCCGACACCCTCGCCAGGCTTCCGCTTGAAGGTTTCCGAGATACATGACGTGTACATGGCGGTAATCGGCGAGAGCGTGTGTGAAGAAGTACACCCCTGCAGGGTTAACATGATCTATTCGAATAGCCGGGTCCGCGGTTATGGACTTCTTGGATGCTTACATGGTACATAGACAAGTTGAAGTGGATACTCTAAAATGCTCAAGACAAAGTGTGAGTGCTATGGATGGCCTTCTTGTAGGGAGACGGGGATGAATCCATAGTAGTGTATTGTGTGGTGATTAGTGGACTCGTGTACGTTGTCTCACCTCAAGAAGTTCTTGTAGTCGTAGAACAGGATAGCCACTGAGTCAAAGCTGGCTTGCTGCAACTATACCCCTCATTACCTTCTTGATACAAATGCATGTATGATAGGATCTGATGTAAGTCTTGCTGAGTACCTTTGTACTCATGTTGCTTTATTTATGTTTTTGCAGCGGAGACTTCGGTCTTACTAGTGTTCTCGTGGACTTCGACAAGTAGCTTGTACCTCAGCTACGATCTTGATCGGATGTTGTAGATAGTCAGGCTCTTCAGCCTTTTTCATTTGTAGATGTCTGTACCCAGACATGTAATGCTTCCGCTTGTTGCTTGTATGCTCTGTATGATGGGTCCTGTGACCCCTGTTTGCAATAAATGCTATGTTGGCTCTTTGAGCCTTATTTAGATGAGTTGTTGAGTTATGTTGTGATGCCATGTTGTACAGCACATACTTGCATGTTATGCGTATGTGTAATGTGTATTGCTATGTGTGGGATCTGACTATCTAGTTGTTTATCCTTAGTAGCCTCTCTTACCGGGAAATGTCTCCTAGTGCTTCCACTGAGCCCTGGTAGCTTGCTACTGCTCCGGAACACTTAGGCTGGCCGGCATGTGTCCTTCTTTGTTCCTGTGTCTGTCCCTTCGGGGAAATGTCACGCGATGAATACCGAAGTCCTGTTAGCCTAGTGCTACAGCCTGGATTCACTCGCTGATGACCGACACGTTCGATGCTGGGTCATGGATGCCTGTCCCTGTAAGTTAGTGCCACTTTGGGTTCACGACTAGCCATGTCAGCCCGGGTTCTCTGTCATATGGATGCTAGTGACACTATCATATACGTGTGCCAAAAGGCGCAAACGGTCCCGGGCATGGTAAGGTGACACCCATGGGAATACCGTGCGTGAGGCCGCAAAGTGATATGATGTGTTACATGCTAGATCGATGTGACTTAGGATCGGGGTCCTGACAACAGAAATGTAGATCTCCTACCATTGTAACCGACTCTGTGTAACCCTAGCCCTCTCCGGTGTCCATATAAACCGGAGGGTTTTAGTCCGTAGGACGAACAACAATCATACCATAGGCTAGCTTCTAGGGTTTAGCCTCTCTGATCTCGTGGTAGATCTACTCTTGTACTACCCATATCATCAATATTAATCAAGCAGGAGTAGGGTTTTACCTCCACCGAGAGGGCCTGAACCTGGGTAAAAACATCGTGTCCCTTGTCTCCTGTTACCATCCGCCTAGACGCATAGTTCGGGACCCCGTACCTGAGATCCACCGGTTTTGACACCGGCATTGGTGCTTTCAATGAGAGTTCCTCTGTGTTGTCGCCGTCAGGAAGGATGCCTCATCCCGTCTTTAAAGACGAGACCATTGCTAAAGGAGCTTTGGCCACCAGCCAGGCTCTCCGGCTAGGCAGTTTCCTTATGACCGCCTGTTCGGCCACCGCGCCGACGATGATTTCTCGGGTCATCAAAAGCAATCTTCACGTCAACTCAGAACTCGCCGAGCAGCTAGATCCGATGGAGCTCTCCTCCTTAAACGAGCTCTTGGATCGCATCGCCGCCCTGGGAGTCGCTACAGACTACGATCAGATTGGGCCTAAAACCGATCCGAGAGAGATAAACTCTCCCCAGGCCACCCACCACGTTGCTGTGGTGGAGGAACAATACGGCGACCCTTCTTCAATATTAAGGACTAGTTATGTTCCCGATCCCTCCATGCTAGATTCCCGCGGAGGGATGGACATCGATCAAGTACTGAACCTAAAGTCAGGCAGCGGGCTGGATTCATTGGACAATATCCAAAAACCCAAGCTTCCAAGTTCGGAAACTTTTCGGCCCTTGAGTCTTAGATTGGACGGGGTTCCAAATTTAATTCCACCCGCCCACCCAAACATAAGTGATCTATCCCGAATCCGGCAAGAGCCGGCTGAAACAGTACACCATTACTGGGCCAGATTCCTCCTGGTTATGGACAGGATAAAGGACTGTCGCGAGGAAGACACAATTTCACTTTTCTGCAATAATTGCACGGACAAGGGAATCCTAAACACCATAAGTCGTTGTGAAATTACACGCTTTGCCGACTTGGCATCCATAGTACGAAAGTACTGTACGATGGAGAGCGCTTGGAAAACCGAAACCAAATTTTGGGATAATTCGGCCCTGAATACAACCCTAGTCCGAAATAAAAGGGTGCATCATCGCCAGGCACCTGGGTTAAATACCAAAAAGCAAAAAAAAACCTAAAGGGCACGGAACCGTACTGGAGGGATGGCTCAATGGACCCTGCAAAATTCATAGTACAGAGGGCGCCACTCCAACCCATAGCCTTCGAGCATGTTGGATACTACGGCAGGTGGCCAAAAGTGGCGAAGAGCTTCTAGCTCCAGAGAACCAGCCTAGCAACACTAGTACGGTATTAACAGTCTTCGAGACTTTCGCATCAAAAAATATGCGGAAACGAACACTCCGCAGCCTTGCCGAAGTCTACCAAGTAGCAACAATAAACCCATGGAGTGACACGGCTATTACCTTTAATGCCAGTGGTGAACCTAAATTCCGAACAGCCCGAGCACCAGCCGCATTGGTCCTCAGTCCAATAGTGGACGGCTTTCGCCTTATTAAGGTACTCATGGACGGCGGCAGCGGATTAAACCTCATTTACGAGGAAACCATTTGAAAAATGGAAATAGACTGGAGCCACATTGAGCGAAGCAGCACAACCTTTAGAGGAATAATCCCTAGTCGGGAAGCATGCTGCACAGGAAAAATCACACTGGATGTGGTGTTCGGCGCGCTGGACAATTACAGGTCCGAGGAGGTCACGTTCCAAGTGGCCCCGTTCAGCAGCGGATATCACGCTTTATTAGGGTGAGAGGCATTCACAATTTTTCAAGCTATACCCCATTACGGGTACATGAAGCTCAAAATGCCCGGGCCTAACGGAATCATCACTCTTGCCGGTGATCCGGACATAGCACTCCGCGCCGAAAATAAGACATCTGCACTAGCCCTCGAGGCACTATCTGAAGCCCTAGCGGCCGAGGAACTCACTGCGCTGCGCTCCATGGTGAACAGGGACGATGTGATACTCGATAAGAGATCCAAGTCCACCTCTTTTAAGCTAGCGGACGAAATAGTCAAATTCCAAGTCCATCCAACGGACCCTACAAAGACGGCCTCCATTGGGGCACAGCTAAACCCTGATGTAGACGCCGCACTACGAGAATTCCTACGGGAAAATTGGAACATTTTTCCTGGCACCCTTCAGACATGCCAGGAATCCCACGCCGGCTGGCCGAGCACAGCCTAAATATCCTAAAAGGATTCAAGCTAGTCAAACAGGCTCTTCGGCGATTTTCCGAACCCAAGAGACAGGCAATGGGAGAGGAGCTAGCCAAATTATTGGAAGCCGGATTCATCAGAGATATAAAACACCCGGACTGGCTAGCGAACCTGGTGATGGTACCAAAGAAGGATAAATCCTGGTGCCTATGTGTCGACTTCAAGGACCTTAACAAGGCTTGCCCAAAGGACCCCTTCCTCCTCCCCCGCATCGATCAAATTATCAACGCTACCGTAGGACACGGTTCATTGTGCTTCCTCGATGCATACTCCGACTACCAACAAATTAAGATGGCAGAGCCATACCAAGACGCAACGGCATTCATCACTCCATACGGCCCATTCTGCTTCAACACAATGCCCTTCGGGCTCAAAAACGCCAGCGCAACATATCAGCGCATGATTCAGACATGTCTGGCAAACCAGATCGGCAAAACAGTGGAGGCATACATAGATGATGTGGTCGTCAAATCCAAGCATGCCGAAACTCTAGTAGACGACTTGAGGCTCACATTCGACAATCTCCAAACATACGACATTAAGCTGAATCCGGAAAAATGCGTCTTCGGCGTACCAGCCGGAAAGCTCTTGGGCTTCATTGTATCCGGTAGAGGAATTGAAGCAAACCCAGCCAAGATCCGAGCTCTGTCACAATTGGATATCCCAAAAGACCTCAAACAAATACAAAAATCCGGTCCTGGCCGCGCCCAACATGGGCAAACCAATGTTATTATATATCGCAGCAACACATCAAGTTGTAAGCGCGGTGCTCATCATCGAACGAGAAACAGACAGACACAAGTTCGCCCTTCAAAAACCAGTTTACTACGTGTCCACTGTCCTAACTCCATGCAAGTCCCGGTATCCACATTATAAAAAGATAGCGTACGCGGTGTTCATGGCATCCCGGAAGCTGTGACACTACTTTCAAGAGTGTTCGATAACAGTAGCCTCCGAAGTACCTCTTAATGACATTATAAACAACAGCAACACAACGGGCCGGATTGCCAAATGGGCCATCGAGCTCCTCCCATTCGACATAACCTATAAACCATGGCGAGCTATCAAGTCACAAGTTTTGGCCGACTTCGTCGCTGAATGGACTGAAGCCGAACTCCCTAAAGAGTATGGCGCATATTCCAATTGGATCACGCACTTCGACGGCTCCAAAATGTTGGCCGGCCTGGGGGCTGGCGTCGTCCCGACGTCCCCAACTGGAGACACAGTTCAATACGTACTCCAGATAATGTACACAGACTCCAACAACGCAGCCGAATACGAGGCCCTTCTACATGGTCTCCGGATGGCAGTCTCCATGGGCATTCAGCGCCTAGAGGTCCGCGGGGATTCAAACCTCGCGATATCCCAAATAAATGGATACTTTAATGCCAAGGATCCGAAAAATGGTAGCTTACCGTAACACCGTCCTAAAAATGTCAGCTCGGTTTGAAGGGCTCGAATTTCACCATATAGCCCGGGATAATAACCAGGCGGCGGACGTATTGGCACACATCGGCGCAAAGCACGATGCCGTCCCTCCCAACATCTTCCTGGAGCGGCTTTTCAAGCCATCCGTACTATGGGAAGGGGAGTCCGGAAACAACAATCCGGACCCAACCGCACCGCCCAACACCGAACATTCCGACACAATCGGTGGTTTTGCCAATGAAATAACACCTTCAGCCCACGAAATAATGGCAATCATTGCCCCGTGGACCGAGCCATTCCTAGCCTACTTAACTAGGCAGGAACTTCCCGAGGACCAAAACGAGGCCCGCTGCATAGTACGGCGATCTAAAGCCTATAAGGTCCATGAGGGAGAGATTTATAAAAAAAAGCACAACCGGAGTCCTTGAAAGGTGTATCTCTGAAGAGGAAGGGCGAAATCTTCTGGCTGAAATTCATGCTGGACTCGGTGGGCACCACGCCGCAGCCCGGGCCCTTGTAGGCAAGGACTTCCGTACAGGATTTTATTGGCCGACGGCCCGGGCAGACGCTCAGGACTTAGTCCAACGATGCGTCGGTTGCCAGCTATTTGCTAATCAAAGCCACATGCCACCCACCGCCCTGAAAACTGTACCCATCACCTGGCCGTTCGCGGTCTGGGGGCTTGACATGGTTGGACCCCTTAAAGGAGGAACCCACAAGCAAAAATACCTATTGGTCATGGTGGATAAATTCACCAAATGGATAGAGGCCAAGCTAGTTAAGACGGCCGAATCTAGACCCGTGATAGACTTCATATCAGGGGCAGTACACCATTACGGCGTCCCCCATAGCATCATCACCGATAACGGCACGAACTTCACGGCTGACGAGGTTAAACTCTCGTGCAAAAACATGGGCATCAAGCTCGACTACGCTTCAGTCTATCATCCTCAAACTAACGGTCAAGTCGAGCGAGCAAATGGACCAATAATGAGCGGCATTAAACCCAGACTAGTGCGGTCCCTTAAGGAATCTAACACGCACTGGGTAGAGGAGCTCGACTCCATACTCTGGGGGCTGCGGACCACGCCGAATCTCACTACCGGATTCACACCATTTTTTATGGTATACGGCGCAGAGGCAGTTTTGCCCTGCGACATAATTCATGACTCACCTCGCGTGCGCATGTACGAAGAAAGAGAAGCCGAGCTGGATCGGCAGGATAGTTTGGACGCCTTAGAGGAGGAGCGCGGCGTGGCAAAAGCTTGTTCCGCATTCTATCAACAGCAGGCTCGAAGATATCAAAGCAGAGAAGTACGGGCCAAAACCTACAATGTTGGCAAACTAGTTCTACGCCTGCCGGACAAGAAAAAGGACAAACTCAAGCCCAAGTGGGAAGGTCCCTTAATCATCGACCAAGTCCTGACCGGCGGAGCGTACCGTCTGAAGCATCGGATAACCGACTCGAGCCGAACCCATGGAACGCAGCCCGTCTCCGAAGATTCTACGCCTAGTGTCGGAATCTGAGTTTGTCTCCTTCCTCCGTCTATATTTTATACTTTAATTGTCTTTTATTTCTCTCCTTCTCCCTCCTTTTTTTCTGAAGCCGTTGAAGGCTCGTTTGCGCACTGTTCGCACACACTTGACGCGTTATCTGTGCTCAGTATACCTGGGGGCTTCTTTAACAGAAGCTTATTTATACGGGCTTTATGCCCAACACGTGTGTCACACTTCCACATGTACCTTTTATTCACCATTATATGCATCGATATGACTTAAGTTCTGGCCAAGCTGGGTTGCCTGGCTCCTGTGCTTACCCCTACGTTCCCGATTGTTCGGCTAGGTGGTAAAGGGAGCACCTCTGCGATTGTTACCGCCGGGTCAGCCGGACGTGTACCTTAGACTGGGTGAAGCCGAAAGCTAGCATTCTTAAGGGAATATTCGATCGGTGAACTAAAAGACGAATTCTTACTTATTCATTTATCTGCCCCCAGATGTTTTTCTGCTTTTTTCGCAGTCCGGACATGCACTTTAGGGCATGCCTCCCAGGGAAAGGAACCCCTAACGGAACTATTCTCCCTGGAAGATGTTTCTTACTAACCATGTAATATAACATAACTAGTTGGGCACTTGTCTGATAAAGCACTCATGACCCCTAGGCCTGGTCTCCACGCATGCCCCGGTTCTTACATAACCGCGAGAGTATTCGGACACAGTCCAGACTGTCGGGTCCCGAGGTTGAAGCGAAAAGGTCCTCTACGACAAACGATCTACAACCCGGCTAGAAGGCATTTTACATGTCATTTTAAATTACATAGTCAAATTGACTGAGTGTTTTCCTCTTCAATACCATCTAGTAGGCTGTCTAGTTTACAGTCCCGCTGGGAATACTTTGCGGCCAACTCTACTTGGCCGTACACTAAGCTCACAAGGATCTCCTTTCCATCGTGCCCCATAGGTCCGACCTCGGCCATGTGGTTTGGGTCAGCCTTCGTGTACCGCGTCTTCACCATGGCCCAGTCCTCCCTGGCGCCTTGACGGCAGGCCAATATCTTCCATAGCCGGAAGCACCGCCATGCTCCCTGAAGCTTCTCTGCAAGCTCTCCAAGGCCTTCGGGTAGGGAGATGGATGGCCACAAGGCTTGGGCGACGCCTCTCATCACCTGTCGAACTCGTTCGTGCAGTTGCAGCAGCTCGGGAAGCAGGTCACCCGTTGAACCGGGCATTTCCTCTGCAGGACGACCTGTGAGCATACCTACAGACATATTTCTGTTAATCGACCTCCTCGCCGAACTCTTCTTTTCAAAAGTTCACTCAAGCACTTACTATAAATGCCGCGACAAAGCCGACGATTCTCCTTAACGGAGTCAGATAGTTGGGCTCGAACATCCTTCAGTTCCTCACCCAGCTGGGTGTTGGCATCTTGGAGATTATTTTTCTCTTGCCTCACCCTTGTAAGCACCTTCTCGCCGGCCTTTAACCGGTGTAGTAGCTGTTGCCTGTCCGGATCTAGTCCGGCGCCATCTGCAATATTATTGTCAGACTTATACACACGCCGCACTTCGCAAACTACTTCTCTTTTAAAGTGTATTTTACCAGAGGGGGTCTCTGTGGCTTCCCCTGTTGCGGCTAGTGCGGCCTCAGGTTGGGCCTTGCACTCTTGAAGCTCCTGGGACAGTTGGGTATTCTTTTCTGTAAGATCTTGCATAACAAATGATCCTTAAATCTGCTATTCTAACTATTTTAAGTCTCGGGGGCTACTGGCATATATAACTGTCAAAATCCCTCACCCGTATGTCTTTCACATATTGCTTCGTGGCTCTGGCTAGACCATCTTGAGCGGCACGGAGGTGCGCATCTCCCGAATTAAAGGCATTCAATGCCTCTTGGGAGAAACATGCGTCACGAAGAATTGTCCGGCGGTGCCTGTGATTCATGGCAGTCTCCACCTCAGATTTGGTGGCGGACAATCTGTCGGCATCCTCCGTTGGAGGAGCATCCGACGCGCGCCTTGTGTTCGCCTCCCCTTCCGAACCTGGCTCTGAAGCCTGGCTGGCGAAGGCTTGATTGGCAACCTCTCCGGACACAGTCCGGCGAGCGCTCTTTTTCCTGAAAAGATCACGGGCGTTAGTATGCCTTCCAGGAATCTTTCCTTGAAACACGATGGCGCGCCATACCGTTGCGGCGACGTCTCGATCCGCAACGCACTTCTTTTCCGCCTGCTGGGCCGAGCTGCCCCTTGTTGGCCAGCCGCCGCGGGCTCGACTTCCCGCCTCAAAGGCACCTCCTGCGGAACACCATTGGTATGCAGTGATCAGAAATAAGCACGGATGGGTCATGGTATCGGGACTTCGGTCACAGTTACCTGGGAAGCTGGAAATATTCCGGGGTAGTCGGCCGTAATGGCGATCAAAGCATTGTCGATGCTAAGTTGGTGGAACACCCCATCGATCAGCTCCACCTTTATGTCCGGATCCTCTTCGGAGGCCGGATCGAGGAACCGTTCCGGATCCTCGGGTTGTGGAGGCAGGCTGTGTATATCCTCTACGGCCCGGCGCAGTTCCTGCGTCGAAATCACAAAATGAGATACTTAACCATGGGAATGGGGATCGGATAGGCAAAAAGAAATGTCTGTTTACCCAGCTTCGAGGATTGTTCATAGAAAATCCATTCAGTGGACTAACACGGAGAAAATCCTCCTTTTCCCTTTTGTACAGGCCGGACAAGATCTTCACCAGATCAGCGACCGATCCCGGCCCCTTACGGCCATGGCGGGTGGCATCATCCTCCCCGTTGAAATCCCACATGGGGTGGCCCCTGTACTGGAGTGGCTGCACCCCCCGCATAATGCATGTGGCCATGACTCTGATCATGGTCAGTCTGGAATGAGCTAGTAACCTTATTCGGCTCATCAGGTAAAGGACATCCCTGTCATTCTCCCTTTGAGAGCTCCGCGGACGCCAACTTAGGCATTTCTTCAAGGGAGCATTGCTGAACTCCGGGAGACCGGTCCAAATGGGATCCGGTAGCGGGGCGTCTTCTATATAAAACCATTCCGAAGGCCAGTCTTCGGACGTCTTTTTCGGGGTTCCGGATAGATATCTGGTCTCAGCGATGCGCCATAGCTCGGCTCCGCCCACTTGATATATTGACCCCTCATGAGAACGGGGTACCAGGCAGAATAATCTCTTCCACGGCGCAAAATGAGCCTCGACACCCAAGAACAGTTCGCAAAGGGCCACGAAGCCCGCGATGTGCAGAATGGAGGTAGGCGTAAGGTGGTGCAGCTGGAGGCCGTAGAACTCCAGGAGCCCCCGGAGAAATGGATGTATTGGAAATCCGAGTCCTCTTATCAGATAAGAGAAGAAGCATACCCGCTCTCCTTTGGAAGGATCGGGGATGCTCTCCGCTTGCTTTCCGCCCTTATAGGTGGCGAGTCCGGCTCGAGCCAGAACCATGAAGGCTGGGGGAAGAAATCCCTTGGTTTGGAGCGTCACTAGCTTGCTATGCAGGACTGAGCATCTCTCCCAATCCCCAGGCCGAGGGCTGGGAACGCCAGAGGAGGAGCCACGTCAACTGTCCATGATGGAATGGATTTTTTGTCAGAGGCGCTCCGATGAAAGCTTGCGGAGGGGGGATGGTGTGATTCGGATCTAGATCCTTGTCTCTTTTTATAGGCGGCTCATTTGCGCAGCTAGGGGGGTAAATGTAAAGATACCCTGGCTTTTCACATTCGTTCGACACGTGGAAGATAGCCATTATTGGGCGTGGAAGCCAAGGAGCGCAGCATTTATAAGAAGCCGGACACTATTCAACAAGTATATGGAATTTGGAGAAGAACCCGCCTCGCAATGCCAAAGACAATCTGCGCACCGGACTCATCATCATTGAAGCCTGGTTCGGGGGCTACTGAGGGAGTCCCGGATTAGGGGGTGTCCGGATAGCCAAACTATCACCGTCAGCCGGACTCCTGGACTATGAAGATACAAGATTGAAGACTCCGTCCCGTGTCCGGATGGGACTTTCCTTGGCGTGGAAGGCAAGCTTGGCGATACGGATATGTAGATCTCCTACCATTGTAATTGACTCTGTGTAACCCTAGCCCTCTCCAGTGTCTATATAAAGCGGAGGGTTTTAGTCCGTAGGACAAACAACAATAATACCATAGGCTAGCTTCTAGGGTTTAGGCTCTCTGATCTCGTGGTAGATCTACTCTTGTACTACCCATATCATCAATATTAATCAAGCAGGAGTAGGGTTTTACCTCCACCGAGAGGGCCCAAACCTGGGTAAAAACATCGTGTCCCTTGTCTCCTGTTACCATCCGCCTAGACGCATAGTTCGGGACCCCCTACCCGAGATCCGCCTGTTTTGACACCGACACTAGGGTTTAAGCTTCTGTAACTCTAGCAACCCATCATCTACTTATTACTTCCGAATGCCTTCCTCTAGGCCCAAATAATGGTGAAGTGTCATGTAGTCAACATTCACATAACACCACTTGTCGGTGTACAAAAGTAGGCGCTCTGCTTTTGACCCCTTTACTTGTGCACGGGCAGTCAGAGCCTCCCGCCTAGGCCAAGCATAACAGGGTAGGGAAGGGAAGACGGAGAGAAGCCGAAGGCACAAAGCAGACAAAGCAACGACAAGGACCAAGGCCACACATATCGAATGGGCGAAGCAGGTTGCCCCGACAAGGACCCTTGCCGGGTGAAGCCTCAGCAGCCCTGGCAAGACCCTTGCCGGGGCAGCTCGCCCATGCCAGCTAAGTGAACAACCCTTGAGCCCACCAAGCGCCGGACAAACGCGTTGAGGCAGGGCTTAGGAGGCACCTCCGTGGTGGCATGCAGATCTTTGTGAAGGCATAAGATGAACAAGATCAAATGAGGATAGGAAGGCAACCATCCTCACCGAAGAAACCCACAAGACCACTGGCAAGACCCTTGCCGGGCCACCCGGCAAGACCCTGCCAAGCGTACCAGCAAGGCCACTACCAGGCCCGCGCCAGCCAAGTCTTCGCCAGCGTTCGCATGCAGCTGCCAATCCAACCAGCTGGGCAGGCACCTGCATGGCAACATGCAGCTCTTCGTGGAGGCTACGCCACCGCGCCACCTCAGCTGCATGGCTGCCTACATGGCACCGCATGCATCGCTGGCCAGGGAGCGTGTCGAAGCAAGGAGGAGTGGCGACGGACGGGACGAGCCTCGCCCCCGTCCCCAATAAAGCGAAGGGACACCTAAGCCTCGCATTATATGCGTCTTGTCCTTTAATACCAGCGATAAGCTCACAACGCTGTAGCACTTTCCACCTCCTGTGTGCCATTGTGGCAGCCCCTTTCACCTATAAAAGGAGGCCCATGGCACACTGAGAAGGGATTCGGCTCCTTTGAACCTCAACACACCTAGAGCTAGTTCAAGAGCTCAAAAACACTAATACATCCACCAAAGCAGGATCGTAGGGTTTTACGCATCCTTGCGGCCCGAACCTAGGTAAATCCCTTTTGTGTCGTCTGCTAGTCCCGCTCTTCTCATGATCCCCGCGCCCCGCAACCGCAGAAGGGATTCCAGTGATCCCATAGGTGTCGTTTCCCACCGACATCTTTGGCGCGCCAGGTAGGGGGCAAGTGCAATTGTGAGAATCTGATCTGGCAGCTGACCTAGTTGTTCTTCATCGCCATGACTGCGAAGAAGAAGGCGACTACAGCGATCGGTTCGTCCGGGACTAGGTTGCCAGCATCGGTGCGGACCAGTAGCGGGCCAGTCACGGAGAGAACCCGTGGCGCGGCCCGCGAACATCCACATCACCCTGGCGGTTCAGGCCTGGCGAGTGGCGTCGTCCACGCGCCAGGCGATGAGTCACTAGTCGCGGGCTCCAGAGATGGAGTCGGGCCCCCCGCAGGCGGCGCGGGGCCCCCCAGGGGAGCCGCCATCTCGCTAGGTGGCGGCACGGCGGCCTCCAAGACACCAACACCGGTGTCCATGGTGCGCTCTTCCCAGGTTGTGTGTGATGAGCAGCGTCACCCTGCTGGTGACCCTACGCGCCGCCCCATGAAGAGTCTCGTGCGCCCATCACATGATGACGAGGGCCAGCATGCGCGCTGAGGTGCTGACGGAGGTGGCGAACGGCTGCGGGGCCGTGACACAGCCCCTTCTAATGTGGTTAGAAGTCGAGGTGCATCGCGGTCCACCCAGCTCTCGCCGCCACCCACGCCAGCGGAAGCCCTAGCGCGCGCAGCTGCTCTTCGATTTTCCTCCCGCCGCGGAGAAGCTCGACGAATGGAGGGCCACCGTCCAGAGCCTCGTCGGCATCACCAACAATTATGAGTTGCGGCCGGCGGAACCCGTGGGCCATTGCTCCACCAGGCCGCCGTGTGCCAGCGAAGACCGTCCTGGAGGCGATGCTGCCACGATGCACTCCCCTCCTCCATCCCGACCACCCCGGGCATCGACTCGTCGTAACGACGCTCGAGACGATATCTCCATCGCGTCGTCCGACCCGCGAACCAGCCGCGATCAGCGTCAAGTCCTTTGGGAGCGGGTTCATGAGGACGCTCGAACTACCATCGAGCGCCGACGTGAAGCGCACCACTAGTCGGATAGACAGGCAGGGTCTGCTATAGACCACCCAGTGCCGGGAGGCTATGGCGGCCTACCTTACGAGGTGGGTTGTCTGGCTTTCACCCGTGGGCTGCGACAGTTCCAGTGGCCCTCCCACCGTACGTTCAAGCCTGACGTTGGCGAGAAGTATAACGGCAAGACTCACCCGTCAGAGTTCCTCAGCATCTACACCATCGCGATGCAAGCTGCTGGGGCCCGCGATGATAAGGTACTTGCCAAATACTTCCCATTGGCACTCAAGGCCAATGTTATGTCATGGTTGATGCAGTTGCCTGTGGATTCCATCTCTTCTTGGGCGGATCTATGCCATGAGTTTGTTGGCGCCTTTACCGGAGGTCACCAGGCTCATGGCTAGGCGAGTGATTTACAAATCATCCCTCAGAAGAAGGGGAGAACTTGCGCAAGTACATCCAAAGGTTCAGCCGAGTGCAGTACAACATCCCAGACGTTCATCATGCCGCCGTGATCAGTGCGTTCCATCAGAATGTGTGCAATCATAAGATGCGTGAAGAGCTGGCGATGAACAAGGTCAGAGATGTGGCCGGACATTATGTTCTGGCCGATCGATGCACTCGTGCTGAAGAGGGAAGGAAGTACCCCGGTGAAGACGCCGGTGCGGAAACCGACTCCACGGATGACACCGTCACCCCAGCGAAGAAGGCCCGACGCCGTAACAGGAAGCGCAAGGGCAAGGCCATACTTGCCGTCGAGGGATCCGACGACACCGGCGCCACCAAGAAGACCAAGGCGAGCGACCTCGGCAAGGAGGTTGCCGGGTGTGACGTTTGCCGGGCCTTCGCGGCTACCGACAAGCCAGGAGGCTCCGACAAGCAGTACTGCAAGATCCACCGCACTAAAGGCCATGATCTCCAAAACTGTCGGCAGGTAGAACTACTCGCCGAGAAGCAGAAAGCTGAGTATGAGTGGCGGGACAAGGAGAAAGGCCCAGACGGTGCTGAGGGGTCTGGCAAGAAACATGGCGGACAAGGAGGCCGCCGCGGCAAGGACAATCCGCAAGAGAGGCCCGCCCGGGGCTGCGACAAGAAGCAGGAAGACGATGATCATGATGAGGACGACGAGTCCGGCGATCACGAGTTTCAGACAGCCAGAGAGGCCATGTGCATCGATGGTGGTGCCTCGCTACATACATTCCACCGCCAACTCAAGCAGTGGGAATGTGAGGTCATAGCGGTGGAGCCATCGTTTGACGCACGGAAGCCGCTGAAATGGTCCAGCACGCCCATCATCTTTGACACCGAGGACCATCCCGACCGCACCACTGCGGTCGGATGCTTGCCGTTGTTGGTTTCACCAACAATCCGCAACCTCAAGGTGACAAAGATGTTAGTTGACGGCGGGGCCGGCCTAAACTTGATCTTGCCTGTTGTGGTTAGAAGGCTGCAGATCCCCGATGGAGACCTCGAGGAGACGGGCACGTTCCAAGGGGTTAACCCGGGGAGGAGCCAGCCAAAGGGAAAGGCCACACTGCCCATGACATTCGGAGGCGAGCTGAACCACTGGACGGAAAGGATTGTTTTCGATGTAGCCGAGATCCCCTTTCCTTACAACGGGATCCTCGGCCGCCCGGCACTAGCCAAGTTCATGGCTGCTTCACACTACGCCTACAACATGCTGAAGATGCCCGAGGCGATGAACATCACCACCGTCCCCTCCGACAAGAAAGATGCGCTGATCTGCACTGACCAACTCTACCGGGAAGCAGTTGCAGCAGCTGCCGCTAAGGCACCTGCTCCTGCCGATCGAGCCCCGGGGGAGAAGAAGACCGGCGGGACCCCTCGCACCCACTCCGGCAAGCGCACCTCTTGGGGGTGTTGTGCTTCCGTTGAGAACGTGCCAGGGAGTTCTGCCGGCAAGGATAAGAAGTCCAGAGCCACACCACCGGAGACCAAGAAGGTGCCCGTTAAGGAGGACGGCACGGGGGGAGCCTTTACCATAAGCTCCACCCTCGACGGCAAATAGGAACGCGAGCTCGTCACCTTCCTGCGGGCGAATGTCGATGTGTTTGCATGGCAAGCCTCCGACATCCCCGGTGTTCCCAGGGAGGTGATTGAGCACCACCTTGTTGTCTGTCCTCATGCGCGGCCCGTCAAGCAGAAGGTCAGGAAGCAAGCTCTGGAGAGGCAGGAATTCATCACAGAGGAAATTAGAAAGCTAGAGGCAGCGGGCTTGGTGAGAGGGGTACTCCATCCGGCGTGGTTGGCCAATCCGGTAGTGGTGCGCAAGGAAAATGGGAAGTGGAGGCTGTGTATTGACTACACGGACATCAATAAGGCTTGTCCAAAGGATCCCTTCCCGTTACCACGCATCGACCAGATTGTTGACTCCACGGCTGGGTGTGACCTGTTATCATTCCTCGACGCCTACTCGGGATATCACCAGATCTTCATGACAGCCTTGACTCCACGGAAAAGACAGCATTCATCACCCCATGTGGTACATATTGCTTTTTACGGATGCCTTTCGGGTTGAAGAGTGCTGGCTCAATCTTTGCAAGAGCAGTCCAAATTGGTTTTGAGCCCTAGCTACATAGAAGTATGGAAGCTTATATGGATGACATAGTGGTCAAAACCAAGGACAAGGCAACACATGTGCAAGATCTGGAGGAAACATTTGGGAACTTGCACAAGATCAGCCTCAAATTGAACCCTGAGAAGTGTGTCTTCGGTGTCCCGTCTGGCAAGCTCCTCGGGTTCTTTTTGTCCGAGTGCGGGATTGAAGCAAACCTAGATAAGATCAAGGCCATCGAGCAAATTGAGGCACCTAAACGGATCAAGGACGTGCGTCGGCTAACTGGCTGCATTGCTGCCATGAGCCGATTCATCTCCAAGTCCGTGGAGCGTGCCCTTCATTTTTTCAAGATCTTCAAGAAGGCTGGGCCAGTGGAGTGGACCCCAGAGGCCGAGGCAGCACTGCAGGATTTGAAGAGATACCTCTCCTCTACCCCAGTGTTGGTCGCGCCCAAACCACAAGAACCATTGCTGCTTTATCTAGCGGCAACAAATCAGGTGGTTAGCGCCGCACTAGTGGCGCAGAGAGAGGTCGACAAGGAGGCAGCGGCAGCGGTAGAGCCAACAGATGGCAAGCCGAAACCCTCTCCAACAGGGCTCGATCCCGGCAGGGGCTGGCGCCAGCACGACGGGACCCACGCGACCGGGTGAAGAGGCGCAGAAGAAGAAAATGGTGCAGCACCCAGTGTACTTCGTCAGCTCCCTCTTGTAGGGGGCTAGATCGAGGTACTCAGGTGTGCAAAAGCTGCTCTTCGGCCTCCTTATGGCTTCGAGGAAGCTGCGCCATTACTTCCAAGCGCACGAGATCACGGTGGTCACCCGCCTCCCATTGCAACGAATACTGCACAACCCAGATGCAACGGGGAGGATCGTGGAATACTCTCGGGAGCTGTCAAGTTTCCGTTTGAAGTTTGAAAGCACCTCGACGATTCAGAGCAGAGTCTTGGCGGAGTTTGTTGCGGAATGGACCTCGATGCCCGACGAAGAGGTACAGGAGACCACTCTCCTCGAAAAGGAAACGAGCCACAACTGGATCATGTACTTTGATGGTGCCTTCTCACTGGAAGGCGTCGGTGCTGGTGTGCTGCTTGTCGCACCCACCGGAGAGCGCCTCAAGTATGTCATCCAGATGCACTTCCCCCGGGAGATGTCAACCAACAACACCACCGAGTACGAGGGTCTGCTTGCCGGTCTCAGGATCGCGACAGACCTCGGAGTTAAGAAGCTCATCGTCAGGGGCGACTCACAGCTCGTCGTCAGGCAGATCAACAAAGATTATCAAATCCCGTTGATGGAGGCTTACGTAGATGAGGTGAGGAAACTGAGGAGCGCTTTGACGGTATACAAGCGGAGCATGTCCCTCGGGCGAAGAACGACATCACCGACCACCTGTCAAAGCGCGCCGCCCTCAAGCTACCTGTGGAACCAGGTACTTTTGTGCTTTAGTTAACCCAACCATCCAATTGAACCGTTGACCGGGCAGAACAAGCGGAGAAAGCTAGGCCCCGGCATGTACTTCCCCACCGAGCTCCCTAGAGCCGCTGGCTAACATGTTGCCGTGGATACCGATCCTGCCGCGGGGCAACCGACTCCGGCAGGACCTCAGGTCATGGCCGTGGAGGCGGCCGCTCCTGAGGCGGAAGAGATGCCTTTGGTCCTTGTCGTCAAGCCACAGGCTCCGGCATGGGCGCAGCACACCGTCCAATTCCTTCAAAAAGGAGAGCTTCCTCAGGAGCAGGAAGAGGCAGAAAGAGTAGCTCGCCGGTCTGCTCTGTACCAATTCGTTGATAACGTGTTGTACAGAAGAAGACCGAATGGGGTGAATTTGATGTGCATCTCCCAGGAGGAAGGACTAAAGCTGTTGGCAGAGATTCATGGAGGCATATGTGGCTCCCACATAGGGTCGAGGACCCTTGCCGGCAAGGCTTTCCGGCAAGGTTTCTTCTGGCCCACCGCCCTCCAGGATGTGACAGCACTAGTAACCAAGTGTGAAGCATGCCAGTTCCATTCAAAGAAGCTCCATCAACCGGCTCAAGCCCTTCAAACTATCCCTCTCTCCTGGCCTTTCTCGGTCTGGGGGCTCGACATATTGGGCCCTTTCCCCCATGCTGTCGGGGGCTTTGAGTACTTGTATGTCGCAATCGACAAGTTCACAAACTGGCCAAAGGTGGAAGCAGTGAGGAAGGTGATAGCACAGTCAGCCATCAAGTTCTTCAAGGGACTAGTGTGCCGTTTTGGGGTGCCCAACAGGATCATCACCGACTGAGGGAGTCCTAGATTAGGGGGTATCTGGACAGCCGGATTATATACTTTGGCTGGACTGTTTGACCATGAAGATACAAGACTCAAGACTCCGTCCCGGGTCCGGATGGGACTCTCCTTTGCGTGGAAGACAAGCTTGGCGATCCGGATATTATATTTCCTTCTTTGTAACCGACTCCATGTAAACCCTAGCCCTCTCCGGTGTCTATATAAACCAGAGAGTTTAGTCCTTAGAGGGACGATCACAATCATAATCATCATAGGCTAGCTTCTAGGGTTTAGCCTCTATGATCTCGTGGTAGATCAACTCTTGTAATCATATCATCAATATCAATCAAGCAGGAAGTAGGGTTTTACCTCCATCAAGAGGGCCCGAACCTGGGTAAACATTGTGTCCCTTGCCTCCTATTACCATTAGCCTTAGACGCACAGATCGGGACCCCCTACCCGAGATCTGCCGGTTTTGACACCAACATTGCTGCTTTCATTGAGAGTTCCTCTGTGTCATCGCTGCAAGGCTCGATGGCTCGTCTCGTTGTCAAGGACAACATCACCTCTGGGGGAGCGCTGGTTGTAGGCCAAACTCTCCGACTAGGCGGCTTCATCATGGCCACCCAATCGGCTGTTGCGCCAACGATGACCTCTCAGGTCATCACGAATAGCCTCCACGTCAATTTGGAACTCGCTGAACAGATGGATCCGATGGAGCTCTCCTCCCTTAATGAGCTCTTGGATTGCATCGCTACTTTGGGAGTCACCATAGACTATGACCGGATTGGGCTTAAACCCGACCAAAGGGATATTAAATCCCCGTCGGTCACCCACGAGATAGCGGTAGTGGAGGAGCCACATACGGATTACCCCTCTATTTTGAGGACGAATTATGTCCAGATCACTGAACTCCCTGAGACGGACACACGCTCAAGGGAAGACATGACCCAGACCCCGGACTTAGAATCAGGTATTGGGCCGGAAAAATTGAGCAGCACCCTGGATACCGAGCTGTCAAGCCCGGAAGCTCCCCTGCCCCAGGGCGTTAGATCAGATCAGAATCCAGATTCAGCTAGACCCACACACCCGGACTTAAACCGTCTCTCCCATATCAGACAAGAGCCCCAAGAGACAGTACATCGCTACTGGGCCAGATTTCTCCTTGTGCTAAACAAGGTCAAGGACTGTCGTGAGGAGGATGCAGTCTCACTTTTCTGCAAAAAATTGCATGAACAAAGGAATCCTTAATGCTATAAGTCGCCGTAACATAGTACACTTTGCTGACTTGGCAACCATAGTACAGAAGTACTGTGTGATGGAAAGCGCCTGGAAAACCCAAACAGAATTTTGGGATAGTCCGGCTCTCACTAAAACCTTTGTCCGAGCTAAACGGGTGAACTCTCGTAAGTCAGCCGATCCAATCCCCAAGAAACCAAAGCCCACCCCAGGGCGTGGAACCGTATTGGAAGAATGGCTCAATGGGCCATGTAAACTCCATAGCACGCCGGACACTACACCAACACATAGCCTTAGAGCATGTTGGATACTCCGGCAGGTAGCAAAAAGTGGTGAGGATCTTCTTATAAGCCATAAAGCAGAACAACATCCCGCCAAAGAAAACAATACGATACTAGCAGTCTTCGAGACTTTTGCCTCGAACAATAGGCGCAAGCGAGCTCATCGAAGCTCCGCTGAAATCTGCCACATGGCAAAAATAAACCCGTGGAACGACACTGCTATAACTTTCTGTGCCAGTGACTAACCTCAATTCCAAACAGTCCGGGCACCAGCCGCTTTTGTAGTTAGCCCAATCGTGGACGGCTTTCGGCTCACTAAAGTACTCATGGATGGCGGAAGCGGATTAAACTTGATCTACGAAGAAACACTCAGCAAGATGGAAATTGATAAAAGCCGCATTGAGCAAAGCGGCACAACCTTCAAGGGAATCATCCCTAGTCGGGAAGCACGGTGTGCGGGAAAAATCACACTCGATGTGGTATTCGGCACTCCGGAGAATTACAAGTCTGAAGAAATCACATTCCAAGTGGCTCCTTTCAGCAGCGGATACCACGGCCTTTTAGGGCGGGACCCGTTTACAAGCTTTCAAGCTATACCCCATTACGGGTACATGAAGCTTAAAATGCCCGGACCCAATGGAATCATCACTCTAGCCAGTGATCCGGACGTCGCACTTCGTGCCGAAAACAAAACCGCAGCACTAGCCCTTGAAGAATTATCCGAAGCCCTAGCAGCTGAAGAACTAACAACGCTGCGTGCCACCGTGGACAGGGACAACGTGATACTCGACAAGCGACCCAAGTCCACCTCATTTAAATGCGCAGACGAGATAGTCAAATTCCAGGTCCATCCAACGGACCCCATGAAGACAGCTTCCATCGGGACACAGTTGAGCCCCACAATGGACGCCGCACTGCGAGACTTTCTACGCGAGAATTGGGACATTTTTGCCTGGCACCCCTCGGACATGTCGGGCATCCCACACAGACTGGACGAACATAGCCTCAATATACTAAAAGGATACAAGCCTGTCAAGCAGACTCTAAGGCGATTTTCAGAGCCCAAACGGCAAGCCATGGGGGAAGAGCAAGCGAAGCTACTTGAGGCCGGATTCATCATAGATATCAAGCATCCGGACTGGCTGGCAACTCTGGTAATGGTACCAAAGAAGGACAAATCCTGGTGCCTATGCGTCGACTTCAAAGACCTTAACAAGGCTTGCCCCAAGGACCCCTTCCCCCTCCCTCGCATCGACCAAATCATCGACGCCACCGCAGGACACGACTCACTGTGTTTTCTCGACGCATACTCTGGATACCATCAAATAAAGATGGAAGAGTCCGTCCAAGCTGCAACAGCTTTCATAACGCCATATGGTCCTTTCTGCTTCAACACTATGCCTTTCGGGCTTAAAAATGCCGGCGCAACCTATCAATGCATGATTCAAACATGCCTGGAAAAGCAAATTGGCAAAACAGTGGAGGCATATGTGGACGACGTGGTCATAAAAACAAGACACGTCGAAACCCTAATAGACGACTTGAGCCTTACTTTCGATAACCTCCGAACATGCGACATCAAGCTAAAACCGAAAAAATGTCTTTTCGGCGTGCCCTCGAGGAAGCTGCTCGGCTTCATTGTTTCCAATAGAGGAATTAAGGCGAATCCGGCAAAAATCCGAGCTCTATCGCAGTTGGCTATCCCAACAGACCTCAAGCATATCCAGAAACTAGCTGGATGTGTGTTGCCTTAAGGCGCTTTATCTCCCGGTTAGGAGAAAAGGCATTACCTCTTTACCGCCTTCTTCGGCGCACCAAACACTTCGTGTGGACGGATGCTGCCGCAGCCAGACTGGATGAAATAAACACCGTATTGGCTAGTAATCCAGTCCTAACAGCGCCAAATATTGGCGAACCTATGTTGCTGTACATAGCCGCAACACATCAAGTTGTAAGCGCAGTGCTCGTCGTCGAACGAGAGGCTGACGGATACAGATTCCCGTCCAGAAGCCGGTATATTACGTATCCACGGTCCTCACCCCATGCAAATCCCGATACCCACACTATCAAAAGATAGCATACACGGTCTTCATGGCATCCCGGAAGCTATGACACTACTTTCAAGAGTGTTCGATTACGGTGGCCTCGGAAGTACCACTCAACGACATAATAAATAACCGCGATGCTACGGGCCAGATTGCTAAATGGTCCATCAAGCTCCTTCCGTTCGACATAACATACAAGCCACGGCGGGCCATCAAGTCGCAAGTACTGGCTGACTTTGTCGCCGAATGGACAGAAGCCGAACTCCCTAAAGAGTACGGCGTGTACTCTAACTGGATCATGCACTTAGACGGCTCTAAAATGCTGGCTGGATTGGGAGCAGGTGTAGTCCTGACGTCTCCCACCGGAGACACGGTCCAATACGTACTCCAAATATTATACACAGACTCCAACAATGCAGCCGAATACGAGGCTCTGTTGCACGGTCTTCGGATGGCAGTCTCTATGGGCATTCAATGCCTGGAGGTGTGCGGGGATACAAACCTCGCAATATCACAAATAAACGGAGACTTTGATGCCAAGGATCCAAAAATGGCGGCCTACCGTAATGCCGTCCTCAAAATTTCAGCTCGGTTCGAGGGGCTCGAATTCCACCATGTGGCTCGAGAAAACAATCAAGCGGCGGATATCCTCCCCCGCATCGGTGCTAAACGCGACCCTGTCCCACCTAACATATTCCTAGAAAGGCTGTTCAAGCCATCCGTGGTATGGGAAGGGGAGTCCGGCAACACTAGCACTAATCCGAATACACCCCCAGATTCCGAACCATCAGACATAATCGGAGGCTCCACCACTGAAATAACACCTTCGGCCCACGAAATCATGGCTGTAATTGCCTCGTGGACTGAGCCTTTCTTGGCCTACCTAAATAGGCAGTAGCTCCCCAAGGACCAAAATGAAGCACGTTGCATTGTGCAGCGTTCTAAAGCTTACAAAGTCCATGAAGGGGAACTCTATAAGAAAAGTGCGACCGGAGTGCTCCAAAGGTGCATCTTCGAAGAGGAAGGGCGGCAGCTCTTGGCTGATATCCATGCCGGACTGGGCCGGCACCACGTCGCGGCTTGAGCACTAGTCAGCATGGCCTTTCATACATGCTTTTATTGGCCGATAGCCCGAGCAGACGCACAGGAACTTGTCGAACAGTGCGTCGGTTGCTAGCTCTTTGCCAATCAGAGTCATATGTCCCCCTACCGCTCTCCAAACAATCCCCATTACTTGGCCCTTCACGGTCTGGGGGCTGGATATGGTCGGATCCCTTAAAGGGGGAAGCCATTAGAAAAAATACTTATTGGTCATGGTGGACAAGTTCGCCAAATGGATAGAAGCTAAACCAGTCAAAACGGCTGAATCCGGACTAGTGATAGACTTCATATCCGGGGTTGTACACCGATAAGGCGTCCCCCATAGCATCATCTCTGATAATGGCTCAAACTTCACAGCTGATGAAGTGAAAACTTGGTGCGGCAACATGGGCATTAAGCTCGATTACGCCTCCGTCTACCATCCCCAAACAAACGGCCATGTTGAATGTGCAAACGGTCTCATCATGAGCGGCATCAAACCCAGACTAGTGCGATCCTTGACAAAATCGGACATGCACTGGGTCGAGGAGCTCGACTCCGTACTCTGGGGGCTGCGGACCACGCCGAATCGCACCACCGGATATACACCATTTTTTATGGTGTACAGCGCAGAAGCAGTACTACCCTGCGACATAATACATGATTCACCTTGCATGCGCATGAACGAAGAGGGGGAAGCTGAGTTAGATCGGCAGGACAACTTAGATGCCCTGGAGGAGGAGCGTGATGTCGCGAAAGCCCGTTCTGCATTCTATCAGCAGTAGGCTCGACGGTACCAAAGTAGAGAAGTGCGGGCCAAAACTTATAATATTGGCGTTCTACACCTACGGGAGAAGAAGAAGGACAAGCTCAAACCTAAGTGGTAGGGTACCTTCATCATTGATAAAGTTCTCACCGGAGGAGCGTACCGCTTACGTAATGCATCCGATAACAGACTCGAGCCGAACCCATGGAACGCGGACAGACTCCGGAGATTCTACGCCTAGCGCCGAACTCAGTGTTCGTCTCCTTACCCCCTCCTTTTTAATTATGTTCCCTCCTGTTTCCCTTCTCGGCCTTTTTCCCTCTTCACACAAAGTACTCAATACAGTGCGGACGCCCGGATCACTCCGGCCGCACTATGTGTGTAAGCCATACATGGGGGCTTCCTATACGGAAGCTAAATATAATTACTTTAATGGCTTTTTGCCCATCACATATGCGTTCTTTTTCCATATGTGCCTTTTTTCACCATTATATGCATCGATATGACTTAAGATGTGGCCATGCTGGGTTGCCTGGCTCTTGTGTTTATGCCCCACGTTCCCGTTAATTCGGCTAGGGCATAAGGGGAGCACCTCTGCGATTGTTACTACCGGTTGAGCCAGATATGTACCTCAGACTGGGTGAAGCCAAAAGCTAGCGTTCTTAAGGGAATATTCGGTCAGTGAGCAAAGTATGTTCCTTTCGTTTATTACAACATAAATCCCTAGAAGTTTTATATCCTGCGTCCCTGTTCACAGTCCGGACATGTACATCGATGCATGCGTACCCAGGGAAAGGAACGCCTAACGGAACTATTCTCCCTGAAAGATGTTTCTTACTATCCATGTAATATAACATAGCTAGTTGGGTACTTGTCTGTTCAAGCACTTACGACCCCTACGCCTGGTTTCCACGCATACCCCGGTTCTGTATAACTGAGCGGGTATTCGGATACACCCCGGACTGTCGGATCCGGGGGCTGAAGCGAAAAGGTCCGCCATGACAAATGATTTTAATCCGGCTAGGGACTACTTATGCCCATTGAATTACACAGTCACTTGGACTGACTATATTCCTCCTCTATACCATCCAACAGGCTATCTAGCTTACAATCCCGTTGGGAATACTTTGCGGCTAACGCTACCTGGTCGTACACCAGCCTAACGGGAATTTCTTGCCCATCTGGCCCTGCCGGTCCAACTTCGGCCATATGGTTCGGGTCAAGCTTGGTGTAGCGTGTCTTCACCATGGCCAAGGCCTCTCTTGCACCTTGTCGGCAGGCTGACATCTTCCACAATTGGAAGCGCCGCCGTGCTCCTTGGAGCACATCCACGAGCCCCCCCATGCCTTTTGCAAGGAAGTGGATGGCCACAAGGCCTGGGCAATGCCCTGCATCACTTGCCGAGCTCGCTCGTGCAGCTGTGAGAGGTCTTGCAGCAAATCGCCTGCAGACGCAAGCATCTCCTCTTCAGGGTGGCCCGTCAACATACCTACAAATAAAAATTCTTTCAATATGCTTCCTCGCCGAGCTATACTACAGTTCGTCTAGGCACTTACCATAAATGCCGCGACGAAGCCTTTTGTTCTCCTTCACGGAGTCTGCCAGCTGAGCGCGAACATCTTTTAATTCAACGTCCAGCCGGACATTGGCATCTTGAAGATTGTTCTTCTCCTGCCTAACTTGTGTAAGAACACGCTCGCCAGCTTTTAGCTACCTTTGGAGATGCGACTCGTTATCTCTTACGACCTCCGGATTCACCCCGGGATTATCTGCAGAATTTTCTGTTAGACTTATCATACAAGCCACTTACTAACTGGTACATCTCCGTACAATTGAGACAAATGTTACCAGATGAGGCCTTCTGGGATTACTCTAACTTGGCAACCATGGCCCTCAGCTGGGTCTTGCACTCCTCCAGCTCTCGAGAATTGCTCATTCTTATCTACAAGGACATGTGCATAAATTGATCCTTAAAATAGTTGTTCCAACCGTTTCAAGTCTCAGGGGCTACTGCTATACATGCTTATCAAATTTTCTTACCCGTATATCTTTGGCATACTAGTCCGTCGCTCGGGCAAGCCCGCCTTGAGCAGCTCGGATGTATGCGTCTCCCGAATTGGAAGCATTAAATGCCTCTTCGGAAAAGATGTTGTTGCGAAGTACGGCTTGTCAGCGCCGGTGATTCATGGCGCTCTCTACTTCGGAATTCGTGGCGGAGAGCATATCCGCATCCTCTTTCAGAGGACAATGCGGCATCGGCCCCGCGTCCGCCTCCTCTCTCGAAGCCAGTTCTGGAATCCGGCTGGTGGAGGCGTGATTAGCAGGATCTCCGGATATAGTCTGGCTACTCCTCTTTGTGCCAGGACATGAAGGACGCAGTTACATTTCAAACACAATAATCACAGAGCAGGTTTTTACCATACCTCTATAGCAGCGTTTCGGCCCTAACCGCCTTCCTCTTAGGCATGCCTGATCCGGACACCCTTTGCCGACGAGTCCCCAGGGGCTCGGCGCCATGCTCTGACCGTCGTCTCTACAAAAATACGACACTTCAGGTGTAAGGCATGGCATCAGAAAGGAGTCCTCTTTGGAGGATAGGGTTTTTCGCTTGGCTTACCCGCGATGTAGGTAGCAGTCCGGGATAGTCGGCGATAATAGCCACTAAGGCACCATCGCAGCTCGCCTGATAAAATATCCCGTTGACGAGCTCCACAGTAATATCTGGATCTTCTTCGAGTCCTGGATCGAAGGCCCTTCTGGGGTCCTCTGGCTGCGGGGAGGGGCTGGAGATTCCTTCTATGGACCTCCTCAGTTCCTGCTTGAAAATATCAAGGTAAATAATCTTGAAGAAGAACACCAGAATGACTGAAGCGGGGGAAAGAGTGGTGACTTACCCAGCTTGGGGGGTTGTACATAGAAAACCCATCCCGCGGTTTAATGTGAAGGAATTCTTCTTCTTCTCCTTTATACAGATTGAACAATATCCTCGCCAGAGCAGTGGCAGAGTCCGGACCCTAACGGCCACAATGGGTGGCGTCATCTTCCCCGTTGTAGTGACACATGGGCTTCCTGCAATATTGAAGCGGCTGCACTCCCCGCATTATGCATATTGCAATAACCTTGACTATCGTCAGCCGGATTTGGCCAGTAACTTTATCCTGCTCACTAGGAAGTGAATTTCTCTGGTATCCTCCTCTTGGGGGCCCCAAGAGTGCCAGCTTCAATGTGCCTTCGGCGGAGCGTTACTGAACTTAAGGAGACCTGTCCGGACTGGATCCGGAAGGGGAACATCGTTGACATAAAATCACTCCGAAGGCCAGTTCTCCGGTGCCTTCTTGGGAGTATCAGATAGGTATCCGGTCTTGGCGATGCGCCATACTTCGGCTCCGCCCACTTGACATGGGGATTCCCCCTGGTTGCGAGGGACAAGGCAGAACAACTTCTTCCATAACCCAAAGTGAGCCTCGCAGCCTAGAAATAGCTCACAAAGGGCAACGTATCCTGCTATATGCAGTACGGAGGTAGGGGTGAAGTTGTGCAACTGGAGGCTGTAGAACTCCAAGAGCCCGCGAAGAAATGGGTGGATAGGAAACCCGACACCCCTTAGTAGATGCAGGTTGAGACATATTCGCTCCTCTGGGGATGGATTAATAGATCCCTCTGCTTGCTCCCCGCCATTATAGGTGGCTAGTCCGGCTCGGACGGGGACCATGAACGCTGGTGGGAGAAACCCTTGGGTCTGTAACTCTATCAAACGGTTGTGAGGAACTGAACACTCTTCCCAGTCACCCGGCTTGGAGCGAGGGGGCGAGAAGAAGAGCTGCGGCGACCGGCCATGTTGGAATGGTTTTTCCAGAGCACTCTGCTAGATGCTTGCTCGAGGGAAGAGGGTGAGGTTTGGATATGAGAATCCCCGTCTCTTCAAATAGAAGGTTAGACTGCCGGACTGGGGGTGGCAAATGCAAAAATGCCTCGGCTCCTCATATTCGCTCGACACGTGGAGATGGTCATTACCGAGGCACATAAGCCGAGGAGTACAACATTGATGGGAAGCCGGACACGACTAAAATGTTCGACAACTACTTTGGAGAATTCAGAGATGGAACCCGCCTTACAATGCCGAAGACAAAACTATGCGCTGGACTCATCGTCATTGAAGCCTGGTTTAGGGGCTACTGACGGAGTCCTGGATTAGGGGGTATCCGGACAGCCGGACTGTTGGACCGTGAAGATACAAGACTCAAGACTCCGTCCCGGGTCCGGATGGGACTCTCCTTTGCGTGGAAGACAAGCTTGGCGATCCGGATATTATATTTCCTTCTTTGTAACCGACTCCATGTAAACCCTAGCCCTCTCCGGTGTCTATATAAACTAGAGAGTTTAGTCCTTAGAGGGACGATCACAATCATAATCATCATAGGCTCGCTTCTAGGGATTAGCTTCTACGATCTCGTGGTAGATCAACTCTTGTAATACCCATATCATCACTATCAATCAAGCAGGAAGTAGGGTTTTACCTCCATCAAGAGGGCCCGAACCTGGGTAAACATTGTGTCCCTTGCCTCCTGTTACCATTAGCCTTAGACGCACAGATCGGGACCCCTACCCGAGATCTGCCGGCTTTGACACCGACACCGACAATGGCACACAGTTCACAAGCCATGCCTTCGTGAAATACATTGAGGATCTCGGCAGCAGGGTCTGTTTTGCTTCCGTGGCACATCCACGGAGAAACGGCCAAGCGGAGAGAGCAAATGCTGAGGTCCCGCGAGGCTTAAGGATGAATACCTTTGACAGGCTGCGCAAAAGCGTGATGCGCTGGATTGATGAGTTGCTGTCGGTTCTTTGGTCAATCAGAACGACGCCAAATCGAGCCACCGGCCAGACACCCTTTGCCCTAGTTTACGGGGCAGAAACAGTTCTCCCCACATAACTCATATACGGGTCACCTCGAGTGCTCGCTTATGATGAGCTTGAGCAAGATTGATTGCGGCAAGATGACGCGACGCTCCTTGAGGAAGATCTTCTCCGGGCGGCTGTGAGAGCAGCATGCTACAAGCAAGCTTTGCGCCGCTACCATAGCCGCAAGGTTCATGCCCGGAGCTTTGAGGAAGGTGACCTTGTTCTTCGGCATGTTCAGTCGGCCAAGAATTCCAACAAGTTGATGCCAAAGTGGGAAGGCCCTTATAGGGTAACACGAGTCACCAGGCCCAGCGCAGTCCGACTAGAGACCAAAGATGCCATTCCAGTGAGCAACTCCTGGAACATCGAGCATCTTCGCAAGTTTTACCCATAAGGCGCGGCTGCCGGGCTCCCTGGAAGGCCACTCTTTTGTACAAGCCTTGCCGGCAAGGCATGTAACCCTTTGTACAAAGCCAGGCGCAGACCCTAAGCATAAATAAACAAAGCACTGGTGCCCTAAGTTATACCATGCATGTTAGGTTGAGTCTCTTCCTTGGTTAGGGTTGATAGTGAGAAAGGTCAAGCAAAGTGGGCCGATGGCGAGGCCTATTGCCGGGAGAAAAAAACGTTTATCTTAAAGGTGACAAGGATTCACTCCTTGTCGTGGGTTCCACCCGTGAACGAAAAACCCGGCAAACATCCCTTTTTCATTAAAAAACATCCCGTACAGGTACAGTCCATACGAAATGAAAAACATGAACAAGGGGATTACAAGTTTTAAAGTTAACAAAGGCCAGAAGGCTTACAAGACTAAAAAGATATAGGGTCCCCGTAATCCCTTTCTTGTCCCTCTCCTCAGGAAATGGAACAAGAAAGCAGAAGGGGAAAAGGGGCGCCTAGACGAGCTACGAGTGGCAGAAGACACCAAGAGGACATCTCGGTGGCCGTCAATATGTGACGAAGGCGTCGGTGCCCGCGTACTCTGACTTGACGGCCTTGTCGCCCGCCCTCTTCCTCTTCTGTAGCCCCCCAACGCCAGCCGCCCAAGGAAACGACCCTGAGAAGTTCAAGGAGCCGGCGACACGGATGATGGGGTCGCCGGTGCCGCTTGGAGCGGCGCCCGATACCTAGTCGGACACGTCATGCTGCTGCCCTCGTCATCGCTGCCGTTGTCTTCCTCGCCACTCTCGCTTGAGGAGGAATCTTCATCGTCGGAGAAGCTCTCCACACAGCACCTCACGCGAGTCCCGAAGTGACCAAAGATCTTGACGGAGAGGAGGCCACCCTCCATTAGTTTGAAATGGAGAGTGAGCCCATCCGTCAAGCTATGGAGGTGAGCGAAGTTCTTCCACCATCGGTGAAGATACACGACGTGAGGGGATGGGAACTCGACGTCGGCCCATGTGCCGCTGTTCCCGCAACCCCTCATATGCAGCCGCAACGCCTGTGGCGGATCCAGCTCCATCTCCCACGCGAATGGAGTCGGGAGGCGAAGGCGACGGTGCGGGGGCTCGTGCAGCCTGACGAATAACTTGCAAGGATTGTCCCCGGCGTGGCCCTCCATCAGGAAAGGGGCTGCCGACGGAGGCGAGGCTGATCTGCCGACCCGTCCTCCTCTCCCTCGAGCACCACGACGGCCTCCACCTCGCCCCTCCCCCTTCCTCTAGCGGCCGGCTCCGCCACTACAAGCTCTTGGGGAGGAGTGATGCGCTGCCTGGCCAAAACCCTCGCCCCCAACAATGATGTGTCGCCACGCCCCCTCGCCATGGCAGAAGAAGAAAGGAAGCAGGGATGGAGAGAGGCAGATGGCGAAGAGTTGAGAGGCACCGTTCCTCCCGCTCCCCTCTTTATAAAGGGGCGGGGGCGAGGCTCGGCCGCCCCCTCTCAGCCAATCCGACTCATTGAAGTGACAGCAAGTGGGGCCGTCAACCGCCCTCCCCGCTCCATTGAAGGCACGTGGGAATCGACCCCCACGCGCGCGACTTCCCACGTCCCGCGCGCCTGTCATTCGCTCTGCGTTATGCATGCAGCAAACATGGCGCAAGGGGCAGGCGCAGTGGGACGCGTGGAACGACGCTTCCGAAGCAAGGGCAGTAAATGGGAGGCGGCCCTGCGGTCTCGAAGAGACACGTGAGCCGCCTCTTTACAGTCCATCACAAGGTGACGCCAGCATGCTTCCGTCATGCATGCGCGCATGACCCCCATGTTGCGCGTTCAATGCGGGTCGTGGGGAAGCGCAGCATACGGAACAGTAGCCGCGGTAAAAATTCGCCCCAACTGCCTGCGCACCGTTCTGGGCCTGGCCTAACAATGTGCTGCGCTTATGTGTGGCCCAGGCCCGGGGGCTCGTGTCGGTGTACAAAAGTAGGGGCTCTGCTTTTGACCCCTTTACTTGTGCATGGGCAGTCAGAGCCTCCCGCCATGGCCACGCATAACAGGGCAGGGAAGGGAGCCGGAGAGAAGCCGAAGGCACAAAGCAGACAAAGCAACGACAAGGACCAAGGCCACAAAGATCGAATGTGCGAAGCAGGTTTCCCCGGCAAGGACCCTTGCCGGGGGCAGCCTCAGCAGCCCCGACAAGACCCTTGCCGGGGCAGCTCGGCCACGCCAGCTAAGTGAGCCACCCTTGAGCCCACCAAGCGCCAGACAAATGCGTTGAGGCAGGGCTCGGGAGGCACCTCCGTGGTGGCGTGCAGATCTTTGTGAAGACATAAGATGAACAAGATCAAATGAGGATAGGAAGGCAACCATCCTTACTAAAGAATCCCACAAGACCCCCGGCAAGACCCCTGCCAGGCCACCCAGCAAAACCCTTGTCGGGCCACCCGGCAAGACCCTCGCCAAGCGTACCAGCGAGGCCACTACCAGGCCCGCGCCAGCCAAGTCTTCGCCGCCGTTTGCATGCAGCTGCCAACCCAACCAGCTGGACAGGCACCTGCGTGGCAACATGCAGCCCTTCGTGGAGGCTACACCAGCACGCCACCTCAGCTGCCTGCCTGCCTGCATGGCACCGCATGCATCGCTGGCCAGGGCGCGTGTCGAAGCAAGGAGGAGCGGCGACGGACGGGACGAGCCTCGCCCCCGTCCCCAATAAAGCGAAGGGACACCTAAGCCTCGCATTAAATGCATCTTGTCCTTTAATACCAGCGATAAGCTCACAATGCTGTAGCACTTTCCACCTCCTGTGTGCCACTGTGGCAGCCCCTGTCGCCTATAAAAGGAGGCCCATGGCACACTGAGAAGGGATTCGGCTCTTTTGAACCTCAACGCACCTAGAGCTAGTTCTAGAGCTCAAAAACACTAATACATCCACCAAAGAAGGATCGTAGGGTTTTACGCATCTTTGCGGCCCGAACCTGGGTAAATCCCCTTTGTGTCGTCTGCTAGTCCCGCTCTTCTCACGATCCCCGCACCCCACAACCGTAGAAGGGATTCCAGTGATCCCATAGGTGTCGTTTCCCACCGACACCACTAGAGGAGAGACAACATACATCTCATCAAAATATCAAACGGATACCAAATTCACATGACTACTAATAGCAAGACTTCACCCATGTCCTCGGGAACAAACGTAACTACTCACAAAGCATATTCATGTTCATAATCAGAGGGGTATTAATATGCATTAAGGATCTGAACATATGATGTTCCACCAAATAAACCAATTAGCTTCAACTACAAGGAGTAATCAACACTACTAGCAACCCACAGGTACTAATCTGAGGTTTGGGTACAAATATTGGATACAAGAGATGAACTAGGGTTTGAGAGGAGATGGTGCTGGTGAAGATGTTGATGGAGATTGACCCCCTCCCGATGAGAGGATCGTTGGTGATGACGATGATGATGATTTTCCCCCTCCCGGAGGGGAGTTTCCCCGGTAGAACAGCTCCGCCGGAGCCCTAGATTGGTTCCGCCAAGGTTCCGCCTCGTGGCGGCGGAGTTTCATCCCGTAAGCTTGCTTATGATTTTTTCCAGGGTAAAAGACTTCATATAGCAGAAGATGGGCACCGGAGGGCCACCAGGGGGCCCACGAGGCAGGGGGGCGTGCCCAGTAGGGGTGGGCGCGCCTCCCACCCTCGTGGCTAGGGTGTGGGGCCCCTCTGGTACATCTTTCGCTCAATAATTCTTATTAATTCCAAAAATGACTTTCATGGAGTTTCAGGACTTTTGGAGCTGTGCAGAATAGGTTCCCAATATTTGCTCTGTTTCCAGCCCAGAATCCCAGCTGCCGGCATTCTCCCTCTTCATGATAAACCTTGTAAATAAGAGAGAATAGCCATAAGTATTGTGACATAACGTGTAATAACAGCCCATAATGCAATAAATATCGATATAAAAGCATGATGCAAAATGGACGTATCAGACCACATGTCACGAAACATGGTTTGTCATTTCTCGTGCAAAATGCAATCTGGCCGCGTTGGCCCGAGGTGCCACATTATTTCTTGATATTATTTTTTTAATGGTGTGTCGTTCACTTTTGAAGCACGACTAACTAGTACTGTATGTAGAGAAAATATAAACTACTCTACCACTACTCCACCTCTAGTACTAGTATCAAAAAAGATATGTAGGCTGGAGCTTCAGCGCTTGCTTGCTAAGGGCTGCCCACTTGCTTCTCAAACTATCACCCTATCTCCAGATCTAAAAAAGGCAGCCTATCTCTCCCTCCTCACCGGTGGTCACATATCTGTCATGGAAGAAAAGGATGTGCAGCATTGATGCACTCGTCGTCGGTGAGCGAGGTCACACACTAACGACAAGGCCGTCCTCTCAGACCTAGCGCCCGCATGGGATGGCCTCCGTCCCCAAGCTCGCTGTCGTTGTGTGTGCGGAGGATGACGACCATGAGCAAAGACACTTCTCGCCGACCCTCAGGTATGCTACCTCTTTTCGAACCATACCCTTGTTCTATTGCCCCATCTGCCACGTCGCTGCATGTGGATATTTTTGCACTCCACCATCTTCCCAATTTGCTATCCTTTGCTCTGCTGGTCATGCAGACGAAAACCTTAATTTTCACTATTAAAGGAAACCATACTTCAGGCAGACTAATCAATGTCTAGATATAATAAGGAAAGTAAGGGAGAAAGTACTGTTGAAGCGACTGGGCATTGAACCCGCATCTAGGTTGAAAAGGGGAAAATCAGTAGCTAAGGAACGAGTCTCATGTCTCTTGGTTGAAAAAGGGTAGAAAGGCATGACAACGCAATAGAGAATGACCAGGTCGATCGGTTTGTTGCCCTCACATAGGAAAAAGGTGGGTAAAGAGAATAAAAATGGGACGTAATCCACATATGCTGGCCGGATATTTGTTGCTCTAGGCAACCATACCTCCCTCACCACTCGATGCGTCTCTGGAGGTACATCGTACTTGTGTGCCCACTCTGCGAATGGGCCTCCCATGCTCTTATTGCCACTTTTTTGTTGTTAGTATAACGCCAGCGGTAAAGTCAAGCAATTCTACTGCTAAAGTGATGCTGCATTTAACTAATGCCGCACTCAGTCTAATGCCACCGATAAATTTAAGCAATGCCATTTAATGTCACTGGATTATTTCAGGGTTAGTTGTTGATTGTGGATGTATTAAGATTTTTTCAGCTAAGGCATTCTAATGCTGTTGCACAGCTAGTATACCAACGATGAAACTTGTTACTACCTTTAGATTTTTGCACTCTCAATGCTGATAGATTACATACCTCACTTTCATGAGATAAGTCAATTTTTTTGTACAGTGTCACCAAAATGCCAAGGCGCAGATGTCATTTTACTTTGGTTAAACTACACAAAAAATTTTGAGGACAAGAGGAAAGGTCAAGAGTGGGCACCTCCGGCTATTCTCTTGATTTGTTCGATCAAGTTTTTATGCTTGATCGATTATCAACATTCGGATAGCAATTTTGAAGTCCCCTCGAGTTCGAAATGATATTTACCTTGAAGGTACATGGTTTCAATTTTTTTTATACTATCATTAGTTAATAATGCTAGTTACCTTCAGACTTTTTTATTTGATTTAATGTTGTTTCATAGCTAGTATACCAATGCTGAAACTTGTTACCTTTACATTTTGTATTGTTAATACTTATAGAAATCTTCTTAACTCCGCCTATGTCTTATTGGCATAGCCAGTCCCAAGCCCAGGTAAAGGAGGAGGGTTGTGATAGGCTTGGCGAGCCAACGTAAAAACTAGCCAGTTCCATGGGTACGAAACCCATTTGAGTGAGAGTAGTACTAGGATGGGTCACCTCCTAGGAAGTCCTCATGAAAGGGTTTCATATCTAAGGGTTCTGATAGGCTTGGAGAACCAACGTAAAAACTAGCCAGTCCTTTGGGTATGAAACCCATTTGGGCGAGAGTAGTACTAGGATGGTGACCTCCTGGGAAGTCCTCATGAAAGGGTTTCGTATCTAGCCTACCCCAACTTGTTTGGGACAAAAGGCTTAGTAAGTGTAAGTGTAAGTGTAATGCTTATAGAAATCTTCCAGTGCTAGCTTATGGAAATTTGTTCAGTAAAACCATTGTATTGTACCCTGTAATAAGAAAAACTACCCTACTATTGCACTAGCCACTGGATTAGTGTATATTTGTACTATTTCAAATGGTGTTGCATTAGCATATGGACATATATAAAGTGTGGCAAGCTTTCCCAGATATGTGCTCAAGAAAACTACTACCTGTTTTTCTAAATACTAGACATTTGGGTACTATAAATTGAACTACAAAAACGTCTTAATTAAGGAACAGAGGGTGTAGAGTTCACATAAATTATCCCGGTAAAGCTAGTCACACCTTTGTCAAAATTAATGTTCATTATGTTATCGGAGGAGGTTTGTATGTTTGTCTCTAATGCTTGTCGATTACATACCTGACATCATGATGTAATGTTAAGTCATTTATTTTTGTATAGTGTCACTTAATTGACAAGGCGATGATGGCATTTTATTTTAGTTGAACTGCAAAAAATATACCTAAAAGAAGAGGAAAGGTTAGGAATGGTTCGGTTTTTAAGAAAATACTATCTATGCCTTCGTGACATCAGCCGTTGTTGCCTTACTTATTCCTTCAAAGAGGTGGTTAGAAACAGTCTTGCTACCTTTTGCCATTAAGAAATTGGAATGCTTATATTTGCGAGTTTATGCTTCAACTAATGCCACTTTTACAGTAATACACTTTCAATATCTATGCAAACAAGGATGCTCGATTTTAGTGGAACTGCACAAAAAGTCCAAATGGTTCAACATTAGCAGAATGTTTTCTTCGAAACCGTTATATCCAATTGGTAGCACTATGTTCATTACGAAGGTACATGGTTTTTCACTATCTTGCTACTCTTTTTGTACTGGAATTAGATAGTAATATTAGTGGTTTGCATGTGAATTTATTGGCAGGGTGGACCTACATTGGAGGTGCAGGACATGATTCAATGATTGGATGCTCAATTTCGGTTGTATTGATTTCACCTCTTCCATCACTGCGAACATGGATATCCTTGGTCTAATGAAGAATAGGCACTATATTTCTACTCTGTATCAGCAAATCAATTCAGTACGAAATTGTCCAGGGCAAAACGTCACAGTATCAAATTGTCCGGTGCAAAACATGACAGATGCTAAGCGGAAGAGACATGTTTAAACCGAAAATATAAGGTGGGGTATATGTTACTAGCTGCTTGATATTTGTGCAAACAGATGTCTGCCTATTGCTATTTGGCAAACAAACAAAGTGACCGCAATTTTGGTGGAACTGCACAAGAGAATAGTATAGTCACTGCATGCAGTGCCAGTTGAAAATAGACATAGAAAGATTGGATAGTCACTTCATGGACTACACAAAAGTAGTACTGTACTATTTATTGGCCAACAGTAGGTGCTTCATTGCTTTGGTCTGATTATACAATGGGCCTCATTTTGCCTAAGTTAAAGTTTGTATTCCGAAAATAGTCTCACCGCGTGATCGAGAGAAGGCCAAATCATATTATGGTGGATGTTCCTCCATCATGTGTGGTTTATTCTCATGGTTCCAGCTGTTGGTGAAACCACTTACATTTGCAAGATGAATTGTAGACTTCACAAACAAATTTGTCCTTCACTCTGTACTGAATGTTGGCCTAGAGAAGCATCCATGTTAGTAGGAAGAACATATGTTTTTTCTAGATCTTTGCTTTTGGAGCTACATATGATCTGTGAATCATTGGGATGCATTAACATGTGGATCTTATGTATGGGAATAGTACTAGTTAGTTATGAATTTTGGCTACTAATGTGATCATATTACAATGCCAGGCCTGTGAGACTTGTGTGAACATTTCGAACGGATCGGCTCTTACTACTGTGCACATCAAGATCCTTATTTCTGTGTTCTCAGTGTTTACAAGTTACTAGCAGTTCCTTATTTCTATTCGCTAAGTGTTTACAAGTTACTGATCGACCACTAGCTAGCCTACTAATACGCTCCTGGCAGTTTTAGTTGTGATGCAAGATCTGAAGTGGCAGTTTTTTGAATAAAAATGCCTACCTCTGAAGAAACTGACAAACTGTTCTGAAGAAAATTCCATACAAATCTGAAGAAACTGCCAGCAAAAACTTTCGCAAATGCCTTATCTCCAAGCGAACGTTCATCAGCTAATGCGATCCTACATGTACACTATCCGACCTACTCGATCCTACACAAATAAATAGTGGATCATGAACGTACTACCTCCTTTCCCGTTTGCAGGGCTCAATTCAAAAATCTCACCAACCAAGGTAGATGATGAGTGGTGCAATAATTTTTGACAAGGAAGGAGTACCTCATCTAGATGATTCGAGTGCACTCATTTGACCGTCATTCCGATGTGCGATCCAACACGGACGGGATGCACCACTGACGGGATGGGACAACACATCAGTTTTTCCAGTTTTCCATGGTAAGCTAGCGCGCTAAGCCATGCCCTCTTATGCATTGCATTCTGATAACCATCGCATTTCCTGCGACACGCTGCTTCACTTACCTTCCGCCTATAATTACTGGTTCCCGGCGTTCTCCGGTGGCACCAGCACCCAACTTGCCCTTTCCTCATAATCCCCCACTGGCCCGACGTCGCTCGCCACTTGTCCTCGCTCTCGCCACGTCCGTCATGCCCCCAGCCGTCCACAATAGGCGACGCCAGAGGCGGTCATCGCCGGAACTAGTGTTCAGTTTTTCACCGAAGGCAGACGGAGGGAGGAGGCATTTTATCGGTCTTTAGATGGCAATGCGGAGTATGAGAACTTGTTGGAGCACGACCGCCTGGCGGAGGAGCAGCGTATCGCCGATTTGTGCTGCCAGTGGGACATGGAGCAGTAGCACATCGACGCTTTGAGTCACGAGCAGAGCGCTGTCAACTGGTCCAACTATGTGGAGGCCGGCATTCGCGAGGCCCTGGAGGCTGTCGAGCACGCACGCATTCGCGACGCCGAATTTTACTACTAGCTCGTCAAGTGGGCTTCCCGCGTAGAAGCCGAAGCTTCGGTGGACCACGCCGGCATGGAAAGGGCCAACGCACGCGAGCAACGCTCCCTATTGCACATCTGGCAAGTCCGAGGCGAGGAGGAGGACGTCGGTGCCGGTGTTTAGCATGTACCGCAGATGGCAGCATCGTCTAGTTAGCTAAGAGTAAGTTAGTACTTATACACTACTAGAGTATTACTGGGAGTAGATAGTTAACTTGGCTATGATGGTTGTCAACATGGAAGTTTACTACTTTATATCTGGATCAGACCTGTTACTTTGCTCTGAATGTTGAACTTTCCATTTGAACGTATGGAATGGGCTGTTATTTTCTTTAAATGGGTTGTATTTGTCCGCCACGGGTTTAGAGGCTGACTTGTGGGCCTACTAGGTTGATGCATACACAATCAGGAGATGATTGTACATCGAGAGGATGACAGCAGGGACCCACCAGGGTCATGGCAGTACGCAAGCAAGTGCCTCCTTATTTCAAGCCAAAAAATGGTTTCTCCTAATGGATTTCTGACATCTGGGTCCCATGCCATTGTCAACGTAGTCAATAAATGAGAGAATTGCCCAACGAGCGGCTGACAACAGCGACCCAGCAGCTTGCCCAATTATTTTTGTTTTTGAGATGGAAGCAGGGTGTCAACTGGGCTGTGCGAGGCACTCTGGCCTGTCTAGCCAGCCTTTTCTTTTATGTTTACCACAAGACCAGCCTAGTAGTTTTTTTCTTTCTAAAAATGGCTAGCCCAGTTTTTTTTGTTATTTTCCAGAATACCCAACCGAGGCCTACTTTCTTTGTCAGCTTTGCAGGGCTGCAAATATTTCAAGCCGAGGAGAGCTTCATTCGGCTTGCCCAGAAAATGGGCTATCAGTAATGAGAAACGGGTTGTGCATTTTTAAAACACATCAAATCGGCAATTAGTTTCAAATTTCTTTTTTTTTATTTCGAGATTTTAAATTCCATTGATTTTTATACGTGGACAATTATTTGGATTTTATATTGATATAAATTTATTTTTAAAATTAGTTTGAATGTGACTCAAAATTTTGGGATTAAAAACAGTTCGGACCGCACCTAAATATGCAAAATTTCGTATACTTTTTTAACCCTCGCCACAATATGGGCTGTAATGCTAACAAAAATAATATGGGCTCTAAAAAACCTTAAGAATTAGCAAATGGGCTGTAAATTATTAGAAATAATGGCAGATGGGTTGTATGCTACTTTCCACATATTTGACGCTGACTTGTGCGCCTACTATAGGTTGCCGCGTACGCTTTCCTAAAAAAGGTTGATGCACATGCTACGCCATGTCAACTTAGTCAACGCATGAGAGCAGTGACTGTTGGATGTCCATCCAACGGCCGTCGTGCCTCTTCAATCTCTGCTCTTCCTGCTCCAGCCGCTCCCGTGACCTGTTGTGCTGCCGCGCAGGCCTCACTGCCCCACCCTACTCCCATCTCTGGCCTCGCCATCCCTCTACTCACCCACACCTACTATTATTCTCCGGCGACGGTAGACGAACCAGTAAACCCTCATACTCCCCTCCACGTGGGAAACAACTATCGAGTTTTCCCTGGCTCCGTGACGTTCCCTTCCTATGCCTCGCCGTCGTCCACCGCCCTGGTGCTCTCGGTGCGGCATGGTCAACATGGTCAATGAACGATATCCATCGGAAGTGGACTGTACATGGAGAGGCTGATAGTTGGTTCCACGGCCGCATGCAAGGAAATGCCTCCTTATTACACGCAAAATAATGATTCATCCACCTGACAGTTGGGACCCACCGGAAGGGCCTCTATATTTCGTGAAAAATGTTCCCCCCGCCGACAGCTCGGACACACCAGCTATATCTTCACATGCAAGGAAGTGCCTCCTTATTACACACAAAAAATGAATACTCCCCCTGCTAGCAGGAACCCACCATAGTGGGAGGCTGACTTGTGGGCCTACTAAGTTGACGTGGATGGAGGGCTTTGTCAACTTAGTCAATATGAACGATTCTAGCTCCAGTGATCGTACGATGTCCATCCAATGGCCCTAGTGCTTCTTCAACCTCTGGCCTTCTTGCTCTAGCCGCCCAAATCGGTGCCGGTCGTGTCGCCTGCTCCTGCCTCCAATGGCTGGCTCTGCTGCCGCGCAGGCCTGACCGCACTAACCTGCTCCAACCTCTGGCCAGGCCATCCCTCTACTCACCCACCCCCTTGTTATTCTGCGGCGACGGCAGCCTCACACCACAACCGAACAAGTCAACCCTCATACTCCTATTTGCATGGACATCCACTGTCGCGTCTTCCCCTGGCTCCGCGTCGTCCCCTTCCTAGGCCTCGCCGTCATCCACCGCCTTGGTTCTCTCGGGGCGGCGTGGTTAATGTGGCCAAGGAACGACTTCCATCGAAAGAGTAATGTACGTGGAGAGGCTGACAGCTGGGTCCACGGCCGCAGCAAGGAAGTGCCTCCTTATTACGCACAAAATAATGATTCCTCCACCTAACAGCAGGGACCCACCGTATGGGCCACCATATTTCATGAAAAAAATGTTTTCCCCTTCAATGCTGGGACCCACCAGCTACATCTTCACACGCAAGGAAGTGCGTCCATATTACGGGCAAAAAATATGATTATCCCCCTGATAGCTGGGACCCACCAGCTATATCTTCGAACGCAAGGAAGTGCCTCCTTACCTCCCTTAAAACAGGGACCCACCCAGTCGAACCATACGTAGGGTTGTCTGCCTGGTCGCGTATGTGTACGTACATACATGTCGATCGGTCTATCTGCAGGCTGCAGCGATGAACTGTGGCCAAGTAAGGAAGGGCACGTGTCGTAGTAGAGGCGCGGACATAGCATGTCCGCAACCCCGTCTATATCGTGTACACGTACGTACAACCATGGTGCAAGAAAGTAAATACGACCACGTACGTACATACGGGCGGGGTCTCGAACGCTTACTCGCGCATACGTACGGCCAGGACTCGTGTATATGGAGAGGCAACAGAGAGTAGCAATGGCATCCTATTCATCGGCAGCCAACCGGCTGGGTTGGACCGGAGAAACCACGTCGTGTTCATCGGGAGGCAACAGAATGCGTCTTGTTCACCGGGAGCCAACCAGCTTGGACAGAACATCCGAAACGAGGCTTGGCATACCGCAGAATGAAGGAAACGGCCTTCTGTTCAACCACCTACAGTTGAAACGGGATCTTGTTCACCGGGAGGGGTCTGGCGTACCGCAAAACGGAGGAAACGGACTTCTCTTTGACCTCCTATGGTCGAAACGGGGTCCTATTGATCAGGAGGGGTGTGGCGTACCGCAAAACAGAGGAAATGGACTTCTCTTCGACCTCGTATGGTCGAAACGAGGGTCCTGTTCATCAGGAGGGGTGTGGCGTACCGCAAAATGGGACTCCACGGGCTACTGTTCATCCACCATCTACTGCCACACTCCAGCCTCCACGGGCTACTGTTCATCCATCGTCGACCTCCTCCAGCCTCCACTTGCGACTGTTCATCCACGGCGTCTCCCTCCTGCCTCCACTAGCTACTGTTCATCCACGGGCTCCTATTCATCCAACCTCCATCGGCTACTGTTCAACCAGCCCTCCACGGGGTCCTGTTCATCAAGCCTCCACCGGCTACTGTTCAACCAGCCCTACACGGTGTCCTGTTCATCCACCCCCAATTGGCTCGATCGGGGTCATGTTCATCCAGCGGCAACAACCACGGGGTCCTGTTCATCCAACCCCCACCAGGAACTGTTCATCCAACCCCCAACAATGTTCACTATTCATCAAGAGGCAGTAGGTTCGGAATCCCTCGACTAGGTTCAGTTAACAGCCAAGCGATCGATCACTTAGGTTCAGTAACGTAGCTAGTGCAATCGCTCGGGTTCAGTTAGAGCCCAACGTCTCGCACACATGTGCGTAAGTGTACGAGAGAAATGCGCAAAGCTCCGTGCATTGCTCGGCCCCGCCCGCCCACCACAGCCGGGAACTCCCCGATATTTTCCTCGCCCTCACTTCTACCATGGTTTTTTCTGTCATGGACGGCACAAAGAATGTCATGTAGCTGCGTCTCCGGCCTGCCCAGGACGAAAATCCCATTTTTTGTCATGATTTTTTGTGATAGAAGTAGGAGCCCACCACATCTATGATCATACCAGGTTTTGTCACAATTATCGTCATAGAAGTGTCATAAGCATGACAGAATTATTTTTCGTTCGGCCCAAAATGTCATGGATGTGTCTTTTTTTTTAGTGTTTGAAGCAGCGCGACGGCCGAGAGAGCACTGCATCCCGGTACACGCAACTGCTCCGCATCGAGGCTGGCCATAGTGGTGGTAACTTAGCTAGTACATACACTCGGGAATAGCAGACATGGTGATGTGGCAGAGAATTAAAAAAGAGATAGGGGGCCATGCATGGCAATAAATATGATCATCTATGCTACAACACTATGATACTATGCTCTATAAAAGTAGTATATCATACACTAGTATCATGCACTAGTATATTGTATATGATACTCCCCACTATGAGTAGCCGCAAATGACACCATGGCCGGCCGTCGTCCGTGCGCCGCCCACATTATAGTTTCAACTTGTTTAGAGTAGGTTTTACTCCGGTTTGTATGAAAACTGCAATGTATCTCGTCCGGTTTATATGAAAAGTTTTTGAAATGTACTGGTTTTCGTTCGGTTCCTATGAATTCCGCCTTGTTTGCACGATTATGCAGGGAAAAGTCATCCCCCGATCAAAATCAGATTGCCAATCATGGATGTGCATGGGGCATTTGGTCTAACTTGGAACCTTGTAGCTGACGACACCCAGTTAGGACGTACTATCTTAGCAGTCGTTACCCATGGTACCATTAAAGGGAAACAAGGTGCCATGATCTATCATGATTGGACCATGATCATGTACCCAGGTAATCCCTTCTCTCCGATCCAAGAGTAGTAGAGCCAGTCACTATCGTATATCTTATTGCCATGTCATCTTATAACATTTCAGTACATGTCTCTTTGTACTCTAGGAGCAGAAGTAGTTCATTCCTTCTTTTTTTATTGATTGGGATAGTCATCTACGCAACTTTATAATGCCAGCTGTATAAACTATAAAGGAATTAACAATCTCAATTTCGTATAGTACTAGCTAGGTAGCCATAATCCCATCAAACATAACTACTACTACTATAATTAATGTACATGGCCCAGGTAATACTCTCAAATTGTTTGTCGTCGCCCGTGCCGCAGATGGTCTATGCATTGCTTCCGTTCTCCCTCATAGAAATAAGAAATATAAAGTATTTTATTTTAATTTGTATCCCCTGCTTACGTCACCTTATTATATTGCATCGACCATAACCATGCACGTCAGCATGTATCTAGGTTTGAGATGCCAGGTGTACCAGATGGACGGCGTCGTTTTCGACCCCCGTGATGCTACCTGGGTGTGGATGAACACACTTGAAGTGCAAATGATGCCACCTTTCGTGCACGACGCCGACGGCCTGCCGTTCATGAAGAACGAGTGTGTTTTCATTGTGCACCGATGGATTCATATCTTGAACGCACCTATCCCTGATCTATGTCCCTTCAGTTTGGATGAGTCTCCGTCGTGGGGAGCCACAGTAAGAAGCTGCGATGATATGGACTCCTGTTGCCCACCAATGGATCGTTCCATCTATGAAAAGAACACGTGGGACTGAAACTATGAGACGGACATGTACCCAGGGATGTACGAACCTGAGTAATGTAGCGCAGTAAGTGAAGTAGAAAGGCACATATAGTATGAACATGCGTGGCATATAGGCATTTGTCTCTTAGCATTTGTCTCTTACTACCACTAAATGTTGTACGTGCAATGCACAGTGATATTATGGTGTACGTGCCTAAGTACTCTACTACTATATTAATTGGAGGCACATATTAGGTTTTATATTTGTTTACGTGTATGGCCCGAGACCTTCCAACTAGATGCGTCTTTCTCTCGGGGCCACACTTTGTATCGTTACATACTACTAGTACTACATGTGGTCTCTGAGCTATAAGTGGAAGAAGTGGACACGCTCTACCACGCTGTTCATGTCCCACTCCTTTCGCTAGCGTGTGGGACATCCAGTACATGCCGTGTTTGGCACTCCTTCGTCGTAAGAGTTGAAATGCAAGATTTCATCAAAAATAAAAAATAAATATAAATCAGCAGTGATACTATACCACACGGTTTCCTTGCTCCTCGATATCGGAAAGAATACTTCCGTTCGCCGACATGTGGGGCGTCGACCGTGCTGGTCCACTTTCCATGCATGCAGAACTCCAAGGGTAAATCACCGACATGTGGAACGCCGCAGTAATAATGACAAATGAGCTGTTAAATCACATGCCCAACCTTTCCCACAGTAAAGTTGCTCGAACGAAGGAACCATCACGACTTCATTGAATTCTGCTTCTTGAAGAAAACTACTATATTGGCAATACTGCTAGCTACAGTAGTACTGTACTCCAGCGGAGGCCTCCTTTGGTTCATAGGATGAGAATTTTATAGGAATATGAAAATCATAGGAAGTGAGATGACATGCATCTCAACTCCTATAGAGAAAGAGATGCCATTTGATGCACAAGATAGGAATTTTTCCATCGAGTCTAGGCTAATGTACTGGTAATTTGCTCTAAAAACTACTGTAGTAACTAGTACTAGCACATGCTCGTAATTAATTAAACAAACGTATGGGCGACATAGACATGCAAGCTAACTACTAGTACTACTACTTCTCACATGCTAGCCAGACGTCGTCGTTCTCCTGCCCGGATTTGTCGGCGACACCCCACCGTGCTTGGATCTCCGCCGAGCTCTTCGCGCGTGCGTCCTCTTCTTTCTTGCAGCGGTGGGCCTCTTTTTTCTTGAGTGCTTCCTGCCTTTTCCGCTCCCTTTGTGCAACTTTGGCCGCCTCTTGCCACTACAAAAAAAAGACACATCCGTGACATTTTGGGCCGAACGAATTTTTTTCTGTCATACATATGACACTTCTATGATGATAATTGTGAAAAAACCCGGTATCATCATAGATGTGGTGGGCTCCTACTTCTATGACAAAAAATCATGATAGAAAATGGGCTTTTCATCCTGGGCGGGCCGAAGACGTAGCTGCATGACATTCTTTGGGCCATCCATGACGGAAAAAACCGTGGTCGAAGCGAGGGGGAGGAAAATTTCAGGGAGTTGCCGGTTACGGTGGGAGGTCGGGGGCCGAGCGATGCGCGTTTCTCTCGTACACGTGCGAGGCGTTGGCTCTAACTGAACCCGAGCGAGGCGTTGGGCTCTAACTGAACCCGAGCGATTGCACTGCAGGCTATGCGTTACTGAACCCGAGCGATTGATCGATGGATGTTAACTAAACCTGATGGAGCGATTCCTTTGCTACTGCTGCTAACTGAAGCCGATCAATTAGATGAAT
>NC_041381.1:228422753-228443343 GCF_002162155.2 Triticum dicoccoides | reverse complement strand
CGTTTCAACCGTAGGAGGTCCATTTCGTCCATTTTGCGGTACGCCACACCCCTCCCGATCAATAGGACCCCCGTTTCGATCGTAGGAGGTCCGTTTCGTCTGTTTTGCGGTACGCCACACCCCTCCCGATCAACAGGACCCCCATTTCGACCGTAGGAGGTCCTTTTCCTCCGTTTTGCGGTACGCCACACCCCTCCCGATCAACAGGACCACTGTTTCGACCGTAGGAGGTCCGTTTCCTCTGTTTTGCGGTACGCCAGGCCCCTCCAGTTCAACAGGATCCCATTTTGAACGTGGCCGGTCGAACACAAGGTCGTTTCCTCCATTGTGCGGTACGCCAGGCCTCGTTTCCATCGCATGTTCTGTCAAAGCCCTCCCGGTGAACACGACCACGCATTCCGTTCCGACCCAGCCGGTTGGCTCCCCATGAACACGACAACGACGCTGTTTCTCCGTTCCGACCCAGCCATGTACGTATGCACGATAGGCGTTCGAGACCCTGCCCGTATGTACGTACGTGGTCGTATTTTCTTTCTTGCACCCTCGCCGCTGTACGTACGTGTACATGCTACGTGCGCGCCTCTACTACGACACGTGCGTGCCTCTACTATGACACGTGCGCGCCTCTACATCGACCAGTATGTATGTACACGTTCACGACCAGAATGACAACGCTACGTACGCTTCGACCAGGTGGGTCCCGACTGTCAGGCACTTCCTTGCGTGTGAAGATGTAGCTGGTGGGTACCAGCAGTCAGGGGGGCGAATCGTTTTGTTTTTTTTTGCCCGGACGCACTTCCTTGCGTGCGAAGATGTAGCTGGTGGGTCCTAGTGGTCAGGGGGTGAATCATTTTTTTTGCCCAGACGCACTTCCTTGCTTGTGAAGGTGTAGCTGGTGGGTCCCAGCAGTCAGGGGGGAAACATTTTTCGCAAAATACGGTGGTCCATCCGGTGGGTCCCTACTGTCAGGTGGAGGAATCATTATTTTGCGCATAATAAGGAGGAACTTCCTTGTTGCGGCCGTGGACCCAGCTGTCAGCCTCTCCAGGTACAGTCCACATCCGATAGAAGCCATTCCTTGACCACGTTGACCACGCCGTGCCGAGAGCACTAGGGCGGTGGACGACGGTGAGGCCTAGGAAGACGACGACACGGAGCCGGGGAAGACGCGGCAGGGGATGCCCACGCGTAGAGGAGTATGAGGGTTCACTCGTTCGGCTGCGGTGTGAGGCTGCCGTCGCCGCAGAATAACAGGGGGTGTGGGTGCGTAGAGGGATGGCCTGGCCAGCGGTGGGAGTAGTAGGGGGCGGTGAGGCCGCCGCGGCATCACAACTGGCCACGGGCGGTAGGAGCAGGCGGCATGATCGGCGCTGCTTTGGGCGGCTGGAGCAAGAAGACCAGAGGTTGAAGAAGCACTACGGCCGTTGGATGGACATCGTACGGTCACTAGAGCTAGAATCATTCATATATTGACTAAAGTTGGCAAAGGCCTCCGTCCCAGTCAACTTAGTAGGCCCACAAGTCAGCCTCCCACCAAGGTTGGTCCCAGCTAGCAGGGGGTATTCATTTTTTTGTGCGTAATAAGGAGGCACTTTCGGTGTGTCCGAGGTGACAGCGGGGGGAATGTTTTTTTCATGAAATACGGTGGCCCATCCTGTGGGTCCCAGCAGTCAGGGGGAAATGTTTTTTTCACAAAATACTGGTGGCCCATCCGGTGGGTCCCTACTGTCAGGTGAAGGAATAATTAATTTCCGCGTAATAAGGAGGCACTTCCTTGCTGCGGTCGTGGACCCAGTTGTCAGCGTCTCCACGCACAGTACTCTTTCGATGGAAATCGGCCGTTGACCACATTGACCATGCCGCACCGAGAGCACCACGGCGGTGGACGACGGTGAGGCCTAGGAAGGGGACGACATGGAGGCAGGGAAGACTCGGCAGTTGTTTCCCACGCGGAGGGGAGTACGACTGTACGAGGGTTTACTGGTTCGTCTGCCGTCGCCGGAGAATAACAGCAGGTGTGGGTGAGTAGAGGGATGGCTAGGCCAGTGATGGGAGTACAATGGGGCGGTGAGGCCTACGCGGCAGCACAGCCGGCTGCGGGGAGGAGGGAGCAGGCAGTCCCGCCGGTGCTTGTTTGAGCTGCTGGAGCAGGAAGAGCAGAGATTGAAGAAGCACGACGGCCGTTGGATGGACATCCAACTGTCACTGCTTGTGCGTCAACCTTTTTTTAGGAAAGCCTGAAATCTGTGGAAAACAGCATACAGCCCATCTACCATTATTTCTAATAATTTACAGCCCATTTGCTAATTCTTAAGGTTTTTTGGAGCCCATATTCTTTTTGTTAGCATTACAGCCCATATTGTGGCCACGGTTAAAAAATTATACGAAATTTTGCATATTTCGGTGCGGTCCGAACTGTTTTTAATCCCGAAATTTCGACTCACATTCAAACTGATTTTAAAAATAAATGTATATCAATATAAAATCCAACAAATTCTCCACGCATAAAAATTAATGTAATTTAAAATCTTGAAATGAAAAAAACGATATTTGAAACTAATTGCCGGTTTGATGTGTTTTAAAAATGTACATCCCATTTCTCATTACTGATGGGCCATTTTCTCGGCCAGCCAAATGAAAGCTCTCCTCGTATTGAAAGATTCGCATCCCAACAGGCCTGACAAAGCGACTTACTTGGAAAATCACAAAAAAACTGGGTTGTGGCCATGGACCCAGCTGTCAACCTCTCCACGTACAGTACTCTTCCGATGGAAGTCGTTCCTTGACCACGTTGACCACGCCGCGCAGAGAGCACCACGGCAGTGGACGACGGTGAGGCCTAGGAAGGGGACGACGCAGAGCAGGGGAAGACGCGGCGGTGGAAGCCCGCGCAGAGAGGAGTACGAGGGTTCACTGGTTCGGCTCCGGGTTGAGGCTGCCGTCGCCGCAGGGCCTGGCCAGCGGTGGGAATAGTAGGGCGGTGAGGCCTCCGCGGCAGCACAGCCAGCCACGGGAGGCAGGAGCATGTAGCAGGACCGGCGCTGCTTTGGGCGGCTGGAGCAAGAAGACCAGAGGTTGAAGAAGCACTACGGCTGTTGGATGGACATCATACGGTCACTGGAGCTAGAATCGTTCATATTGACTAAGTTGACAAAGCCCTTCGTCCCCGTCAACTTAGTAGGCCCACAAGACAGCCTCCCACCAAGGTGGGTCCCAGCTAGCCGGGGGAGTATTCATTTTTTTGTGCGTAATAAGGAGGCACTTCCGGTGAGTCCGAGCTGACAGCGGGGGGAACATTTTTTCGCAAAATACGGTGGCCCGTCCGGTGGGTCCCAGCAGTCAGGGGGAAACGATTTTTTTCGCAAAATACTGGTGGCCCGTCCGGTGGGTCCCTGCTGTCAGGTGGAGGAACAATTATTTTCCGCGTAATAAGGAGGCACTTCCTTGCGGCTGTCGTGGACACAGCTGTCAGCCTCTCCATATACAGTACTCTTCCGAAGGAAGTCAGTCGTTGACCACATTGACCACACCGCGCCAAGAGCACCACGGTGGTGGACGACGGCAAGGCCTAGGAAGGGGACGACGTGGAGCCGGGCTACGGGAGGCAGGAGCAGGCGGTAGCACAGCCGGCCACGGGAGGCAGGAGCAGGCGGCACGACCGGCGCTGCTTTGGGCAGCTGGAGCAAGAAGAACAAAGGTTGAAGAAGCACTATTGCCGTTGGATGGACATCATACGGTCACTGGAGTATTGACTAAGTTGACAAAGCCCTCCGTCCCCGTCAACTTAGTAGGACCACAAGTCAGCCCAACAATATGGTGGGTCCCAGCTAGCAGGGGGTATTCATTTTTTTGGGCGTAATATGGAGGCACTTCCTTGCGTGCGAAGATATAGCTGGTGGGTCCGACCTGTCAGCGGGGGGAACATTTTTTCGCGAAATACAGAGGCCCTTCCTTTGGGTCCTAGCTGTCAGGTGGAGGAATCATAATTTTGCGCGTAATAAGGAGGCATTTCCTTGCGTGCAGCCGTGGACCCAGTTGTCAGGCTCTCCACGTATAGTCCACTTCTGATGGATGTCATTCATTGACCATGTTGACCAGGCCGCACCAAGAGCACCAGGGCGGTGGACGACGGCGAGGCCTAGGAAGGGAACGACGCGGAGGCAGGGAATACTCGGCAGTTGTTTCCCACGCAGAGGAGTACGAGGGTTTACTGGTTCGTCTGTCGTCGCCGGAGAATAACAGCATGTGTGGGTGAGTAGAGGGATGGCTAGGGCAGCGATGGGAGTAAGGTGGGGCCGTGAGGCCTGCGCGGCAGCATAGACGGCCGCGGGAGGAGGGAGCAGGCAGTCCCGTCGGCGCTTGTTTGAGCGGCTGGAGCATGAAGAGCAGAGATTGAACAAGCACGACAGCCGTTGGATGGACATCCAACAGTCACTGCTCTCGTGTGTTGACTAAGTTGACAGGGCGTTGCATGTGCGTCAACCTTTTTTTTATGAAAGCATACGCGTCGACCTGTAGTAGGCGCACAAGTCATCCTCAAATCTGTGGAAAATAGCATACAACCCATCTGCCATTATTTCTAATAATGTACAGCCCATTTGCTAATTCTTAAGATTTTTTGGAGCCCATCTTCTTTTGTTAGCATTATACCCCATGTTGTGGCCACGGTTAAAAAGTATATGAAATTTTGCATATTTTGGTGCGGTCAACTGTTTTTAATCCAGAAATATCGATTCATATTCAAACTATTTTGAAAAATAATTTATATAAATATAAAATCCAAATAATTGTCCACGCATAAAAATCAATGGAATTTAAGATCTTGTAATGAAAAAAATTCAAACTAATTCCTGGTTTGATGTGTTTTAAAAATGTACAAGCCATTTCTGGGCAAACCGAATGAAACTCTCCTCGTCTTGAAAGATTTGTAGCCCAGCAGGGCTGATAAAGCAAGTAGGCCTTGTTTGGGTATTTCTTTTTAAAAAATAGAACTGGGCTAGCCATTTTCAGCAAGAAAAAAACACAACTGGGCTCATGATGTGGTAAACATAAATAAAACCCTGGCTAGACGGGCCACAGCCCCCGCACAGCCCCGTTGTTACCCTGATCCGTCGCTAAAACTAGTATAAATAACAACTACTTGTTCCTCAAAAAAAACTTCACGACTTGCTGGGTCCCTGGTGTCAGCCGCTCGTAGTGTAATTCTCTCATTTATTGACTACGTTGACAATGGCGTGAGCCCCAAATGTCCGACCATTAGGAGGAACCATATTTTTGGGCTTGTACTATAGAGGCACTTGCTTGCGTACTGCCATGACGCTGGTGGGTCCCTACTGTCATCCTCTCCACGTACAGTCATCTCCTTGTTCCTCTCGGTTGTTGACGACGTTGACAATGCAAGAGGGCGGTGCACCATGCACAGCGAGCGAACCAAGGCCGCAAGGCGGAGGACGATGGCGAGGCCTCGGATGGAACGAACAGGAGCTTTTGAAGATGTGCCGGTCCAGTCGCAGGCGGAGGGGAGTACGAGGGTTGACTCGTTCGGGCGCGGGTGCATGTTGGGGCTGACGTCGCCGGAGAATAACATGACGTGTGGGGGAATAGAGGGAGGGACTGGCCAACGTTGGAGGGTACGTATGGTAGGGCGGCGGAGGCACAGCCAGCCATGGGAGGCGGGAGCAGGCGGAGCCGACGGGGTGGTTTGGTTTGGGCGGCTGGAGGAAGAAGAAGACAAGAGATAGAAGATACACGACAGATGTTGGATGTCAATCCAATGGCTGGTAGGCAGAATCGTTTGTTGACTGGCTAGTAAGTCGACACCACCTTGGATAGGCTATTTCCTCGCGGGTCCCAAATGTCAGAATCCAAATCTGTCACGGTCATGCAGCCTTTCCTATGAAAATTTACAGCCCATTTGATGTGCTAGTTCGAAATAAGTTTCTAGGTGCTGGTGGGGGCTAATCACTTGGCTTCTGTAATGCACAGTGAGCTCAAGCAGCCGGCGAGAGTGATGTTATTTCCCTTGGTTGGGATTTGTTACAATATTTCACTCTAAATTAAATGAATGGCAAGCCATTTGCCTTGTTTCAAAGAAAATATGACAGTCACAACCAAGTTGAAAAGGGCAGGAACATCTAACTCCAGCTTGCAAACTGTACAAAAGCACGAGGGTTAATTGTTCATCAGGTTTACAAAAAAAAACCAGGTTGAAAAGGGCAACAATATCTAACTCCAGCACTGTTTTCGGCAGTCACAGTCAAATGGATTGGTCAGGTCCATAGAATGAACATCCTGGGTCGTAAAATTTACTGGATTATGACCACAATATGTTGTAAATAGAAGCCCGGCATGTTCAGAAGCTCTTTTGCCCACCTGAAACTCCTTTTTTTGCTCTTCAACATACCCATCCGTCAAAACCATGCTGCTGATAAACTTAAGCCTGATGGACAATAGTAACCTCGCATTCAGCAGGAAGAATGTGACAAATCTTGTGTTTGCACGGTTGGCTACATATCGTTCTAGCGTTATTGTCTTCAATCAAATCTCATGAGAAGTGAGAAAATCCCGATGCTTATGAATCCACCGATTGGTTATAACTTTCTTACCCCGTCTTCTTGCCTAAATAGACATGAAGATTGAAAACAGTTAAGGTCTAAAAGAAGAGTGTCGAAAGAGCAATAGCTGAACGGTTAATTCTAGTACACTATATGCGGGCTTCCAATGTGCGTGAAATTATCACCTTTATATACAACTTCTCCAGACATGGAAAGCATTGCAGCAAGCCAATAATCTTGTTCAGATCAAAACTATTCATTTGGATATATAAGATCTTGACAGAATCCAGCACCATTGATAGGCCATCCATGGAGAAACTCTTCATTGAGCATAGAACATAATACTAGTACAAAATGTGTACTCCAAGATGATATATAAATTATGCGCAGAAATTTAAAATGCAACTTATGGTTACAAGTGTAGATGATAATATAAAGTACCTGAAGAACCGTGGAGCCAAACACCATATTGAAATGAGCACAGAGATCATGTATTACACCCAAGGTCTCTAGTTTAGGCACAGAGAGGAAGGTTATTTGCAACGGTGAATAACTAGAATCAAGGATCAACCTTTGAAGTGAAGGGGCATCTTGGATGATGAGCTGCCTTCCGTCAAAGAAATTCCAATTCTTACAAGGTTAGGCGACTTTATTTGGAGACAACCGATTCTAACAGTGACAACAAGCACCAAGTACTCCAGCGCAGGGCAACTGGAGTGGATGATGCTGTGCAATGAGGCCTCCGATATATGAACCCACACAAGTGAAAGTTTCTTGAGAAATGGGAGTCAAAGGTTTAGTACCAGATTGTCTGGTAGGTAGCACAGCGCAAAGGTGGCGGTGTGGAGAGAGGAGGAAAACCGCGAGATGGACATCGGTGCTGAGGGCACAAGTTCATGGCGTTCGGTATGTGGTATGTGATTTCCAGGGGAATAGTAGAACTCAAGCAGCTGTAGTTCTATGAATTCAGGGGATTTCAGCCAGGCGTTCACCGTGCAGGGCATGGTATGCTTGCTCAGGTAGCATGACGGGATGCAGAGGCTTTGAACGGAGCCCTGGTGGGAGGAGATGATGGCTCTGGGATTTCAAAACCATTGAAGAGAGATAGCTGACGACAGTCGAGATTAAGGGGCACGGCACGCCATAGAGGGCGCCACCGAATTGAGAGAACTTGGGTGCGGCAGCAATCCTTGGTGGGGAGAAGCGAGATGATCTCCCCAAGGACGGTGTCCAGGAGATCGCTGATGCGGTCCAGCCAAGATTCTACGGGTTCCTGGGATCCGGTGGGGGCGGCGTCGCCGCTTCTCCCCACGCTGTCGGGTGCGGGATCTACAACAGGCGTCGCCGCTGGCGGGAGCCTCATCTTCTTGGCGCTGGGGTCAGCCGACTCCATTTTCCTCGAGGGCGTCGCGTCGCGCTCACGGATTTGAGCATAGTAACGAACGACGAGCCTAGTTGTAGTGCGATCGAAGAAGTAGGGGAGCTGGGGGTTTTTTGTAGGAGTGAGGAAGAAGGGGAGCTGGGGTTTTCTGTAGGAGTGAGATGAGGAATTTGGGGGTACGATTGGAGCGAGCTGACGTGAGGTGGGTGGGAGCAAGGAGGAAGAAGAGCACCCAGGTTTTTGGGGGGGGGCGGTGTGCTGGGTGTGGGTAGCGCCTTTTGAATTGATTTTACTATTTACTAGTGTGGATTGGCTGTTTTGTCTTGGGCCCAGAGAAACAATTACTACTAGTACAGTGGAGACACTCTACAGCTACCCAGAAAAAGAATTACTACTAGTACAGTGGAGACACTCTACCGCTTTTGGCTCCTCCTAGGTCATTGAAACGTCTCCCTCTACTGAATGCCGTTATACTTTTGTTCACCGACATGCGAGCCATGCAGCGCGCGGGCCCAAATGCCATCCACCAAATTAGAAGGCAGTATGCAGGCGGAGAGTCACCCCGGTCATAGCACAGCAGTAACGAGCCATCGTATCACAAAACCCCACCTCCCCGCAGTCTAAGTTTGACGGACGAAGCAACCATCATTTCACTCTTCGCTGAATCCCCTTCTCCCTCTGTCTTCAAGAAAGGCAACACTCGCATCTGCCACTGTTCTTCTCTCCCAATGAAGGGAAGGTAAGCAGATCCGTGATGTTGGTATATTTTCGTTCAGAGAAAAAAAAAGAACTTTTGCAAAGAAGTAACTGATCCTCACTCTCTATTTTGTTTCATTGTCAATGCGATTGTGTTTTCCTTTCAGCGGTCTCCTAGTATTCGTCAATTTCATGATGGACCAAGGAGAACCAGGCAAAGAGCAGACGCGGGAGGCTGATCCCCATGAGGCAGAGAGCTCCAAGAAGATGGAGGCAACCACTGAGCCGACCCCAGATATGCTCACGGCCACTAATGAGATGGTCAATGCCTCGTTTGAGGTTACAGCCCCCGTGGCACTGCAGGAGCAGTTTTCCCCCTTCGAGGATGTGTCCCCCCCCCCTGCTGAGCTGCCCAAGGTGATTTCCTTCTTTGCCGATCTCGATTGTGGTTTTTCATCTAAGTATGTGGTGATTTTTTTAGAAAAGGAAGTATGTGGTGATTAATAATGCAAAAATTATTAGCTTCGATGCCATGCTATATATAGTGCTTTAAATAACTTGTGTTTCTTATACTGAAAAGTAATTCAGAATTTGTTTCTGTTTCAATTAGAGCCCTGATGCAGACAAGGATTGTGTGGTTGTGCATGTCACTCGCTATGAGGCGGACGACCTGCATATACGCACTGGGAAAATAGAGTTCTTAGGATGTTGGGTCCTAGAAGCCATTTGCGCTAATACCAATGAAGAGTTGTATTCCAGCCTCACTGTTGTCAGGCCTGTTGTCCAGGGTGTACTGAAGCACAAGAAGTTCAAATCTACTCCTTCGTTTGTGAGGCATACTGTTCTTGTCAAGCTTACGCAGGAAGATGACGTGGCATGCCTCCACAAACAAGTTTATTAGTGGCAAGGCCACAAGGTTGTCTTCATGAAGGTTCACAGGATTGAGCTGTTGTGGGACGTCCTCGATGATGTTCATGGCAAGGCCCGTCTTGTGTCCAGCCCAAATTTGATCGAGGCATGAAATAGTTGCCCCAGCTAGTGTTTAATAGTACTTTGGATTGTGTCTAATTATCCGAACCTTGCTTGTTATCGACCCCTCTGGGACTAGTACTCTGTTTGAATCCGTCTATGGGAACTGCTGCTACTTTTGTGTGCCCGTGAATCATGTGAGAACCATCGTAATTGTTGCCGAAACAGATGCATCCTCACTAGTTTTTTCATGAATATGGCATGGTAAGACATACGTTGTCATGGTTTATCATACGAGCAGTGTGTGTTTTGATGAAATAGAGCACTCGTTCGAGAACCGTGCACCGACATATACATAAGTACTTGTAAACAATGTTGGTGCTACCCCACTTGTAAGCAGTTGTGCAAAACACGGCACATTGGCTCAGCTCGCTTCAACACTAGGCTATCGACCAGCTAACAATCAACAATCTTCTGTCTGACATATAAGCCACTATGTATATTGTTACACTGGTTCATGCAGTTAACTGAGGCCACAATGTAATAAATTCCAAACGTTCACACGCTAGTCCGGCGCTCATGTGGAACACTCACATTAAACTCGTCTTCATAAAAATCTTGAAAAGCATAAGTTAAGAATTTTATACATCTCAATGATTCATAGAACATAACAAACATATACTAGTTCACAGTAAAAGACAAAGTTGTGAGAAGGTTTACAAATCAGGAAAAAACAAACAAGGCTTCTCTGAGCAAAGGGCCTCCCGGCAGGCTTAAATTTCCTGGAGTTCACTCTGGTTTTTTCTTGTTGCCACCATCCGGGGTTAGGTTCTCTCATTCCAGAATAACCAATTATAATTGTGGTCTCAGCTGGAATGCTGAACTGAACCATGCAGTGTACTGACTAGCTGAAATACTTGTGCATTCCACTAAAGTTAAGCACCGCTATTTGCAGAAATAAGCAGACCACAATACCTCTCATCCACGCACCTGTCCAAAAAACCGCCGTGCAGCCATGCCAGCTAGTCCTCGGTCCATGGATGAACTGGTAGAAAGTGCATTCTGGACTAGGATGCAGTTGTTTTCGCTCGTCCCTGCACTGCAATCAGGAAGTAAAACGTACGAATCAAGTTCTTTTAGATTGCATTAGTCATTCTACCTTAGTTACTACCAATGTAGGGATACCTTGAATACGGGAGGTTAGACGACGGCAACGAGGGATAGCCATCTCATTTTGCGCAGTTGTACTAAAACTGAGGTGTGTGCTTTTGATTGTGCGGATAGAAACGATACAGAGACAGACATCCCAAAATGATATGGAGACATACATCCCTGTTTGCGCAAATACGAAATACAGTTATTTAAACAGTGACAGATATTACTACTTTCCCCCGTTTCCTCTTAGAACCAAGTCCTAGATTCATGCTACAGCTTTCCCACTTTCTTCCCTGTTTGAACCAACGCTTTGAGTTGATTGTATTAACTAGCTTTACTTCTAATAATAGTAGAAGTCTAGGTGGCTTTGGAACAACGGACAGAAGTAGAAAAGGATCCACACGAAGGGGGAAGAGCTGGGGCAGTAGAGCAAGGCAGGTTTCGAAGGAGTATATACCTGAGGGTCATCAGCATGTGGCAAAGACGGCGTCAGGAGGCCGCATCTTGGCCACAATGCAGGGAGGAAGAAAGGGTCGGAGGCCCTCCCGAGCCGGCGCTCTCTCGGAGAGAACGACACGGACGCCGATTCGGACGTGCAGGCAGCTGTTGGTATCCTCCCTCGCCGCTGACGACAGCGTGAACAATGCATCTACACCCCTGCCCCAGTCGAGGTTGTCCGGCCGGATTTGTGACCAACCGTGAGATGAGAGAGAGAGAGAGAGAGTGGCCACCTATGTCTTGCTTAGATCTAGAGAGCATGAGAGAGTGAACAAGAGGAACCCTAGTAAAGCAAGCGCTAAGGCTCCTGCTTTTATATATAGTGGAGTGATTTTGTTGTACCAGCTTCAAAAAAATGCGCTCCTACGTGTACCCGCGAGTGGGTGTGAGAGAACTAGTGCGTGCGTGCACCGCTTCTCTTCATGAGAGTACAACATACTATGCCCAAAGAACGTTCGCCGCAAGAGTAATAGTATAAGTGTGTGACGTGTGAGCTAAAATAAAATGTGTGTGCCGTCTTTTGTTTTTTAGAAGTTCTGAGGGTAGGGTGTGAAGAGCACATATGTGCATGATGTCTACCTGCAGATAGACGGTGGGTGCGACGTGCGAGTCTGCGAGAGGACTCAGGAGAGTCGTGACTCATGAGGGTGCGTGTGCGTGAGAGAGAGGGGGGCACGTATCAATGCAATGCATGTGTCCGTAAATCATTATCTGAAAAACGTTCGCCACAAGCCTTTTCCTGACGAACGCCGTAAGAACCGTTAGATGAGCATCCGACAGTGTCAGTTTTGCCATGTCATTTAACAGAACAGCCACTCCTCCTACACACAAATCTTCCACGTGAGTGTTAGCAACTGTCGTATGCTCCCTCCGTTCTGAAATGCAGTGCATATAGCTTTATTGAAAAATCCAACCTCGCAAACTTTTACCGAGTCTTCGTGTACCAAATTGCACATGTAGAATACCCTGTATATATCATTTCATTCATCTTTGAGAGGTAACTATAAAGATGGGTGAGGAGTCTACAAAGAAAGACCATCGTATCACCCGCAGCAATTTCAACCATCCTTTACTGTCGAGGAATATCATAGGAACTCTATATGATATGATTTTTATAGGATTTTTTTCCTTTAGAGCCAATTTGTTCATAGGAATAGATTCATATACTATACATTTCAAAGGAAATAAACATGATATCATTTCTATAGCTTTAGAGCCACTTGGTTCATATGAATGGATTCCTATACTCCCTTAATTTCAAAGGAAAATAAACATTAGCGTATATTCAATAGAAAAATTCCTATGATATGAACCAAATTACATCTCTTTACTAATCCCTCCTCATAGGAATTGAGATACATGTCATCTCTAGATTCAATAGAAAAGTTCCTATGATGTGAACCGAATGACATTTCTTTTCCAATCCCTACTCATAGTAATTGAGATGCTCCATGTCATCTCTTTCCCTACAACTTCCATGTATATATATTCTATTCCTAAATAGATAGTACAACCCACTAGTAGCGTTTTTCCAAAACATGCAACTATGGCACAAGAACTATATAGTGTGCCAATAACTTTGAAAGATGGTCGCTAGATGAAGCTAACCCGACAGTGCAGAGATGGGAAAATCCGAGCACTACTGGCCGTTGGATATCATCAACATTCCACCAGATCTGCCACATGTACAATTTAGAAGACTCCATGGTTGAACTTAAGCATAATGCACAAACCTCAAAACACAAGCACTTCTCCTTTGTTCTAGAATCTTCTATATCAAAATTGATTATTTTTTCTAAATGAATTGCCATTATTTGTTTTTTACTTTATGATTTACAATGCACAACCCCATGAATCTTAACATTTTTATAAAACTAATTGATTTTGAATGAGATGGACTATAAGAACTAAACAAACATCTACATCATGCATATATGACTCAAAGCTTTACATGCTATAGTGTGTATTTATTCATAATTTGGTTTCGAAATCTCATGTGTTCAATACATGTGTACCTTACTAGTTTTGAGTAGAGTAGAAAATTGAACGCGGCTCCGGGTATCTCAAAATGCAGGGCCCATGCATCATTGCCTTTCGGTCGAACCTACGTCCACAATTTTTTGCACGTACTATATCTCCACTGGTCCCCGAACCCAAAATGCTGCCTCGTTCCCATTAAACCAAGCGGCCCACACATATTTAAGGCGTCGACTCGAACCCGTTTACTACGACGTGGCCCCGGAAGCCGTAGTACTCCTACAAACCCTACCGCTGCACTCATCATCAGTTTTCTTCAAGAGGACGAGGGAGAAGCCAATTTGTAGTGGAGGCGCTTCCAAAAAAAGGATCTGTAGTGGAGACCCCTACCCTAGGGTGCCCTAGGTAGTTGCTGCATGCATCATTGTTTTCTCTTTTTTATTTATGCTCTTGCGCGCTAGAGTGAAATGATGGTTGCTTCGTCTGTCCAGCTTAATGCGGGAAAGGTGGGGCTTTGTGATTTGACCCCTCATTGCTCATTTTCTACTACTGCGGCGCTATGACCGAGGTGCCTCCAATTCCAACCGCTGCTCCGAACTGTAATTTGGTGCATCGCACGTGGAACAAGACGATGGATGAGCCACATGTCTTCCAAAGGGGTCCTGTTAAGTGTGTCGCCATTTCGTGTGCGTACTGACCCTGCTTGAGTTGCTACGCCAACACGACAGGAGCAGCCTACCACTTGGTTTTGCTCCTTGGTGAATCCCGACTGTATTGATCTAAAAAGATACGTGCTAAACTACCCTCTCCGTCTCGGTTTTTTATTTGTAGGCGTCTCGGTTTATAGGGCCTGAACGTAGTTCTAGGTCATCCATTTGACTAACTAAATATGAGTTACTATGTCACAAAAAGTATATCATTGGATCCTTATTGGTTTATATGTGAAGAAAGAAGGAATGAGGTAGAAGTTAATGCACCGCGCCTTAGTATTTTGGGATTATTTAGTTTTCGTAAGATGACTTACTCACCTAGACAGAGGGAGTAGTTGTATTTAAAAGTCGAGGGCGAGGCTTTTCCTGCGCGGTAGGCGGTGGGGCAGTTCCGCCTAGTCGGTTCGACAGAGATGCAAGAAGACGAGGGAGTAGGCTGCTGCAAACATAGGGCTGTGTGATTTGACAGCGAGTTACTGCTAGACAGGTGGGGCCCCGTGATTTGACTTGCCATTATCATTTTAACTGCGGCGCTACGACCGGCGTGAGTCTCCCGATTCCTGACCACCTCCATACAGGTGCCTCTCCCAATGCTCCACCATGTAGTAGAGGCTGGCTCTTGCATGAGAGCCCACTTCTCCACTTTTTCCTTGCCTCTCTTTCCTCCACATATGCAAAAATGCCAGGTAAAGCGCACTATTGTACTTACTTGCTCCTACAGGTGCTTAAGCTTGCCACATAGACATAAAGTCTAATGTGGCAAGTTAATCAAGAAGAGAGAGACTAGTTTGGTGACCCGAGGAAGAAACGGTGCTAAGCGCGTGTACCTAGGTGAAAAGACAATTTTGAGTCTATAGCTAATTAAATGAAGCAAACTTAGCAACACCATTTCATTGGAAGAGGTCACTACTTGGCAAATGCAATAAATACTAGTACTCCCTGTGTCCCATTATATAAGAAAGTTTTTGACACTACACTAGTGTCAAAAACATTCTTACATTATGGGACGGAGGGAGTATGAAGAAAGAGATAGAGAGGAGTAAACAAAATACACTTATAGCCAACCTTGTTGTAGTATGAGTGACTAAGTGATGACTATGTATGACATGCCAACATCAGATTGCCTAACGCACCGTGTTAAATCTCCAAGGGCGCGACCGTGCGAGCGACGCGACGGTCGTGGTAGGCGCGACCATGATACGGGCTGCTGGCAGCCCTTGGATCTAAGATCAAATGGTCGCATGCTAAGTTGCTAAAAATTTGCAGAATAACCCTCCAGGATAGGATATTCACCCATAGGTCTAGAATCACGCCATGCAACCGTTCGATCTCAGATCCAAGGGCTCTCGGAAGCCCGTATCATGGGAGAATGGAAAGCCACTACCCTGCCGTTCGCACGCTGGCAGTTCGCTCCTACTCGTCCCCGCACGTCCTTTAATACTACGGCGGTTCGCTCTTAGTCGTCCTGTCCATTCACATTACGGCAGTTCCACTAATCCTAACCCTCCTCCCAAATCCATGGCGTCCCAAATCTCCCCGATCGGCGGTGAGTACAAGGTTAGAACCATCACCGGCGATGAGTTCGACGTCATCTACACCCGTACTTCTGCGACGGTGAAAGGATGCCTTTCTCGCTTCAGACGCATGTTCAAAAACTCAGATGATGAGTGGGTCGCTGGGCTAGATGTTGAGTACACTACAGTCGTGGGACGAGAGAAGGATCTAAAGGACGAAGAGAGGAAGAAGCCGGTCGTGATCCAGGTTTGAGTACATAATGTTTGCTTGGTCTACCACATATGCCATGCCGACGTTGAGTGCCAGGATTTTAAGAACTTCCTCGAGGACAAAACAGTGAAATTCGTTACTGTAGACTTTAAGAACGACAAAGAAGTCCTGGGTCGGATAGGCCTCGTTGTAGGCAACCCCTTCGACCTCCAGAAGAATCGGCTGGTGCCCTCTCGTCAGCCCTCAATGCTGACCCTGGCAGGAGCCATGGTTCATCCTTCATACCGTAAAGTGGAGAAACATCCATACACGTTTCATCGTCATGCATGGCAGCGGAATGTACTAGATATAGACCACATCCACTACGCTGCAATGGATGGCTACCTTTGTTTCAATACCTACAAGGGTTGGATGAAGAGCAACAGCCAAGTTGGCGGTTCAAGCAAAGAAGTATCGGCCAAGAGGAAGAGGGACAAGGACGAAGTCAAGGACGTGGACGAGGACTCCGAGTAAGGTGGAAGTGTCGTTGCTCATGGTGGTTCTAAACTTCTAATGCAGTGTCTACCGGATTAATTGCATAGTTTAATTTCAGGTGTGCTTAGTTTAATTTGAGGGGTGTGTTGTGCTGAGCCCCCAGCAGAACTATGTTATGTTTCTTCTCGTTACTTTAACTCTTCAATATGTACATACTACTAGTATTTCTTTAATAGAATTTAGCACCCCAATTAAGCATGTACTAGCTTTTTTAATAGTACTATATGCATAATTTGGCGACGAGCGCTCTCTATATATACCACCTTTTTTAAAAATTTCAATTTTTGCTCCATGGCGCAATCCATCGATAGTACTACTGTACAAAAGTATACATTTTTTAAAAGGCTAGCGTACTGTTCATCACATATATATATATAGCTAGTTCAATTCTCAACCTAGAACGACGTGCATGCCATGTAGTAAACCAATACAGAGGAAGTATAGTAAAAATGAGGTGATTTTACCGAGCGATCAGCGGGGGAGCATGGCCTGTCATGCGGTCCCACGTGTCATGATGTACCAAGGCGATGCGAGTGTCCCTCTTGAGGCAGAAGCAATACTAGTACGTGGTTTGAGATGATGTCGAACCGAAGTGTGAAATAATGGTTGCTTCGTCCGTCTGGGAAGGTGCGGCATTGTGATTTGACGTCTCATTGCTCATTACTACTACTGGGCCGGTACGAGTGGGGTGCGTCCCCCTGCTGTTCTGCACTATTATTTGGTGCTTGACACGTCGACCCAGTTGCTATATGTCCCACATGTAGGCGACAGGAAGTACAGAATTCATGAAAGGGAGCATCGATGGAGGAGTATACTACAGAATTCATGAAAGGGAGCGACTTAGTTTTGGAAAAATCTGTTTTTATGGAGTACGTACCCACTAGGGTTTATAGGGCTCATCTAAAAAACATTTGTTTTTCCGTTTGATAAGTCTCAATTCTACTATATATACTAGTAGTAGTACCATTACATGTTGGATTTCGAGGTGCGTTAGATCACCCGACGCAAGCAGTGTCAAGAGGAAACTAACCAATGCATGTACAAGTTCATGGAAATTTAGTGGTCATTCATGCATTCGTTCTAATTAATGCCTCGGTAAACATAACTTCTTGACAAAAACGAGTGTATTGTGCAAACTACGAAATTAATTCGACCACTCACCGTCTACCTTGGTTGGAGAGATTTTGAAATTGAGCCATAAACTGGAAAGGAGGGAGTAGTAACTTTTGTCTCGATTACTATTTGTGGCCTTGTATAGATGCAAAATGTATTTTTTTATAGTGGCCTTGTATAAGTAAATGGAGGGAGTACTAACCAAAGTACTCCTACGTAGTAGGGACGAGGAGTAAACGAGGGAGTAGTAAAATTTTCTCTTCGTGCTGCGAGCCACCGCGCGCGTGGGCGAGGGAGCGGGCGTAAAGGCATAAAGTAGTAGTAAGCTTCACCTCATCCTGTGAGCCACCGTGCCCATGGGCGGGGGAGACGGCGTACTAAGCAAGCTTCTCCTCGTTATGCGAGTTGACGGGACACATCAAAAGTACTCCAGTGTATAGAGCCTTGCCTCTAAGGTAGGCCCCACATGGTTTGCCACTTTTTTTAATTTAACATAATGTGTCAAGTCGCAATTTGTTTGTTCACCCGTGGTAGACGATCCTCCCTCCACCAAGTGGACAACTAGTACACGTGCCAAATTACCACGTGGGCTGCCTTTTTCGTACAGAAATGATCTCCACCGTGTACCCGCGCGGGTGTGGTTGGGAAAGAGACGGGAGTACGTGTCACGTGTGTGCATCTCTTCTCTTCGTGCACGTCCCCCACATACATGGGTGTGTGTGAGAGAGATACAAACCTAGACATAATGCGTCGTCCATCCCCATGCCTCCGCCCAGTCCGACCATCAGTCACCACCACGGCACCACGCCCCACTCCTCCTCACCTTATCTCTCATATTTCTCCCTCCATTTTTATATACAAGGGGCCACTATCAAAATTACAATTTGCAGATATACAAGGCCACTAACACTAATTGATGCAATATTAATGGTGTTTGCCTTGTGGTACTAGCAAAGGAGGACATTAATTATCCCTTGCATGCATGCGGGAGTTTGTACAAAAATGCATCTTGATGTTCCGTGCAATGCACGGGCATCTTGCTAGTCCATGAAAACAACACATGGAAAAATTCCACGGCGAATGAGGGATTTGAATCTATTGGGAGGGGCTGTTTGGATCTTGCCCGGGGTAGCCAAAATATTGGCGATCCTTTTGTCCACCGGTGCCTTTGCCAGTGATGAACGAGGAATGGCTCGGGTGCTCATGCTGTCATGCATCCTCCAGCGCGCACGCTGGAGACGAGCTCGCACGAGCTGTGTTTTTTGTCCCACAACGCCGCCCGAGCCGCCTGCAGAACGACCGGCGACCCGCAAATTACGCCATCCAACCGTAGTCGCACACATTATGACAACAACTCAACCAACCGGATGAAATTCACGCAAACACGTAGACAAACTGATATTTCATATAAACAACGATGGAAATCATATAAAATACCGGATTTTCACACAAACATGATGGATTTCATTACATTCAAATGAACTACCTGGCCTAAATGGTCGCCCGCTGATCGATTTGGGTTCCTCATGTCTGGCAGCATGATCACCGGACTGCCGGGAGCCCCGGAGGTATATGCTTTAGCGCAAAGGATGGCTCGCTTCCCCACTGCCCAACTGATATCATTGGCTGGTGCCGAAGATGATGGTGGCCGGCACCAGTTCGAGTTCATCACCGGCCACTACTTCGCTATGGCCGGCACCGGCTCGAGTTCATCCTAACATTCCCCTCTTCCGTGGAGCCCATGAGGGGTCAACGAAGGTCCTCGCAACAAAAGGATCCGGCAAGACACCTGTTGTGTACGCCGACGTCGCCTCCGCGGTGGCCTTCATGGGACCCAAGCAGCGGCGGCCTCCCGTGTTCTACTTCTCCTCGATGATGGCGGCGGACGCGGAGGCACTAGCCACCGACTCGTCGCTCTCCCCGCACCCGGCTTCTGTCGCTGCTTGCATGGCGCGGCCGCCGGCATGGGAGTCTCAGCCATAGAAACGGGAGAAGCGGTACGAGGCGGCGGCATGGACGGCAGCAACGACGCCCGTGCGCCGCTCCTCGTCAAGCTGGCCTGGAGCGGCGAGTTGCTGAACCGCGCACCAGCTTGGGGCGGCAACTGGCTCCGTCGGGCGAGGGGAGGGAGGTGGATCAGCGAGCTGCATAGCTCGTATCCGGCAGGCTATCCAGCCGGCTTGGATGCGGAATAACTACTCTTCGTAAGCCACTGTAAGAGTGGACAAAATGGTGGAGGAGATAGGGGAGCAGCGGAGGTGTGCGATTCTTGGCCTACGTTTGGCCTTGTTTAAATAGGAGATTAAATAGACGACGGATGGGAGGAGCTCGGCCGGCGTTGCGTTTAATGCCGGCCCCGTCATGAGCGGACGTGTGTGGCCAGAGTGGGTTTCTCGGCTTCCACACGGGCGGGTTTCATGGAGGCGTTTGAATGCGGCACGGAGGCGTGTTCAGCCGGGCATGCCGCGAGTGGCACCCTCGACTCTGGCCTAGGACACCGCGCCGTTCTTCCACTGACGTGTGGGCTCTTTGGGTGCATGGTCTGCATGTCAGTGACCCAACGCATGCAGTGCATAGCAGAGGAACCTTTGGTGGGCCAGGGCGGTCAGATGCGGGCATTTTATGAACCAATGATTGTTCATTGAGTGTGACGTCATCTTTTTTCATGTAGTTAAGCCTACTATGTTGATAGCCCGTTCGATACGTTGTGATTCATAAAGACCGCTGCAAACATCAATGTTCTTCTTATCACAGATAAGATTGATTAATACCCATAACAATCCATGTCCTTAACAAAGGGTGCATGCACGTATAGGTTGAGCGTGTGTCTTGCGCCGTGTGCTGTGTGCATGCAGGCGTGCGAGTGTTGCGTACATGCAACGGTGTGTTTTAGTGTTGCATGCATGGGTGCGTACGTGCATGTGTTCGTGAGTGCATGTGTACGTGTCAGTGTTGCATGCCAGCATGCGTGCCTGTGTACGTTAGGTGTACGTGTCAGTGCTGCACGCCTACATGCGTGCGTGTCTTGCGTGCGTGCATGTGTACGTGCGGGGTGAGGCTACACGTCAGACGACTGACTTTTTCATCTCTGGTCATTAGATTTTCTAGCCATTGGATATGAAATCAAGGGCCTCCAGTTTATCATCAAACTCCACCCCCTGAGCCGCCAGCCACCACCGGCCGAACCGCCCGCCCCCGCCACCCGCGGCCGGCCGCCCTCCCCGAAACCACTCCCCACCGCCGGTCCGCCGCCGCACCGACCATCCCTCTAGCCCCAC
>NC_041381.1:228418334-228422743 GCF_002162155.2 Triticum dicoccoides | reverse complement strand
AACCTAGGTGAAATGGGTCATTTTAAAGCTAACGTAGGTAAAATGGATCATTTAGGAGCTAATCTAGGTAAAATGGGTCATTTTTGAGCTAACTTGGATGAACTGGATCATTTATAAGCTAACCTAGGTAAAATGGGTCATTTTAGAGCTAACTTAGGTAAAATGGATCGTCTATGAGCTAACTAAGCTAATTATGCAATTTTTGACATAAGTAAGCTAAGTATAGATCGTTTTAGAGCTAACTTAGGTAAAATGGATGGTTTTGGAGGTCAGTAAGCTTATTAAGTCATTTTGGAGGAGAAGAAGCTAAGTCTAGGTCATTATGGTAAGCATTGGAGGAAATAAAGCTAAGTCTAGGTCTTTATGCATGTGTTAAGCAAAACACTAGATAAACTTACCAAGATCCAGGAGGTGTAGGAGCGGGGTGGCTCGTGTCGGTAGCTGGAGAAGGATCGTGTGATGCTTGTCTGGAGTTACGCTGCACCAAAGATCATTTCCAATGTCTTGTTAGCATGAATAATAGTATGTGTAGCACTTAAGTGTATCATCATCAAGTACAACATAAAAAAATGTAATACCTGACACTACTAATAATCTCGATCAGTATCATCAATAAATGCATAATCATCATCACTATAATCAATGACGGGCTCATAGGGTTCATTGGCATCAACATGTGCAAGGCCACCTTGACGTAATCGGTCAAGCATTGACAGGTCATCCGCAGCAGTAACCTCTTCTTGTTCCGGCTCTTCTTGTTCCTCCTCTGGGGTGATGTCAGATTCATTGTCGCTGTCTACTTCAATGTTTTGGGGTGAAGTATAGCGGTTCTTGAAATGCTTTTTGGAAAGACGTGCCTCTTGGAAGAATTCTCCTTCATATGTGTCTGGGTTAATGTGAGGTTCATAATCCTCTTCCTTTGGGGGAGAAAGTCTAGCACGTGGCGGCACTTCATAAACGACATCCCAACCTTTCAGATTTGGATTAGTTTGGCAGGCCCACGGTAGATAGAATACTTGGGTCGCCTGTTGAGCCATAATATAGACATCAGGAACATCTAAATGAGTGCTTTGGTTGATTTCAACTAGCCCTACATGTTCATGAGTCCTTCTAGTCTCCTTCGGCTGAAACCAATAACATTTGAAGACTATGACATTCGGTGGGTTTTCACCATAGAACAGAAGTTCATAAATTGCTCAACTCTCCCATAATACTCGGTACCTCCTTCGCCGATAGCAGATACACAACAATTTGTTGACTTTCGGTCGGCCATAGATAGCTCTTTGCCATAGGTACGAAAGCGATACCCGTTGATGTCGTACTTGTCAAATGAACGGACCTTATAGTCAAAACCATTAGCGACTTGTCTCAATTCGGCGTCCATAGACTCTGAATTAGCCTACAAGTTTAATATGAAAGGATTGTTGCATTATGCACAAATTAGCGAATGAAATGAAATTTTCTAATAGAAATTACCGTTTGTTTGAACCAAGAGATGAAACCGGGATAGCCACCTCCTTGCTTTGCGAGAAGCTCATACTCTTCGACGCAATCCTTTTGGATCTCCGCTCCATACGAGAATATGGCGACGTAACGACTGTATGACATATCCAGGAATAAGAGTAGTTCAAAGGAAATAGAAGTTGCGAAACAATGTACCCTTACTCGATGTACGGCCGCACTTCTATCAGGTTGTTGAAGATATACAACGAAATGGTCCGCCATTCTTCGTTATCCAAAGATACTGGATGTGAAACACTAGCTGGTGCGAGATTCCCTTTGAATAGGTTGAGGTTGGATCCACCCTTTTTAGGCTCGTCAGCATTGTACCGAGGCTTTGGATTATGCAAATGACGATTTTTGGCTTCGTAGTGCGCTGTTACGAAGTTTGCCGCCTCCTTTGTGATGAATGCCTCAACCATCGATGCTTCAATTCAACGTTTATTTTTACATTTTTCTCGAAGCGTCTTCTGCATCCTCTCAGTTGGGTAGCACCAACGATTTTGCACGGGCCCCCCCAATCTTGCCTCGGTCGGGAGATGCAAAATCAAATGCTGCATTGGATTAAAGAAGCCCGATGGAAAGATCTTCTCTAACTTGCAGATCAACTCCGGCGCCAACTCTTCCATTTCTTCTAGCACGCCAGGCGATAGTTCTTTCGCACAAAGAACACGGAAGAAATAGCTGAGTTCTGTCGGTACTAGCCATTCATCCTCAGGGATGAAGCCACGCAACATCACCGACATTACCCGCTCAATCCATATGTGCCAATCATGACTCTTGAGACCAAATATCTTCAGTTTATCAAGATTCGCTCCCCTCTTTAGATTCGCTGCATACCCATCGGGGAACATCAACTGCTGTTGCACCCACCAGAGAATTTCCCTCATAGTTGGCCTTCCAAGATTGAACCATGCCTTTGGCTTCGTCCAGTTCTGCTTTCCTTTCGGTTCTTTCATGTTTTGTAACGACCTATCACATAGCGCCTCCAGATCGACTCTAGCCTTAGTATTATCCTTTGACTTCCCATCTATGCTGAACAATGTACCAAAAAGTGCCTCGGCGATATTCTTCTCAGTGTGCATCACGTCAATGTTGTGTGGGCAAAGGAGGTCTTTGAAGTAAGGCAGATCCCATAAGCATGTTTTGTGAGTCCACGCGTGCTTAGTATTATACCCCTTGAAGTACCCTGGATGTTGTGGATCTGGCTCGAGAGTGTTTAACTGATCCAGGGTCTGTTGGCCTGTCAATGCAGGTGGTGCAGAGTTTTTGACAACTCTACCCCTGATGAAGCTCTTCTTGTCTTTCCTGAACTTATGGCGAGGATCCAGGAACTGTCTATGCATGTCGAAGCAAGAAAACTTGCGACCGGCCTGAAGCCAACGAAACTCAAGAGCTCCCTTGCATGTGGGGCATGGGAACCTTCCATGCACACACCAGCCAATGAATAGCGCATACGCCGGCAAGTCATGCGTCGAGTACATGTACCAGACACGCATTATGAAGTTCCGTTTGCTAAAGGCGGCGTATGTCTTGAACCCATTATCCCAGGCTTCTTGCAATTCGTCCTTAAGCGGCTGCATGTACACATTCATATTTTTGCCCGGATAGTTGGGTCCTGGAATTATCAACGTCAGGAAAATGTTCTTTCTTTGCATAATCTGTCCGGGGGGGAGATTGAGTGGAAAGACAAATACAGGCCAACAACTGTATTGGGCTATCATCATACCAAACACACTGAACCCATCCGTGCTGATGCCGACTCGAGGATGCCTCGGATCTGCCGCTTTGTCTGCATGTAATTCATCAAACTTTTTCCATGCAACACCATCCGATGTGTGTACCATCATCAGATTCCCATCTGCATCTAGTTCGGTTCTTTTGCCTGTTTTGTGCCATGTCATCTGTCTGGCCGTCTCTTCGACCATGAAAAGACGTTGAAGTCTTGGTACGATTGGCATATACCGAAGAACACTAACGGGGATTTTGGTCTGTGTCTTCTCACCCATACCGTTGTCTACCACAATATACCTGGAAGACTTGCAAATGGGACAATAGTTCAAGTCCGCATAGTCAAGCCTAAATAAGGCACATCCTTTCTCACAGGCATGTATCTTCTCATAGGGCATCTTCAGTGCACGGAGGATTTTGTCCGACTGGTACAGGTTTGTAGGCATTACATGGCCTTTGGGTAGAAAGCGTCCAAATACTGTCATAATTGCGTCATAGCATTCTCTGCCCAAGTTGAACTGAGCCTTCAGAGCCATTACTTGTGAGATGGCATCCAACTGACAAAGCTCAGTGTGCTCGTGGAGCGGACGTTTCGAAGACTCCAACATTTCATTGAAGGCCTTTGCAGATTCCTCCATCTCCTCGTCCGAATCCCGAGCATCATCATAGCCTTGCACCATGTTTTCCATCCCGGTACCATGCTCGTCGGTGCGACGACGATCCACCTCAGCTCGGTCACGTTGGGCAGACTCACCATGAAATATCCACACCGTATAATCGGGCGTAAAACCACTCTTCTGCAGGTGTTTGCCCATTTTAGCCTCTGTCTTCTTTTCCCAATTGCCGCACCGGAAACAGGGGCACCAGGTTTTCTTTTGGCCATTTGCAAATGCGGCTTGCACAAACCCCTTAGTTTTTGTGAACCATTCAGCGCTCCATTTGTTCTGACCAGTGTGACCGGTATACATCCAAGCACGGTCACTCATCTTGACTTTCAGAGCTACTGGACACACAACAATTATATATGTAATTCACCATGTATATATTCATCAGTTGATCTACTTTGTCAATTTTATTACGTCCATGCAACCTACACTCTAATAGGTAATGATAGGTCCTAATCCCACCCGTGTATGTGTAGATTGGGTTCATTTTCCCATGCTATGCTCCGGATCCGA
>NC_041381.1:228414277-228416734 GCF_002162155.2 Triticum dicoccoides | reverse complement strand
CGTCAGTGGGGCCCCTCCCTCTTTGCCGTCCGCTAGCCGACGGCAAAGAATCTTTGTCATCCGCTAGCAGACGGGAAAGAACTGGCTGATGGCAAACTTGGTCTTTGCCATCAGCCAGTTCTTTGTCGTCCGCTTTTTGGAAGCTGATGGCAAAGTAGCTGATTCCAGTAGCTGATGGCAATGCATCTTGATGTTCCGTGCAATGCACGGGCATCTTGCTAGTCCATGAAAACAACACATGGCAAAATTCCACGGCGAATGAGGGATTTGAATCTATTGGGAGGGGCTGTTTGGATCTTGCCCGGGGTAGCCAAAATATTGGCGATCCTTTTGTCCACCGGTGCCTTTGCCACCGATGAACGAGGAATGTCTCGGGTGCTCATGCTGTCATGCATCCTCCAGTGCGCACGCTGGAGACGAGCTCGCACGAGCTGTGTTTTTTGTCCCACAACGCCGCCCAAGCCGCCTGCAGAACAACCGGCGACCCGCAAATTACGCCATCCAACCTTAGCCGCACACATTATGACAACAACTCAACCAACCGGATGAAATTCACGCAAACACGTAGACAAACTGATATTTCATATAAACAACGATGGAAATCATATAAAATACCGGATTTTCACACAAACATGACGGATTTCATTACATTCAAATGAACTACCTGGCCTAAATGGTCACCCGCTGATCGATTTGGGTTCCTCATGTCTGGCAGCACGATCAGCGGACTGCCGGGAGCCCTGGAGGTATATGCTTCAGCGCAAAGGACGGCTCGCTTCCCCACTGCCCAACTGATATCATTAGCTGGTGCCGAAGATGATGGTGGCCGGCACCGGTTCGAGTTCATCACCGGCCACTACTTCGCCATGGCCGGCACCGGCTCGAGTTCATCCTAACATTCCCCTCTTTCGTGGAGCCCATGAGGGGTCAATGAAGGTCCTCGCAACAAAAGGATCCGGCAAGACACCTGTTGTGTACGCCGACGTCGCCTCCGCGGTGGCCTTCATGGGACCCAAGCAGCGGCGGCCTCCCGTGTTCTACTTCTCCTCGATGATGGCGGCGGACGCGGAGGCACTGGCCACCGACTCGTCGCTCTCCCCGCACCCGGCTTCTGTCGCTGCTTGAATGGCGCGGCCGCCGGCATGGGAGTCTCAGCCATAGAAACGGGAGAAGCAGTACGAGGCGGCGGCATGGACGGCAGCAACGACGCCCGTGCGCCGCTCCTCTTTAAGCTGGCCTGGAGCGGCGAGTTGCTGAACCGCGCACCAGCTTGGGGCGGCAACTGGCTCCGTCGGGCGAGGGGAGGGAGGTGGATCAGCGAGCTGCATAGCTCGTATCCGGCAGGCTACCCAGCCGGCTTGGATGCGGAATAACTACTCTTCGTAAGCCATTGTAAGAGTGGACAAAATGGTGGAGGAGATAGGGGAGCGGCGGAGGTGTGCGATTCTTGGCCTACGTTTGGCCTCGTTTAAATAGGAGATTAAATAGACGACGGATGGGAGGAGCTCGGCCGGCATTGCGTTTAATGCCGGCCCGGTCATGAGCGGACGTGTGTGGCCAGAGTGGGTTTCTCGGCTTCCACACGGGCGGGTTTCATGGAGGCGTTTGAATGCGGCACGGAGGCGTGTTCAGCCGGGCGTGCCGCGAGTGGCACCCTCGACTCTGGCCTAGGACACCGCGCCATTCTTCCACTGACGTGTGGGCTCTTTGGGTGCATGGTCTGCATGTCAGTGACCCAACGCATGCAGTGCATAGCAGAGGAACCTTTGGTGGGCCAGGGCGGTCAGAAGCGGGCATTTTATAAACCGATGATTGTTCATTGAGTGTGACATCATCTTTTTTCATGTAGTTAAGCCTACTATGTTGATAGCCCGTTCGATACATTGTGATTCATAAAGACCACTGCAAACATCAATGTTCTTCTTATCACAGATAAGATTGATTAATACCCATAACAATCCATGTCCTTAACAAAGGGTGCATGCACATATAGGTTGAGCGTGTGTCTTGCGCCATGTGCTGTGTGCAAGCAGGCGTGCAAGTGTTGTGTACATGCAAGGGTGCGTTTTAGTGTTGCATGCATGGGTGCGTACGTGCATGTGTTCGTGAGTGCATGTGTACGTGTCAGTGTTGCACGCCAGCATGCGTGCCTGTGTACGTTAGGTGTACGTGTCAGTGTTGCACGCCTACTTGCGTGCGTGTCTTGCGTGCGTGCATGTGTACGTGCGGAGTGAGGCTACACGTCAGACGACTGACTTTTTCATCTCTGGTCATTAGATTTTCTAGCCATTGGATATGAAATCAAGGGCCTCCAGTTTATCATCAAACTCCAACCCCCTGAGCCGCCAGCCACCACCGGCCGAACCGCCCGCCCCCGCCACCCGCGGCCGGCCGCCCTCCCCGAAACCACTCCCCACCACCGGTCCGCCGCCGCACCGACCATCCCTCTAGCCCCGC
>NC_041381.1:228371428-228414185 GCF_002162155.2 Triticum dicoccoides | reverse complement strand
CGCGCGCCGAGCTTTTTCTCCGGGGATCCCTATCCCACCGCCCAATGAACGCCCCCCAACCACCGGTGGCTGCCAACCAGAGGTCTCACGACTTCGAATACCCACCGACCACTAGTTTATTACTATTTTTGTCCTTCATATATGCACTGACGGGTGGGCCCTATGGTAATGTGCGCTGCTAAATGTGGACCGTTTGACTGGTTAATTGATCGTGTTATCAACAAATTATGGAGCTGTATGGTGAGCAAGTGACCGTATGATCACCCTAAAATGTACTCCTATTTTATTAACACAGTACAGACTCAAACTACCATTTCTTTCTTTCATATACGGGTTGACAAGTGGGCCCCATGGTTACGCGCCCCGATGGTGCAACACTAGTTGTGCCATTTGACTGGTCAATTGATTGTGTCATCAACAAAATACGGAGTTGTACGGGTGAGCCAGTGACCGTATAATCATGACATGTATTTGTTTAACACGGTACAGACGCAAGGGCTCATATATACACGCAAGCACTCACCGCTGTAAGCGCACACACGCGAACCCTACCCCTAAGAGCACCTTCGAGAGAGTGGGCCAGCATATATGATCTTGAGATTTTACGAAGTCACCATAGGTGCCTCGTAGTCGAGTGGAACATCTCCTCCCACTGAGCGTACATCGCCGGAAAATACTGAAATTAACACAAGATAAATGCGAGCACCGGGACTTTAACCTTGGTGTGCTCGAGAAACAACTATCCTCTAACCATCAAACCACATGCTGGTTAGCACGACAAAATGTATGTGGTGACCGTGATGAGCTTATTCTGAAGTCCAGTGACCATATCGTGCTTTCGCTTCAAATACAATGACCGTAAGTGTCGTCAACAAAATACGAAGCACGCATCAAATGCAAAGTCCGTCAGTGTCATCAACAAAATATGGAGATGTATCGTGAGATAGATATCATTGTACTATTGTATATGCTTATTTTCTTAGTGGCCGATTGCGTGTGTGGTGTGGTGGGCACATCATTTCTAGTTGTGGTGGGTCAACATGAAGACTCATGGGTCGATTCCATCCTGTGCCACATATAGGTTGGACCGAGACGTGTTATACGAAGACCCATGTGGAGGACTCGGCGTACAACACGAAGCTACCAGAGTCGCGGAGGACTCTATCCCCACTGGTGATAAGCCGACTATATATGATTTGTAACCCTAGGCCCTTAGTATGTTATACAAGCTTGGGGGCTAGTTCGTCGATAGTATACACACACGCACAATGTCGGGTATTCACGTGTACTTTGTACACACCCCTATCACTAATATACAGTACAAGGAGTAGGCTCTTTCTTCAACTGCAAAAGGTGCGATCCGAACTAGGGTAAAACTTTGCCTCGTATTACCATCCAGCCTAACAGCCAGGGATATCCTACGGAACAATATGATGAAATCATATCTGCCAACTACTATTAGAGAGGTGTGTCGGGGGGGCAATGTGTGGGAGAGAGGCCTAAAGATAATGTGAGTGCGGGAGACATGTATGCACATATATGTGTGTATAGAGGGCTAGTAGAGACCGTGCATGTGTATATATGCATGTGAGAGAAATAGTGTTTTCCAACTGAGATTATTGAAAAGAGTGGTACATAGTAGTCAGAAAGAGAGAGAGAGAAACAGAGAGAGCATGTGCGTGAGACACTCCGACACCCTGAGAGAGATTGTGAGCATGTGTGAAAGGGAAATGCTGATGCATATAAAGTGTGTGCACTTATGCATTAGATAGAGAGATATATAATGTGTTTGTGAGAATGGGGCGAGGCATAGTGCATCTACGTGTAAAAGGAGGTTCTACGCATTAAACTAAAATATAAATGGCATTATTATTTTTGGATGAGATCATGAATTTTGCAAAATTGCATATGGACAAAAATCGGTCTATCAGACACCCATACTCTATTGAATTCTAGCATGTGCATGTGTTTATTTCATATTATCGATCCATAGAGTGAGAGTGGTTTGAAATACAGGCAATGGATGCTTTTGCAATTCATATATAAACATTAATTAGTGCACTCCATGTTGTTAGTGTGAAGCACTTTATACATTTGTCACTTGCATGGATACATTCCAAATTGCTAGCTACGAAATAAAATACATGCCGAATTCAACATAAAGGGGGTTTCGAAGATTCGAATTCATAGGTAGTGCATTCATCTATTTGAACCCGAGATAATGGCATTTGTAAATCAGATGTAAAAGGGGGCATCAATCTTTGTTGTGAGTTTGCACATGCTATATATATTCATACGCATATCTAACTTTTTTTGCAACCAAGGAGATTATATCTGGAACCATGCATGAACTGAGGTAAGTTGCATATTTTTTTAATATATACTCGTGTACAATGTATATTCAAATGTACCCCCTCCATTCCAAAATAATTGTAGCTTTAGGATTTTCAAGAGTAAATATTTGTGAAGTTTGACAAATTTTGAAAGTTCAATTCAAGAGAACCGAAAACGTTAATGCTTCTGCTCCCAAATATTGAACGAAACGCCAAATAGGCCTCTGGTCACCCGAAACCGCGCGAGAGTAATGTTTTGGTGGTAGGAAATTACTGTCCTGACTCTGGCCTGTGTAGCCTATCGGCCCGATGTCCAAAGGTCTAAACCGGGGTAGGTTTGTAACTTCACCAAGACGCCAGTCTCAACCCCCTCCGAGAAGCATTCCTACGTCGTGGGCGCCTAAACACCCATGCGCTCGGCCGAAATCTATCCCGCCCACATTTGGGACACCTGACATGACTGTCCTACCCCCAACCCACAATATGTCTGAAATTTTAGATGGGGGCAAAGTTTGTAACTGTCCCCAAATTTTAAACAAGCGTGTCTCAAACCAAAACAATGTTCCCCCTTAGTTCCCCGCCTCCCTCCGTTTCCCCATTCATACTCCGTGGGCGCGAAAACGCCCTCTCCACCAGCCGCGAAACCCCAGCCTCCTCCATCCTCCACCCCATAGCGGCCAATCCACCGCCACCCTTCTCCATCACGTCGGAGCCGGTACCCCGACGTCGTCGTCCAACGCAACCGCAACCGCAACGCCCTCAAGGACTTAGCAGCTGAAGCCGAGGCAGAGCTGCCTCCACGACGTCGACGCCGACGTGCACCGTACCAGAACCACTCCGACCACGCCGTCCTGCGCCTCACTGCCGTGGCTCCACTATCACAACCGTCCACCGCACCGGAGCTGTTCCCGCTATGTTGTCATTCGCTGCCTCGGATCTGCTTCCCCATCGCTGACAGACGGCCACCGCACCACACTCAACAACTTGGCCATGGGTTCGTCCAAGGCTGCACCATCCTCCACAACTTCTGGTTTCCGGCGAACAACAAGATCGTCGGAAAAATAGAAGGAGGACACAGCACTACCAGCAGAAAGAGGTACTCCTCTTCCCTTATTTGTGCGAATCTTACGTCTCCGCTCACACCGTATTCATCCCACAAAAGAAACTAGTTGAGCGCTTCTTACTGCATCTTCTTCGTGATACTAAATGCACAAGGTTTCCTCCCTTTTACTATTTCACCTTTGCTAGAGGTCAGTAGCCCGCCTGGATTTCAATTCATGGTCAGCCGAACTGCAATTAAAAGAAGCAGCACCCGCTTAGGTGCGTGGAGCACCTAGTCCGCCTGTTCCCCAGGGAAGCAGCGCATCGGTGTCTATCATAGGGGTGTGGGGCGCAGGAGCTGCTTGCGCCTGATCTGGAGGTCAGCGGGGCTTGAATGGATGGCCGGGGGGCAGTGCGAAGCACGGCGGTGCGGTGAGGTCGAGGGGAGGGCACGGGAAGGGGAGGAATACCGGGCCGATGGTCGCTGGCGTTTCGAGGAAGATCGTCAACACTGACTGGCTGGAGGTAGATGAAGGCGATCTGCCCGTTCTTTGTACATCCGACGATGCAGAAAAAATGGACTGAATTATTTGCTTTCAGTCAATTGTTATTTTCACAGAATCCAGTAGTAATTGAGTGTGCCATGCATGCTATAGAGCTATCATATGTCTTCCGTCATTTATTTCTCACCGACCTGCTATCTGCTACCTTTACACTGTACTAATTGTGCACACACTTCACCCATACTCACACTATTGTTTTTTTAAGCATGGGTATTTCAGACTCTGATGCAGTGTTGATGAATGCAGAAAAGAAAAGACAGAAGTCGCTCCAGTGTAATTCGAAGATAAGCACTAAGCGTTTCAGCGCTGTAATGGGTGCAGTGTCAGCAGTTGGAGACAGTAAACGTAGCTCTGCAGTTGATGATCTCAATTGCCACACACAACCATCCCAGGTGCTTGCTTTAACTTCGCGCTGTCAAATGTGGTTGCATGTTGCATATGGTGTCTAGCTTGTATTGCTTCCAATTTGGTTAAATTGCATCTGCTTAGTTTACACATTATACCTTTGATAATGACATGCCTTCCTGTTTTTGATACATACTACATATGTCTATTAACCATGTTCGTACATCAAACTAATGCTCTTTTGTATCCCTCGTCAATCACTTATGATGAGACAGTTACCCGGCTGGGTTACTGTGAGACTCCCTACTCGTTTAAAGAGTGTAGTGTCATCCTCCCCACATGATTCTCAAGAAACAGCAAGGCTAAATGAAGATAGTCAACGTAGCTCTCTAGTTGATCACTGCAATTCCCCCACACCACCATCGCAGGTGCTTGCTCTTACTTGGCAGTGTGATATGTGGTTGCATGTTGCATATGGTGTCTACCTTGTAATGCTTCTAATTAGGGTAAATTGCATCTGCTTAGTTAACACATTATACCTATGAATATGACATGCCTTCCTATTTTTGGTACATACTACGTCTTTCTATTAACCATGTTCTTACATCAAACTACTTTTCTTGTGTATCCCTCATCAATGCTCCTAATTTGTTAAATTGCATCTCCTTAGCTTACACATTATACATGTGAATATGACATGCCTTCCTGTTTTTGGTACATACTACATCTGCCTATCGCACCATGTTCTTACATCAAACTACTGTTCTTGTGTATCCTGCGTCTATCGCTTATGATGAGACAGTCACACGCGTGGGTTAATATGAGACACAATACTCTTATAAAGAATGCAATTTCATCCTCTCCAGATGATTCTCAAGAAACAGCAAGCCTAAATGAAGATATTGAACATTGCTCTGTACCTGAAGACCGCACTTCCTCTACACCACCATCACAGGTGCTTGCTCCCACTTCGCAGTGCGATATGTGGTTGCATGTTGCATACGGTGTCTAGATTGTAATGCTTCTAATTAGGGTAAATTGCATCTGCTTAGTCTACACACTATACCTGTGAATATGACATGCCTTCCTATTTTTGGTACACACTACATCTACGTGTTAAACCTTGTTCTTACATGAAACTACCTCCCTTCTGTATCCTGCATCACTCACTTATGATGAGTCACCTTTATTCGTTGCATATTGCATATTATTTCTAGCCTCTTGTCATGTATTGCTTCTAATTTGGTCAAATACATTTGTTAGGGCACCCTTTTAATTTGGCAGAGTGATATTGGTTTCATCTTTCATATGGTTTCTAGCTTGCATCGATTCTAACAAGTTCAAGCACCTTGTGCTTAGTTTACACTTTATACATCATACATGTTAATATGTCACACAGTCCTGTTTTTCATACATATTCCATCCTCCTATCATGCGGCTGCCTTACATGAAAGTAGTGTTCGTCAGTATCATGCATCAATAAGTTCTGAAGAGAAAATTTTATTCCTTTTTCTTGTGGGTCTGACTTGACAAGGCAAAATCAAGAAAGAGGAAGGAAAAGAGTAAGGAAGGCGATGATGGTGATCCTCTGCAGCAACGTAAACAGAGCATCTGTACCGATTCTCCTTGTACTAAGAGTGCATTACAAGGTCCAAGTCTCCGCTCCCCTACTCCACCATCCAAGGTGCTTGCTCTAACTTGGCAGTGTGATATCTGGTTGCATGTTGCATATGGTGTCTAGCTCGTATTGCTCCTAATTAGTGTAAACTGCATCTGCTTAGCTTACACATGATACATGTGAATATGACACACTTTCCTGTTTTTGGTACATACTATATATGTCTATCACACCATGTTCTTACATGAAACTACTCTTCTTGTGTATCCTGCATCAGTCACTTATGATGGGACACCTTTAAGTTGGCAGTGTGATATTGGTTTGCGTCTTGAATATGATTTCTAGCATGTATTGCTTCTAGTTTGATGAGCGCCACCTATGACGAGACAGTTTTAACTTGGCAGAGTGATATTGATTGCACCTTCCATATGGTGTCTTGTAGTGTTTCTAATTTGTTGAAGTGCCTTCTGCTTAGTTACTACATCATAGGTGTGAATATGTCAAGCCGTCCCTTTTTTTGTACATATTCCATCCTCGTATCATGACTTTGCCTTTCATCAGACTAGTGTTCGTCAGTATCATGCATGAATGAGTTCTGAAGAGCGAATGATATTCCTTTTTCTTGTCGGTATGACCTCACAATGCAAAATCAATAAAGCTGAAGGAAATTGGCCAGGCATTGGATGATGGTGGTCCTTCCGAGCAACTGAAACGGAGGTTCTCTATAGATTCTACTCCGCCATCCTCCCAACAAGATTCGCAAGACAACGCAAGGCTAGACAGTTAGCGTAGCTGTGTACATGATGAGCACATCTTCCCTACTCCACCATCACAGGTGCTTGCTCTAACTTGGCACTATTATATGTGGTTGCATGTTGCGTATGATGTCTAGCTTGTATTGCTTCTAACTTTGTTGAATTCCATCTGCTTACTTTACACATAATGCATGTGGATATGACATGTGTTCCTGTTTCTACATCAGACTACTATTCTTGCATATCCCGCATCAGTCACTTATGATAAGGCACCTTTAAGTTGCCACTGTGATATTGGTTGTGTCTTGCATATGATTTCTAGCATGTACTGCTTCTAATTTGTTGAAACGGCATACAGTTTGAACTTGGCAGAGTGATATTGGTTGCATCTTTCATATGGTGTCTAGCTTGCAATGCTTCTAATTTGTTGAAATGCCTTCTGCTTACTTACCACATCATAGGTGTGAATATGTCACACCATCCTGTTTTTCATACATATTCCATCCTTGCATCATGTGTTTGCCTTTCATCCGAGTAGTGTTCGTCAGTATCATGCATGAATGAGTTCTGAAGAGCAAATTTTATTCCTTTTTCTTATCGGTTTGACTTCACAATGCAAAATCATTACAGCTGAAGGAAATTAGTCCGGCAGTGGATGATGGTGGTTCTTCGGAGCAACTCAAATAGGGGGTTTCTACAGATTCTACTCCGCCATCCTCCCAACAAGATTCGAAAGACAACACAAGGCTAGACGGTCAACGTAGTTGTGTAGATGATGAGCACATCTCCCCTACTCCACCATCACAGGTGCTTGCTCTAACTTGACATTATTATATGTGGTTGCATGTTGCGTATGATGTCTAGCTTGTATTGCTTCTAACTTGAATTGCATCTGCTTACTTTACACATAATGCCTGTGAATATGACATGTGTTCCTGTTTCTAGAACATACGTGTACATGATGAGCACATCTCCCCTACTCCACCATCACAGGTGCTTGCTCTTACTTGGAACTGTTATATGTGGTTGTGTTTTCCGTATGATGTCTAGTTTGTATTGCTTCTGATTATGTAGAATTGCATCTGCGTAGCTTACAACTTACACCTGCAACGATCACTTACCCATAAGACCCATTTAACTTGGGACTGTGATGTAGGTTGCATCTTGCATTGTCTTCTAGCTTGTACTGCTTCTAATTTATGAAATGGCATTTACGACGCGACACTTTTTACCTGATAGAGTGATATTGGTTGCATGTTCATATGGTGCCTAGCTTTCATTTCTTCTAATTTTGTTGAAATGCCTTCCGCTTACTGGTTTTTCATACATATTCCATCCTCCTATCGTACGTGTGAATATGAAACGTTGTCTTTTTTTGTATATATTCCATCCTCCTATCCTGCGCTTGCCTTACATCAAAATAGTGTTTGTCTGTATCATGCATCAACCAGTTATGTAGAGCTAATTTTATTCATCTTCTTGTGGTTTTGACTTCATAAGGCAATATCAGAAAATAGGAAGGAAAAGAGTAAGTTAGGGGATGTTGGTGGTACTCCGCACCGACGCAAACAGAGACTCTCTGGATTTGCCACTACTACTGCTAATGAAGTTGAAGTCCCAAGTCTACATGATGAGTTCATCTCCCGTACTCCACCATCGCAGGTGCTTGCTCTAAGTTGACAGTGTGATAATTGGTTTCATGTTGCATATGTTGTCTAGCCTGTATTTCTTCTATGTTGATTAAATTGCACCTGCTGAGTTTATACGTTATACATGTGCATATGACATGGCTTTCTGTGTCTATAATACACTACATCTATCTATCATACCATGTTCTTACATCAAAGTACTGTTGTTGTGTATCCCGCATCAGTAACTCATGATTGGACGCTTTTAACATGGCAGTTTGATAGTGGTTGCATCTTGCATTGATTTCTACGTTGTACTGCTTCTAATTTTTCGAATTGCCACTTATGACAAGACACTTTTAACTTGGCAGAGTAATATTGGTTGCATCTTTCATATGGTGTCTAGCTTGCATTATTTCTATTTGCTTGAAAATCCTTCTGCTTAGTTTGCACATCATAGTTGTGAATATGTCATGCCATCCTATTTTTCTTACATATTCCATCCTCATACGGTTGTCTTACATCAAAGTATTGCTTGTCTGTATCATGCATCAATGAGTTCTGAAGAGTGATTTTATTCTTTTGCATTGTGGGTACATCTTGACATGGCAAAGTCAAAAAAGAGCAAGGAAAATAATATAGTAGGGAGTGATGTTACTCGTCGGGTGAAACGGAAAAGGTTCTGCCGTCGAGATTCTGCTGGTACTTATAGTGCAGTAGAAGGTCCAAGTCCACTGGCTAAATCTACAAACACAGTATCACCTGCTCCACCAGCTCCAGCATCCGCTTCAACTGTACCAGCATCTCAACCAGTTACTCGTTCGTTTGCTCCGGAACTGGCTAGTTCCCAAGCTGCCTTCTCACCTAACACTACTTCTGAAGCACTGCTGACACAACAAGACTTGGCAAGATCAGATGAACCTCATGAGCATCAACACCAAGACGGTACCTGACCGAGTCAAGTTGCAGTTGCATGCTTCTTTATATGTACTCTCACAGTTTGATGTACACTAACACTTTCCATATTCGTTGTTGAACTAGCACCACGGCGCAAGCGAAAACAGACATCAGGGATAATGCTTGACAGATTAACAAAATCTAAAGGAGAAGAATGGAGATCCATTTTGAGGCAGGTTTAAAAAGGCCACGTGATGCTACAGAGTCAGCCAAGTTAGTATCAGAGGCAGTTGTTGCCGTTAGGTGTCATGCGCGTATCCTCCCAACGTGGATCCAGTACAGGAATGAGACAGACAATACCCAGTTTAACACCTTCCTTGACCATTTATCCGTAAGTAATGGTATTCATCGCAATTAGTAATATTGTCTTGCTCTGTCCCATACTTTCTAGCTTCCTCCTAATAAGATTCACATTCTTTTTTCAACAGATGAGGTTCAAGTTGGATCCAAAATATGATGCAACTAAACAAGCATGCACTCATGTTTTTCAGTCTGCTCTGTGACAGTATCGGTACCACCTTAGAAAATCTCACTTTGAAGGCAAGGCTAACAATGAAATCGCCTAAACATCTCCAGTGGAATATATTACAGATGAAGACTGGACAGCCCTTGTTAAACACTGGTCTGATCCAAAGTATCAGGTAGGCTATATGTATTTGATCAGACCACATATTGAACTTGTATTTATGTATGTTCCTTACAAGTGTATCTTCTTCTAGGCTAACTGTTTGAAGAACAAAACCAACCGTTCTAAAGTGAAATTCCAACAGACAACAGGATCTCGTAGCTATATTGCACACTGTGAGGCTCTTGTAAATAGCTGCTACTTCCTTCTTCTTTTTTTGTGCCATATCATCATATCTATATTAACTTGTTCCAAATATAGAGGAAAGCCCGTGCGGACCAAAAAGAACCTGAACCGAATGCAGTGCAAATCTTTAAGGATTGCCACACCAGCAAGATGAAGGGCATGAGCACACCAGTTCAAGCCGCTGTTGTAAGTCCTTACTCCTCCTGCCTTGAACTGATTGGTACTGTGATGTGTTCATTTAACTACTTGGTTTGCAGCCAATGTCAGTTACTCTGTTCACTTTTATACACAGTTGTCTTAACGTATCATTTCACCTTACATGGTTTAAAAGAGATGAAGGATATTCTTTTGGTCTTGATCTGTAATCTAGTTGTTATGTTCACGTGCGCACACAATGATAAAATAGCATGTTTGTTTTATATCTGTTTGCCTATGATATGGATGATGTCATACTATGTTCATCCTACTTTAAACCATGTCTCTTTATCCTTAGATGTCAACGAATGTGAGGAAATAGACAATACAGTAGGCATGCTACATGGACATATGTTCCGAAAGTGATTTTATTATGTAGTTGGCACTACAATACATGCTAATGTATTACAGTAGTTCACCAAAATAATTTATGTATAAATGTTTAACCTATTTTGTTTGTTTTTGTGTCATTAGTAACTTATCTGGTACACTAATCTACGAGTTCAAACTTTCAGGAAGCTATGGAACAAATGATTGAACAGCCACAACCACCTGAAGGTGATGAGGCTACTACAGGCACAATGTCACCTCTTGCTGCAGTGCGTCAGTATCTCTCCACTAACAGTGCAAAAAGCACCTTCCTGTGTAATTCTGGGTTGGTTGTCAAGGTAACCTCGTCCAAATCACCTACTGAACAAAATCTTCCTGCTAGACAGAGTGATATATCTATGCTCCAGGCACAAGTCTAATCCCTAATGGACGTTGTTTCGGAAACAAGAATAGTGGTTGAGAAATGTCGTCAAGATATGAATGGTTTTGAAACCAGACTATCAAACATTCGCTTCGTTGTTCAAGAGAAATGGCGGAAAAAAGGTGGAGATCGTGCTGCTCCATCAGATTCTACAGCCTGAAACATTAGCACTCAGGTCAAATGATCTGTGCTTCTATACATCTGATGGTGCTTTTATCTGGAAGGACTGTAAACTTTATGCCAACAGGCCTTTTGTTGTATGGTTGGAATTTATTTTGTTGTGATACACCATTTATGATGCTGCCACAGGCTGCAGTAATTACGACGCTATTTTTGTATAGTGTAGGTTTATCTTAGTAATGTATTCGGCCGAAAGCTTCGTAGGAGCCCAACATGCCCACATTCGTCAGGCCCATTCCAATTGGGCTAAAAACAATTACGGGCCGAAATTGGCATGTAGCCCACTAAAAATATCTGGGCTTAAATCAGCATAAGCTTTCATATTTTTCTGGTAGGCCTGTGCCCATAGTGGGCCTTTAACAGGCCTAAACATAATTTGGGCCCTCAGTAAAAATAGGCCGTTTACAGGTGTAAATATCTTGAGCCCATAAAGAACATGGGCCTTTAATAGACCGAAAGTGAGATTGGGCCCTGATTGTGCCAAATAACCCACTGGACTTAGCAGGCCGAAACGGTGGCCCATTTACAATGCGGATATTTGACAGGCCGAAATTCGAACGGGCCGTAAATGCGCCGACCTAATACACAGGCCTTTAACAGGCCGGAACTTCGGTCGGGCTAGATTATCGTCATTTTTATATGGGCCGTTAATGGGCCCGATATGACGTTGGGCCACATATGGCCCATGGTTTACGTCCGGCGTTAACAGGCCGAAAATGACAACGGGCCGAAAATGACAACAGGCCGAAAGTGGCCCAAATCTATAGTGGGCCTCTAATAGGCGGAATGACAGACATGGCCGAATATGACCCAAATCCTTCATGGTCGTTTATGGGCCGAAAGTTTTGATGGCCTGTAAATGGGCCCAAAAGAAGCCGGACTTTTAACAGGCTGGAAATACACCGAGCCGTAATTCGGCCCAATTACTTAGCGGACTGTTAATGGGCCAGAAGTGACCATGGGCCGCATTGATGACAAGTTTAGACCAGGCCGTTGAAGGGCCGATTTGACAGAGAATGTTGGGACTTTAGCTGGGCCGGCCCATTATGGTCTGCAGAATCTTGTGGGCTTTTAGCTGGGCCAGCCCATTATGGTCCGCGAAATCTTATGGGCCTTTAGCTGGGCCGACCCATTTTGGTCCGCAAAATCGTGTAAGCCTTTAGCTGGGCCGGCCCATTATGGTCCACTAAATTTTGCGGGCCTTTAGCTGGGCCGGCCCATTATGGTCCGCTAAATCTTATGGGCCTTCGGTTGGGCCGACCCATTTAAACTTTGTGGGCCACTTTTGGGCCAGTCCACATGTTAACATATCATAGGCCCATCTCGACCGTTGGATGAGTGACACCTGTGCCAACGCGGAGCTGACACGTGGATCCGTCAGCCAATGAGAATTTTACACGTGGAAAATCGGCATTGGTCATGGCTGTTAACGGGTTCTCGGATCCAAAATCCGACCCGATAGCTTAACGGCGTTTCGTTACGGTGGATGCCACGTGTCGGTCACCCTTGACGGAAGTACTTCTGTGACGCGCGATCGTCATGGAAGTGGACACTTCCGTGATGATAATTTTGGTAATGTCATGGAACACTTCTACGACAGCACAGGTATGACTATCTTGATTCTGTCATAAATTTTTCATGGATGTACATGCATGACAAAAAACGCGACCTACTGTGACAAACACGTATCATCACGGAAGTGTATTATTTTTTTGTAGTGTGCTCTACCGACCATTCGGCCTTGGCAACTTCAAAGTCCGCCCACGTAAGTGTGAGGTCGCGAGAGGCGATGAACTCGGCACGACGGGATGCCATCGCTTCCCTACCATTTTGTGTGCGGTCGTGGGCAGCGAGGAACTCGACACGGCGGGATGCCATCGCTTCCTTAACGGTTAGTGTGCGGCGCGGTGGCACGAATGATGGTTGGTGAGAGCTCTGGGGCGGAGTATCCTGACAACCGTATAGTGCATTGGTTTGTCAAGAGCTCAAGGACAAACGACAAAGGAAAATTGGATTCCCCTTCAATCCTGTTCATTCATCCATGAGTTCACATAATTTATTTCAGTACAATCATAAGCGTAACTGTGTAAGTGCGTCCGCGTGCGTGCTAGTATGTATTGTGTGTGTGGCCGTGCATATTGTGTGTGTGGGTCGTCTGCATGCATGCATGTGCGTCGCGTTTTCTCCTGGGTGAGGCCTTAGAACCTGGGTGAGGCGCGTGTGGACTGTTTGACCGGTCAACCAGACAAAATACGGAGCTATACGCTAAGCCAGTGACCGTATAATCATCTTAAGTCATATATAGTGATCATATTGATCGTATTCTTAAGTCAGTGACCAAAGTGAGCTATCGAGAAAAGTTCGATGATCACTAGTGCATTTTACTCTTTATTACCGCACAAGGTTACTTTCTGTTGCCTGTGGAAACTATGTGCGCTGACCCTATTGTGGGTTGCTTTCTGATTGGCTGCCACCCCGGTGATATGTCCAATTTGCATCATGTTTTCCTACTGTTATTTATAACTAGTTGACCCATTGCGCCAAATGGCGCAGAGACCTGCTGAAGACATGTTGTCGATGAAAATAGTTTCATGTTGCAAGAACCTTCAACTAAATCATGCTATTTTTAAACATGTTTATTACATTGTTAAATAATAGTCTGGAAAAAGGGAAACTTTGCATAATATGAATATGTTCAGTTTGAAAATATGGGCACTATGATGAGAGAGTAAAGTTGGCATGGTTGTATATCATGATGAGAAACCTGACCATGCATATTTTTCCTGCAAAAAGAGAGGAAAAAAGATAAGAAACCTAAGAAAAAAACATGTCTTTGTTGTGCATATACGGAGATATAGGGATCAAGAGGTATTAGGATAGCCCATATGTTATTTAGCCCAACCCACGTAGAGCGATGCATGTGGCCCGTGAGGAGCTGAATATGAAGCGGCAGGGGGCGGGGCCAGCGAAGACTATCTATCCCCTTCCTTTCTTTCTCGGTTCGTCAGTCGGGTAACAAATGGCGCAAAGACCCACTGAATCCATGTTCAGCATGAAAGAAATTCCATGTTTTAGTTGTTTAAGTAGCGGGCAAGCATATATGATAACAAATTTAACCCTTTTTAATAAAAAAAAAGACTTGTCATCTACAATGAGATATACTTACAACTTTTAATTTGGTAGTAGAGTCCCATTTCAAGACCATGTCATGTTGAAAAAATGTGTATTTTTTAATAATCTCCCGTTGCACCAAATTGCGAACAGAACCACACCATACATGCTTTGAAAATATTCCATTTATCAGTATTGAGCAAGCACATATAGTTACTACAACCAGTATATAAACAAAATGAACGGGGGCTTGTATAAGGATAACCAAAGTTCAAAAGAAAAAAGTGTTGTATGTGTTGTTTTTCTGATGATTTGGGTCTTGGAACACCTGAATAGGCAAGCACAGTATTGCAAGTAAGAAAATGTGAAACATTGCTAATAACTTGGCTCATATACATGATAGTTTTAGGTCATACAATCAGTGGGGAAAAGAAAAGCAGTTTATATGTGATGAAGCAAGCGTAAGTCAAATAGGTAATGCCCATACAACCAAATTCATCACAATGGATGGATTTCAGTCCTAAAACTGGAAAGTAAATATGCATAACAGAAGTGAATCATAGAACGTGGTTTATACACAGCACAATAGTCTTCCTGTGAGTACAACTCCTACCACACATCGCCTGTAAACAAAAGAAAAGATAACCATGAGTTATTTTTACTTATAATAGAGCAACATCACAACAGAAAAGATAACCATGAGTTATTTGTACTTATAATAGAGCAACATCACCACAGTTCTAGTTATCCACATTGTTACGTTGCGTATATATAAGAGAAGTCGTGCATGTACCTAGCGGACTGAGATCCAGTGACTTGCCTCTAGCAAGTCACATTGTAACTGGCCCCCTCTCATCTGCCGTCCAATGCAGATCCAATGCATGAGATTTGCCCAAAGCAAAACAGCCCACACCTGCAGACTTGGCAAAAGCACAACTACACAAGCATAGAAACAGGGCCGACATGGCACTCAAAACCTCTTCAGATTGCCCATTTTCACAAATGTTAATGCTAGTACATAATGACAACAGCAGCAAAGCATCAAGATATTCCAAATTACATATTTCACAGCCCACATTTGGCTTAATAAAAACACAAGAAACTGTCACAGGTCAACATCTTTTTTAAACCATTTGGGGAACCAAAAGATTTTACTGTGATGTGCAGAAGACACAACACATGCAAGCATGGTCTCATTTTATTGATGCACGGGTAGATGCCACACAGTCAGCAAAATGAGATGCAACAAAGTTCTTAATCTGTAGAGCACAGGCATGTGGAACTGGTACTTACATGTTAGCTTCCATGAAGTTGAAAACATAAAGCCAAGACCAATAGATGTGGTAGTCAGATTACGCAGTGCTTCTGAAAGGTTTGTTGTAGCGGCATTCTTTATAATTTGGGTATCTTCAGAAAGCCTGCTTAAGAGCTTTCCTGTTCTAGTCACGTCAAAGAATGCTATTTCCTGTGGGGGCACAAGACATGTGTGGAGACTTGATAATAAGAACACAGATATATGGAAGACCAAAACAAAGCTATCACTCAGTGGAAATCCAAAAACTGCACTGGGCATGTACGGCAGCAACACAACACTGGAACCTGTCCAAATTGTATAGTTCTCAGCCTACACTTGCAGGATTAGTGAATACAGAAGAAACAATGCCAGTAAAGTAATGGAACCTTTTCAAACTGGACAATTTTGACACTGAACACTGGATATATTAGGCAAGTATAGTTGTACACTTGGCTATAGTTTAATCCAAAGAGTGAACGAGATGCACACATGAGCAGAGATAGGCTAAAATAAAATAAGTACATATACAGGGATTGCGCTTTGGCTCACGATCAGTTTGCGCTTTCCTTCTAATGCCCTCATTGGAACACACAAATCTGTGTGAAGTCGCTTTTCCATCAAACTTGCATCTTTTCCTCACCATATTCTACCCAAAACACCCAAGCCTCATCCGAATCTATGAACCTCATACCAACTTGAGGTATCCTCTTGCCAATTTCTGCCATTGCACAACACTTTCAAAAATGCATAACACCCGAATTCTGCCAAAATTCAAAACAACATGTATAATTAGTGGTGGACCGATCTGCTTATTAAACAATGCAAGAGGACAAACACGGATACAAAAAAAGGAAGCATTGGAATCTCTGTAAATTGAAATGCATACTGCCACCAGTACATATACAGGATTGGGTTTCATGTGCACAATACTCAATAAACTGAAACTACTACTCCCTCCGTTCCCAAATATTTGTCTTTCTCGACATTTAAATGGACTACAACATATGGATGTATATAGACAAATTTTAAAGTGTAGATTCACTCATTTTGCTTCGTATGTAGTCATTTGTTGAAATCTTTTGAAAGACAAATATTTGGGAACAGAGGGAGTAGTCATCATGGCATGACCATCATAAACAAAAATTGCAGCGAAGCAGAAAATGTGCAGGTTTCATGCCCTCTCTGATTTGTTACTTGTTACTAAATCAAACAACGTTTCAGACATGGGATGCTGTATACTTGTTACTAATCAAACAACAATGCAGAGAAGCTATCTTGTAGTATACTTCCATTGCACCATGAGCAGAGATAAGCTACAATTTCAGAAAGGCGAGTCAAGATGCTGCAGATATGCAATTTTATTAAGATAAAAAAAACAGTCAAGCAGAACATATAGTGAATTTATACGGCTGATCTGGTGTACCAGTAAGAACAACTTCAGCCAAAGTAAAATTCAAAAAATGTTGCAGTCTGAATATGAACAGTAGGAGACTCACGACAGAATCATCCAGAGAGGTTCCTGTCGAATTGTCAGGTGCAGTGGCGGCGGATCTCCTCCCTCCTCTGCAGCGACACCGGAGCCCCTCGTCGCTCTACTCCATGGAAGCGTAGCTCCTCTTCCACGACGCCGCCGAGCTGCCTCGCTTCCAGGGGCACTTGCACAGCTTTCCTCTCTCTCCCTGGAGTCTCCCCTGCAAAAAAAAGGTTGGCTCGTGAGAAGCTGCTTCCTATTTTTACAACATGACCAACAGAAGAAATCAATCCTCAGGCATTCTGAATTTGATTCCAATGCATTCAAAATGCACGCCTGATCATCAATAAAGTTCTTTAGGTACATCATTTATTTTGAAACAACATATACTTTTGAGTTAGTTTTAGTTGTTCAATGCCTGAACCAAACAATGATTATCACTATTAATCCATACATAACAATAATCATAGCCCGAGTGCTTAGCTGTGTACGACCTATGTACATGGTTAGAAACCTACAATACTTCACATTTTAAGGACTCCTCACCCGTATAGATGGAAATGAACCTTCAGAATGTGATATTACTTGTTTCTTTTCTCAGCAAAACAACTCATGGCTTTTGTCCGTCCTTAAACAACTCCCCATTGTTGTTTCTTTTCTAGCTTTATAATAGAATAAACCACCCAGGAATTTTAGAGAACTCATGCGTACAATATGACAACTTATTAAAAGACGACATTGCCTAGCATGATTTAGAATTCACCAAGAATGTAAAATTGGTAATGGTTACCAAGATGAAGACATCATATAATGCATCTTCTGTAAAGCAAAGAAACCACACATATATCTTTTCCCTTGAAACTGAATGAACTGCAAGACCAGCCCAAAAGGACATTCTACTACCAATATCCTCAAATCAGCAAAATAAAAATAAGCACCATATTTTCACTACCGTTCAAACATGCCTCACTGGAGTTGAAACATAAGTAAAGCAATAGTTTTTTCCCTCAAACTCTCACACACACCTTTCAAGAGCAAAACAAACTTTCTACACACTACCGTTCAAGAAACAAAAGGCCTCAATAATTCATCATGCTCATGTCAAAACCTACCAACTCTTCTTTTATGCATTAAAATGATTTATACCAACCACAAATATCCGATTGTCCATTGCATCAGACAAGTTATGTGCATAATGCCATTGTAAAAAATATATAAGAATGGATTGCATACCTTTGTTATGGTGATGAGAGAAAATAAACCCTGCTTCTCGGCATTTCGGATCTAGGTAAAAATGGCAAATTTTAAAAAATGCTAAATGTTAGGAACCACTATGTGATTCAGATTATTGTTCTTAAATTATTTTATGTACCCGTTCTCACACTGTCTATCTAAAAATGGCAAATTTTAGAAATGCTAAATGTTAGGAACCACTATGTGATTCAGATTAATGTTCTTAAATTATTTTATGTACCAGTTCTCACACTGTCTATCAATCTCCTAATATGCTCAATGAATAGCAGAGAAAAATAACTGCAGAGGGGAGTACGCCCTGCTTGTCAACTTAGGTTTCTTTACCTCGGTTGGCTCCTGACATTGTTGTCTTTCCTAGCTTGAGCCTTCTTTTGTCCATAGCAGTAGTAAAATCCTATATGGCCAACAAAATCAAAAGACCCTTTACTAATCTACTGAACTCAACGAAATCAAAAGACCCTTTTACTAATCTAAGAATAGCAGAGAAAAATAACTGCATAGGGGAGTACGCCCTGCTTGTCAACTTAGGTTTCTTTACCTCGGTTGGCTCCTGACATTGTTGTCTTTCCCAGCTTTAGCCTTCTTTTGTCCATAGCAGTAGTAAAATTCTATATGGCCAACAAAATCAAAAGACCCTTTACTAATCTACTGAACTCAACGAAATCAAAAGACCCTTTTACTAATCTATGAATAGCAGAGAAAAATAACTGCAGAGGGGAGTACGCCCTGCTTGTCAACTTAGGTTTCTTTACCTCGGTTGGCTCCTGACATTGTTGTCTGTCCCAGCTTTAGCCTTCTTTTGTCCATAGCAGTAGTAAAATCCTATATGGCCAACAAAATTAAAAGACCCTTTACTAATCTACTGAACTCAACAAAATCAAAAGACCCTTTTACTAACCTACTGAACTCCACGACATCAATACAACAAAAGAATTATGGGGGCTCACAAAAGACATGGCCCAGTGGTCATATGCAAGGCTTGTGCAGTTAGGCAAAACATCAATAGAACAAAAGAATTATGGGTGCTCACAAAAGACATGGCCCAGTGGTCATATGCAAGGCTTGTGCAGTTAGGCAAAACATTTTGAATGATTCGTAGATTTAGCAGTTGATAGCCAAATCAGCAGCATATATCATAGCCAAGATCTGGTCCCTACAACACGAAGCCTCAAACCTGTGAGCAGATCGGGCCAAGAGAAAAAAGAACAACACTGCAACGGAAAGGGATCGTGAGACAGGATGGAGACCTGGAGGTGGACGTTCCTGTGCAGCGCCGCCGCTAGCCGTGGCGGCTTCCCTCGCCACCTGCTCATCCAGTTCTCCTGCATGAAGGAGAGAGATGGAGCCGGGTCGGGCTGCTCCTTCCCCTTGTCCCGGCTGCTGCACTGCTAGGTGCGGAGAGAGAGAGGAGGAGGAGCAACAAGGACGCAGCGAGGAGGCAAAGACGGGCGGCGGACCTCCTTCATCTTCGGCACAGATGCACCCCACCATAACTGGAGCTGCTCTTCTCCGGCACGGATCGACCATCTGTGTGCACCTATGGTGGTGGGGGGGATGGGTAGGAGGCCATGGAGAGGCTCCTAGTGCAGAGGCCATGGCGGAGAGCGAGGAGGAGGGAGGGGCTGTGGGGATCAAGGGGAAAGGGGCTAGGGTTGTGCGGCGGCTGGTGTGGATCGGGACGACCAGGGGAGAGGATGGGATTGGGTACGGTGCGAGCACGCGGAGCGGATTGGACAAAGCGTTTTGCACGCAAAAACAAGAAACCCAACCAATGAGTGCATGGCGCGATCCCACCCGTCATTGGCCAGCAAAAATAACTGCGAGGTGAAAATGGGTTTTACTGCTGTGAAGATCCAACGATTCAAACTCGCCCAACTGCAGATCCGACGGCCAACGAAGGCCCAATCGGGGAGCATCGAGGAGGTGAGTTGGCTAGCCTCTTTTTTGTTTTAAATGTTATGCATAATAATACTTTTTGAGTAATTATAATGCCTTTTCTCTCATAATATGCAAGGTTCACACAAAGAGGGAGAATTCCGGCAGCTAGAAATCTGGACATGAAAAAGCAACGTTAGGCTGCCTATTCTACACAACTCCAAATGAGCTGAAATTTCATGAAGAATTTTAATGGAATAAATGAGAATTATTGGAGCAAATAAGTACCAAAAGGGGCCCATCAGGTGGGCACAACCCAACTGGACGCGCTAGGGAGCCCAGGCGCGCCCTGGTGGGTTATGCCCTCATCGGCCCACCTCCGGTGCCCATCTTTTGGTATATAAGTCATTTTGACCTAGAAAAAAAATGAGGAGTGGACTTTCGGGATGAAGCGCCGTCGTCTCGAGGCGGAACTTTAGCAGGAGCACTTTTGCCCTCCGGCGGAGCGATTCCACCGGGGGAACTTCTCTCTCGGAGGGGGAAATCATCATCATCATCATCACCAACAAGTCTCCCATCTTGGGGAGGGCAATATCCATCAACATCTTCAACAACACCATCTCCTCTCTGATAACGCCTCCAACGTATCTATAATTTGTGATTGTTCCATACTATTATATTACCCGTTTTGGATGTTTATGGGCTTTATTTACACTTTTATATCATTTTTTGGACTAACCTACTAACCGGAGGCTCAGCCCGAATTGCTGTTTTTCTTGCCTATTTCAGTGTTTCGAAGAAAAGGAATATCAAACAGAGTCCAACGGAATGAAACTTTCGGGTGCGATCTTTTTGGAACTAACGCAATCCACGGAACTTGGAGTGGACGTCAAGCAACGAACGAGGCAGCCACGAGGGTGACCAATCTGCCCCCTGGGGGCTGGGCGCGCCCCCACCCTCCTGGGCCCCTCGTTGCTCCACCGACCTACTTCTTTCTCTTATATATATCCACGTACCCGAAAACATCCAGGAGCACCACTAAAAACTATTTCCACCGCCGCAACCTTCTGTATCCGCGAGATCCCATCTTGGAGCCTTCGTCGGTGCTCCGCTGGAGGGGGAATCGACCACGGAGGGCTTCTACATCATCTCCAAGGCCCTTCCGATGAGTTGTGAGTAGTTTACCACAGACCTTCGGGTCCATAATTATTAGCTAGATGGCTTCTTCTCTCTCTTTGAATCTCAATACAAATTTCTCCTCGATCTTCTTGGAGATCTATTCGATGTAACTCTTTTTGCGGTGTGTTTGTCGAGATCCGATAAATTGTGGGTTTATGATCAAGTTTATCTATGAGAAATATTTGAATCTCCTCTGAATTTTTTTATGTGTGATTAAGTTATCTTTGCAAGTCTCTTCGAATTATCAGTTTGGTTTGGCCTACTAGATTGATCTTTCTTGCAATGGAAGAAGTGCTTAGCTTTGGGTTCAATCTTGCGGTGTCTTTTCCCAGTGACAACAGGGGCAGCAAGGCACGTATTGTATTGTTGCCATCGAGGATAAAAAGATGGGGTTTATATCATATTGCATGAGTTTATCCCTCTACATCATGTCATCTTTCTTAATGCGTTACTCTGTTCTTTATGAACTTAATACTCTAGATGCAGGCAGGAGTCGGTCGATGTGTGGAGTAATAGTAGTAGATGCAGGCAGGAGTCGGTCTACTTATCACGGACATGATGCCTATGTACATGATCATGCCTAGATATTCTCATAACTATGCACTTTTCTATTAATTGATCGACAATAATTTGTTCACCCACTGTAATACTTATGTTATCTTTAGAGAAGCCACTAGTGAAACATATGGCCCACGGGTCTATCTTTTATCATATAAGTTTACCATCTACTTTTATTTGCATTTTTTACTTTCCAATCTATATCATAAAAATATCAAAAATATTTATCTTATCATATTATCTCTATTAGATCTCCCTTGCGCAAGTGGCCATGAAGGGATTGACAACCCCTTTATTGCGTTGGTTGCGAGGTTCTTGTTTGTTTGTGTAGGTGCGTGGGACTTTTGAGGAGCCTCCTACTAGATTGATATCTTGGTTCTCAAAAACTGAGGGAAATACTTATGTTACTTTGCTGCATCACCCTTTCCTCTTCAAGGAAAACCAACGCAAGCTCAAGACGTAGCACTCTCAAACCCTGGTTCATCTCTTGTGTTCAATCTTTGTACCAGAACTACAGATTGGGACTTGTGGGTGACTAGTAGTGTTGATTACATCTTGTAGTTGATTACCATATGGTTTATTTGGTGGAAGATTATACGTTCAAATCCATTATGCTATTTGATACCCCTTTAATCTTGAGCATGATCATCATTTGTGAGAAGTTACTTTTGTTCTTGAGGTCACGAGAGAAATCTTGTTGCAAGTAATCATCTAAACTTGATATGTGTTTGATATTTTGATAGTATGTATGTTGTGATTCCCTTAGTGGTGCCATGTGAACGTCGACCACATGACACTTCACCATATTTGGGCCTAAGGGAAAGCATTGTGGAGTAGTTATTAGATGATGGGTTGCGAGAGTGATAGAAGCTTAAACCCTAGTTTATGCGCTATTCCATAAGGGGCTGATTTGGATCCAAAAGTTTAATGCTATGGTTAGATTTATTCTTAATACGTTTCTCATAGTTGCAGATGCTTACAAGGGGCTTAATCATAAGTACAAGGTTTGTTCAAGTAATAACAACACCTAAGCATCGATCCACCCACATATCAAATTATCAAAGTAGCGAACAAAAATCAAACCGACATGATGAAAGTGACTAGATGAAATTCCCGTGTACCCTCAAGAACGCTTTGCTTATCATAAGAGACCATTTTGGCCTGTCCTTTGCCTCAAAAGGATCGGGCTACCTTGATGCACCTTTGTTAATATTACTGTTACTTGCTTGTTACAAATTATCTTACTATCAGACTACTCGTTACTTATAATTTTAGTACTTGCAGACATTACCTTGCTGAAAACCGCTTGTCATTTCCTTCTGCTCCTCGTTGGGTTTGATACTCTTACTTATCGAAAGGACTAAGATTGATCCCATATATTTGTGGTACATCAAGGCTCTTTTCTGGCGCCGCTGCCGGGGAGTGAAGCACTCTTGGTAAGTGGAAATCGGAAAGGGAAAACTATTACTACGTGCTGCAATTTATTGTCACTTGCTACTATGGAAAACAATCCTTTGAGGGTTTTTTCAGGGTATCTTCACCTTGATTGCAACCACAATTAGTTACCCCTCAACCTACTGCACCTACTGAAAATATTGGTTATGAAATTCCTTCGTGTATGATAGAACAACTGCTAGCTAATCCCTATGTAGTAGATGGAACCGAACATCCTGATATGCACTTGATATATGTCAAGGAAATTTTTGGATTATTTAAGCTTGCAGGTTTACCCGGAGATGAAGCTAAGAAGAAGGTTTTCCCTTTATCTTTGAAGGGAAAAGCATTGTCATGGTATAGGCTATGCGATGATATTGGATCTTGGAATTGGAATCGATTGAAATTGGAATTTCACCCAAAAACAATTACCCTATGCATCTAGTTCATCGTGATCGAAATTATATATATAATTTTTGGCCTCGTGGAGGAGAAAGTATCGCTCTAGCTTGGGGGAGGCTTAAGTCAATGTTATATTCATGCCCCAATCATGAGCTCTCAAGAGAAATTATAATTCAGAATTTTTATGCTCGGCTTTCTCATGATGATCGATCCATTCTCGATACTTCTTATGCTGGTTCCTTTATGAAGAAGACTATTGACTTCCGGTGGGATCTTTTAGAAAGAATTAAATGCAACTCTGAATCTTGGGAACTCGTGAAGGTAAAGAGTCAGGTATTAAGCTCAAGTATGATTGTGTTAAATCTTTTATGAATACCGATGCTTTTCAAAAGTTTAGCACTAAATATGGATTTGACACTGAGATAGTAGCCTCCTTTTGTGAATCATTTGCTACTCATGTTGATCTCCCTAAGGAGAAGTGGTTTAAATATGACCCACCTATCAAAGAAGAAATTAAAGAACCTGTAATAGCTAAAGATGAAACTATTATTTATAATGTTGATCCAGTTGTTCCTACTGCTTATATTGAAAAAACACCTTTCCCTGTTAGGATAAAGGAACATGCTAAAGTTTCAACTATAGTCAACAAAAGTTATATTGGAACTTCCAAATTTGCTGAACAAATCAAAGTACAATCTAGTGTTGCTATGGTTAAAGATCTCCTGCTTGAAGATATAGATGGGCATGTTATTTACTTATGTGATGAAGCCGCTAGAATTGCCAAACACGATGAAAAAGATAAACATAGACACGTTGTTGGCATGCCTGTTGTCTCAGTTAAAATAGGAGATCACTGTTATCATGGTTTATGCGACATAGGTGCTAGCATGAGAGCTATCACTTTTACCTTATATCAAGAAATTATGAATGATATAGCACCCGCTGAAATAAAAGACATATATGTTACTATTAAACTTGCTAATAGAGACACCATCACACCACTTGGGATTGTTAGAGATGTTGAAGTCTTGTGTGGGAAAATAAAATACCCTACTGATTTTCTTGTTCTTGGTTCCCCACAAGATGACTTTTGTCCCATTATCTTTGGTAGACCTTTCTTGAACACCATTAATGCTAAAATAGATTGTGATAACCAATCTGTCGGTGTTAGTTTTGGTGATGAGTCTCATGAGTTAATTTTTCCAAGTTTAGTAGAAAGAATCATAAGAAAGAATTGCCTTGTAAGGATGAAATAATTGGTCTTTCTTCTATTGTTGTGCCTCCTACTGATCCTCTAGAACAATATTTGCTAGACCATGAAAATGATATGCATCTGCATGAAAGAAATGAAATAGATAAAAAAATTCTTTGAATAACATCCTCTGCTTAAACACAGTTTGCCTATTGAAACTCTAGGAGGTCATCCTCCACCTAAAGGTGGTCCTGTGGTTGAATTAAAACAATTGCCAGACACTTTGAAATATGCTTATCTTGATGAGAAAAAGATATATCCTGTTATTATTAGTGCTAACCTTTCAAAACATGAAGAAGAAAGATTATTGAAGGTTTTGAAGAAGCATCGAGCTGCTATTGGATATACTCTTGATGATTTAAAGGGCATTAGTCCCACTCTCAGTCAGCACAAAATTAATATGGAGCCTGATGCTAAACCCGTTGTTGATCACCAACGCCATTTAAATCCTAAAATGAAAGAAGTGGTAGGAACTGAAATATTGAGGCTTCTGGAAGCAGGTATAATCTATCCTATAGATGATAGTAGATGGGTAAGTCCCGTCCATTGTGTCCCTAAAAAGGACATATTACTGTTGTTCCTAATGATAAAAATGGACTTATTCCACAAAGAATTGCCACTGGCTATAGAATAGTAATTGATTTAAGAAAATTAAATAAAGCTATCAGAAAAGATCATTACCCTCTACCTCTTATTGATCAAATGTTAGAAATGTTGTCAAAGCACACACATTTTTGCTTCCTAGATGGATATTCTAGTTTTTCTCAAATACCTGTCTCACAACCTGATAAAGAGAAAACCACCTTTACTTGTCCTTTTGAAACTTATGCTTATAGACGTATGCCTTTTGGTTTATGCAATGCACATGCTACCTTTCAAAGACGTATGAATTCTATATTCTCTGACTTTTGTGAAAATATTGTTGAGGTTTTCATGGATGATTTTTCTGTTTATGGAATTTCTTTTGATGATTTCTTGAGCAACCTTGATCGAGTTTTGCAGAGATGTGAGCAAACTAATCTTTTCTTGAATTGGGAGAAGTGCCACTTTATGGTTAATGAAGGTATTGTCTTGGGGCATAAAATTTCTGAGCAAGGTATTGAGGTGGACAAAGCTAAAGTTGATGCAATTGAGAAAATGCCATGTCCTAAAGATATCAAAGGTATTAGTAGTTTCCTCAGTCATGCTGGTTTCTATAGGAGGTTTATTTAAGACTTCTCTAAAATTTATAGGCCTCTTGCAAATCTTATACAAAAGGATGTTCCATTTGTTTTTGATGATGATTGTGTAGAAGCCTTTGAAACACTTAAGAAAGCCTTGATTACTGCACCTATTTTTCAACCACCTGATTGGAACTTACCCTTTGAAATTATGTGTGATACTAGTGATTATGCTATCGGTGTTGTTCTAGGACAAAGAGTTGATAAGAAATTAAATGTTATCCATTATGCTAGTAAAACTCTAGACAGTTCTCAATGAAATTATGCTACTACTGAAAAAGAATTCTTAGCAGTGGTGTTTGCTTGTGAAAAAATTAGATCTTACATTGTTGATTCTAAAGTGACTGTTCACACCGATCATGCTGCTATAAAATATATTATGGAAAAAAAGATGCTAAACCTAGACTCATTAGGTGGGTTCTTTTGCTACAAGAATTTGACTTACATATCATAGATAGGAAAGGAGCTGTGAACCCCATGCTGATAACTTGTCTAGGTTAGAAAATATTCTTGATGACCCACAACCTATTAATGCTAGTTTTCTTGATGAACAATTAGCTGCAATAAATGTTTCTCATAATACTCTTGGTATGCTGACTATGCAAATTACATTGTTGCTAAATACATACCACCTAGCTTCACATACCAACAAAAGAAAAAAGTCTTCTATGATTTAAGACATAACTTTTGGGATAACCCACATCTTTATAAAGAAGGGGTAGATGGTATTATTAGAAGTTGCATACCTGAGCATGAACTTGAACAAATCCTACGGAAATGTCACTCCGAAGCTTATGGAGGACATCATGCGGGAGATAGAATCGCTCACAAGGTATTGAAATCCCGATTCTAATGGCCTACCCTCTTCAACGATGCCCGTAAGTTTGTTTTATCTTGTGACGAATGTCAAAGAATTGGAAATATTGGTAAGCGTCAAGAAATGCCTATGAATTATCCACTTGCTGTTGAACCATTTGATGTTTGGATATTTGATTACATGGGACATTTTCCTTCCTCTAATGGGTATACTCATATTTTGGTTGTTGTTGATTATGTTACTAAGTGGTAGAAGCTATTCCAACTAGTCGTTCTGACCACAACACCTCTATTAAAATGCTTAAGGAAGTCATTTTCCCAAGGTTTGGAGTCCCTAGATATTTAATGAAGGATGGTGGTTCACACTTTATTCATAGTGCTTTCCGTAAAATGCTTGCTAAATATGATGTTAAGCATAGAATTGCATCACCTTATCATCCTCAGTCTAGTGGTCAAGTTGAACTTAGCAATAGAGAAATAAAGTTAATATTACAAAAAACTGTCAATAGGTCTCGAAAGAATTGGTCTAAGAAATTAGATGATGCACTTTGGGCTTATAGGATAGCATATAAAAATCCTATGGGTATGTCTCCTTATAAAATGGTTTATGGAAAAGCTTGTCATTTGCCTCTTGAGTTAGAACATAAAGCATACTGGGAAATTAAAGAACTCAACTATGATTTGAAACTTGCCGGTGAAAATAGTTTATTTTTTATTAGCTCATTAGATGAATGGAGAACCCAAGCTTATGAAAATGCCAAGTTATTTAAAGAAAAAGTTAAAATATGGCATGATAAAAGAATCCAACAGCGTGAGTTCAAGGTTGGAGAATATGTTCTTTTGTACAACTCTCATTTCAGATTCTTTGCAGGCAAACTCCTCTCCAAATGGGAAGGACCCTATCTTATCGAGGAGGTTTATCAATCTGGAACCATCAAAATAAATATTGCCAAAGGTACTAACCCGAAGGTTGTTAATGGGAAATGAATAAAAAATCATATCTCAGGTACACCCATTACTGTTGAAAGCAATATTATCCAAACTATGACACCGGAAGAACACATAAAAGAAACCTTCCGGAACACTCCAGAATCGTTAAAAAGAGGAGGTACGTGATACGGTAAGTAAACGGACTCTGAAAAGTCCGCAAAAATATTTTCTGTCCGTTTTGGAATATAAAAAAAATTAGGAAAATAAGAAACAACCAGGAAGGCACCCCTGGTGAGCACAAGACACCAGGGTGCGCCCAGGTGGGTTGTGCCCACCTCGGGTACCTTCCGGACTCTGTTTTTCTTCCGTTTTCTTGCTTCCCAAGATAAAAAATCTTTATAAAGCCCTTGAACCTATTGGCCTCCATAACACGGAGAAATCTTCTGTTTTCTTTTCTTGCTGTTTTCTGTCAGATCTAATCCATCATGGCTGCTTCAAGCTCCTCCAAGGACAAGTTCTTCAAGAACGTCATCAACCCATATTTGCGGGAGGTGATGCAGCACCCTCAAGCTATCCAGACGCGGTAGGGGGTTCTCCACATCCATGAAGTGCAAGGCCCCAAGAGGACTAGATCCGTGGAGGCTAGGCTTGAAGCTATGGAGCCGGAAGTCTTCCAATGCAAGGGGATGGTGGAACGTGGACTCAAGGCCAATCACCTCATGATCGCGGACTACACCCATGATCTCAAGGTGTATGGCAAGTCCATGAAGGATATCATCTTCACCTTGAATGAGCAAATCAACTTCCTCTAGAGCCAGATCTACGACCTCATGATAAGTGACATCACATAAAGAAGAGTACAAGTAGAAAATTTTATTGGAGATTGACAAACATAGCATTGGTCAATGATGCAATTCATGAAATAATTAATAAGGGAAGAGAATATTCACATCCAAATATACTATCTTGGAGATCTTTTGTGATTGTGAGTGCCCATCAAAATATTATATGACAAAATCGTTGACGTTGAACAAGGAAGACAACGTAATGATTTATGTTTGCTCATATTCACATAGAAGTTATATTGTCATAGATCCTTCGACATGTGGTGCTTGCCCCCCATCTTTGCTAGCCAAAAATTCCGCACTAAGTAGAGATACTACTTGTGCATCCAAAAACCCTTAAACCCACATCTTATTTTGAAGAGTTTACCATACCTACCTAAGAATTGAGTAAGATCCTTCAAGTATGTTGTTATCGGTGCCATAAGGCAATAAAAATTGCTTATAAAAGTGTTAGATCATTTAGTGTAAGAGAAAATTAAGCGTTGTACGAACTTGTGATGGCAAAGAATAAAAGCGACAAACTGCATAATAAAGGTTGCTCTGACAAGGGGCAATATAACATGACGTTCTTTTGCACTAAGGGATTGAGCATACAAACAAAAAGCCCATGGCAACCTCTGCTTCCCTCTACGAAGGGCCTACCTTTTAATTTTATGTATTTAGTTTCATGCAAGAGCCAAAGTTCTTCTTTCTATTCTTTTTTATTTTCTCTTTTGGCAAGCATCATGTGGGGAGGAAAGATCTAGGCACATATATCCAGTTGGATATGGGTAGGATGAGTTATTATTGTTGTAATCACCCTCGAGGTGAGTATGTTGGGAGGCGAAACTATAAGCCCCTATCTTTTTGTGTGTCCGGTTGAAACGTTTTTGCTCATGTGTATGCGATGAGTGTTAGAATTCATAGAAGACTATATGATGGTTGAGTATGTGGACTTGCCAAAAAGGCTCCGATATGTGACCCTTCCTGAAACGATGATGAATTGTAGTTGCAAAGTTGACTGAGAACATAGTTTATCAGTTTTCAATGGAGTTTATGCTTTATACTTCGATGTTGTGATAAATTGTTACTTGTTCATGAGAAGTCTATGATAAAGTTTTACATTAAAGTTTGTTGCTATTATAATAGTATGCATGCTGCTTCTATGTCCGTGTTTTGTTTTTATCGAAACCTCTCTTTCTCGAAGCATGTGGACATGTTTTTTGATTTCCGTTTTTGCTTGAGGACAAGCGAGATCTAAGCTTGGGGGAGTTGATATGTCCATTTTACATCATGTTTTCCTACTGTTATTTATAATGTTTTTATGCATAATAATGCTTTTTGGAGTAATTCTAATGCCTTTTCTCTAATAATATGCAACGTTCACACAAGGAGGGAGAACTCCGGCAACTGGAAATCTAGACCTGAAAAAGCTATGTCAGGCTACCTATTCTGCACAACTCGAAATGAGTTGAAACTTCATGGGGAATTTTTATGGATAAATGAGAATTATTAGAGAAAATAAGTACCAGAGGGGGCCCACTAGATGGGCACAACCCACCTGGGCACGCCAGGGAGCCCAGGCGCGCCCTGGTGGGTTGTGCCCTCCTCGGCCCACCTCTGGTGCCCATGTTCTAGTATATAAGTCATTTGGACCTAGAAAAAATGAGGAGAGGACTTTCGGGATGAAGCGCCGCCGTATCGAGTGGAACTTGGGGAGGAGCACGTTTGCCCTCCGGTGGAGCGATTCGCTTGGGGGAACTTCCCTCCCGGAGGGGGAAATCATCGTCATCATCATCACCAACAACTCTCCCATCTTGGGGAGGGAAATCTCAATCAACATCTTCAACAATACCATCTCCTCTCAAACCCTAGTTCATCTCTTGTGTTCAATCTTTGTACCGGAACTATAGATTGGTACTTGTGGGTGACTAGTAGTGTTGATTACATCTTGTAGTTGATTACTATATGGTTTATTTGGTGGAAGATTATATGTTCAGATCCATTATGTTGTTTAATACCCCTCTGATCTTGAGCATGATTATCATTTGTGAGTACTTACTTTTGTTCTTGAGGTCACGGGAGAAATCTTGTTGCAAGTAATCATGGGAACTTGATATGTGTTCGATATTTTGATAGTATGTATGTTGTGATTCCCTTAGTGGTGTCATTTGAACATCGACTGCATGACACTTCACCATATTTGGGCCTAAGGGAATGCATTGTGGAGTAGTTATTCAATGATGGGTTGCGAGCGTGAAAGAAGCTTAAACCCTAGTTTATGCGCTATTCTGTAAGGGGCTGATTTGGATCCAAAAGTTTAATGCTATGGTTAGATTTATTCTTAATATGTTTCGCATAGCTGCGGATGCTTGCGAGAGGGTTAATCATAAGTACGAGGTTTGTTCAAGTAAGAAAAACACCTAAGCACTGGTCCACCCACATATCAAATTATCAAAGTAGCGAACAGAAATCAAACCAACATGATGAAAGTGACTAGATGAAATTCCCATGTACCCTCAAGAACGCTTTGCTTACCATAAGAGACCATTTTAGCCTGTCCTTTGCCTCAAAAGGATTGGGCTACCTTGCTGCACTTTTCTTACTATTACCGTTACTTGCCCGTTACAAATTTTCTTGCTATCAAACTATTCGTTACTTATAATTTTAGTACTTGCGGACATTATCTTGCTGAAAACCGCTTATCATTTCCTTCTGCTCCTCGTTGGGTTCGACACTCTTACTTATCAAAAAGACTACGATGGATACCTCATACTTGTGGGTCATCACCTAGCCACGCAGATCGCACGTGTGCACTGTGATCGAACGACATTCCACGTCCCTATCATCACACCCATGTAGCAGTAGCTGGGATTTGATATTTCTGCACCTCCGTCCTGGTTGATGTCGGTGTCAAAACCGGCGGATCTCGGGTAGGGGTCCCGAACTGTGCGTCTAAGGCTAATGGTAATAGGAGGCGGGGGACACAATGTTTACCCAGCTGCGGGCCCTCTCGATGGAGGTAATACCCTACTTCCTGCTTGATTGATCTTGATGATATGAGTATTACAAGAGTTGATCTACCACGAGATCGTAGAGGCTAAACCCTAGAAGCTAGCCTATGATTATGATTGTTTTTGTCCTACGGACTAAACCATCCGGTTTATATAGACACCGGAGGGGGTTAGGGTTACACAGAGTCGGTTACAGAGAAGGAGATCTACATATCCGAATTGCCAAGCTTGCCTTCCACGCAAAGGAGAGTCCCACCCGGACACGGGACGAAGTCTTCAATCTCGTATCTTCATAGTCCAACAGTCCGGCCAAAGTATATAGTCTGGCTGTCCGAGGACCCCCTAATCCAGGACTCCCTCAGTAGCCCCTCAACCAGGCTTCAATGACGATGAGTCCGGCGTGCAGATTGTCTTCGGCATTGCAAGGCGGGTTCCTTCTCCGAATTCTTCATAGAAAATCTTCATCATGAGGATCGTGTCCGGCTCTGCAAAACAATTTCCACATACCACCCTAGAGAGTACAATATTCCACAAATCTAATCTGCTGACAACCTTTCATAGCGTGACATCACGCTGCGGCCCGGTCATTATGCAAACCGTTTTCCTCAACCTGCTACCGCACATATAGCGAGGCGGTTTTATTGGCACGTCTTGTCGAAGCAGAGATCATGTCCCCTTATCACGGGATTCTCATCAATACGGGTGTGGCTAACCCAACTGCGCCATCAATCACGGCGCTTGGGGAATAAGCGGGTTTACCAGGCAAGTGGGGAGGCGCAGGATCCCTGCGTCCTTTATAAGGAGATAAGGGCTCCCCTTTTTCACCCACGCCTTTCTCTCTCTGCTTATCCGTTCTCTCTCGCTCGAGCTCCAGCACCCCAGCATTCATATTCTCCGCCCATAAAGGCCCTCCGAAAATGTCCGGATCCGGAGCAGGAGGCAAGTGGATGGCCTCTACCATCCAGGAGAAGGATATCAAGAAGCTTCGGGAGGCCGGGTATCTGGCCAAGAAAATCAGCCATCGCCTCCCGATGGTGGGACAGATCGTCCCAACCCCGGAAACCCATGAGAGGGTTGTATTCCTCCCTCACTTTGTCTGCGGGATAGGGTTTCCCCTTCACCCATTCGTTCGCGGCACCATGTATTACTACGGGATCAATTTTCATGATCAATCTCCCAATTCCTTCCTCAACATATCGACATTCATCATCGTGTGCGAGGCCTTTCTCCGCATCTCACCACACTTCGGCTTATGGCTGAAGATTTTTAATGTGAAGCCCAAGGTAGTGAGCGGCAAGCACGCCGAGTGCAGAGGTGCCATGGTGAGCAAGATGCCCAACGTCACATGGCCATCAGGTACTTTCAATGATTCCGTCAAAGAGTGGCAGCAGCAGTGGTTTTACATCACTGAGCCGCACAGCACAGAATGGGCCGTTGCTCCCAAATTCCGATCTGGAGACCCCCTGCAGCTTACGTCCTGGCCCAAGAAGGGCCTGAACTAGTCTTCGCCCGATGAGTTGCCGGCGCTCCAGACGCGCGTCAAGGATATGGAAGACAAGAACATCAAACTTGTCAATATAGTCGAGGTGATGTTAGTTCGCCGGATTCTCCCTTGTCAACACATGGCTTGCAACTTATGGGAATTCAACCCAGCCAAGCACCAGACCTTGCTAGAGCTCTTTTGCAGCTAGCACAAGGACATCTGGAAGGTGCTTTTTAAATCCGGCAAATTGTGGCCGGACTCCACCGAGGACCGCGGGTACCAACTGTCCCGCCCTGCAAGTTTGGTAAGTTGGCAATTCGTATGTTTTATTCGCATAACCCAAGGGAAATGCTTGATGTGTTTTTCACAACCCTCCTAGGGATGGACGAAGAAGACGGGGCGGATCTACTGTCCAGCCCCACTTCCGGAAGAACCGGCCGGCCCTCTTCTGACAAAGATGATGGTCCCAGCGCCTTACAAGGCGCCGAAGAAGAAGACCGAGAAGGAGGCCAAAAAGACCAGGGGCGGCCTTCGTTGCCGTGGCACTCTAGACACAATATCCAAAGACTCTGAAGCCCGCTCCTCCTCCGGAGAGGTCGAGGAAGAGGAGAAGACCAATCCCCAGTGAGGGGAAGAAAGAAAAGGATGGCCTCCACATCTTTGGAGGCCGAGACGCTTAAGAAGGGGAAAACTCCCCTTCCGGAGGAGTCCGTCGCTGCTGCCGATAGCAGCCCGGAGTGGGATCCCAAGGCCCAGCTCCTGGTGAACTCGTGAGTATATAAAGTCCGAACATATTTACACATCCAGACTCACTGTATCATGGCGTTTTAATCATTGAGCCATACTTTTTTTGCAGTCCGGCAAGGTCCCGCACCGAACGATCCTCATTAGAGGATTTATAGGGTTCGGATGCTATGGACAGCGAGACGCCCCCGAAGGCCCCTTCCCCAAAACATAAGACTGACACCGAGGTATCATCCCAGAGGGACCCAGGCCAAGGAGGGGGGAGAAGACCGTGAAGGTGGCACCAGGGGGTCAAGCTTCAGGGCCGGACACACGGGAGAAAAGGCTCCCATAGATGTCGACGGCGGGGGCTATCTCAAATTCGGCCCCCAGTCGAACATGATTCCGGAGACCGATACGGCTTCAGAATCAGGCAAGCAGCCTCACTCGACTGGAGGGGGTGCGCCTGTTCCACCGCCGACTTCTGTCCAACCAGAGGTGTCGGATACTTTATCGGCGGCACTGAGGAGCGCCTCCATCATTGAGGAACACCGTGCCTTTATGGGTACGATGATTCAGAAGATTCAGTCTGCTGAGAGTGGACTGAATGAATCCTGCATCAGCCTTATAACGGGTTTTGAGGTATGTTTCTGTGAGGTTTCGAAGAATGTCATAGTATAGGTAGTAGCCCCTGAGACACTATTCGGTGAAAGAAGGCACCAAACAGAGAATCAAATATATGTTCGCAGGAGACTTACTTTATGGAATCTCTCCCTCTTCCTTTTCTATAAGCAGGCGTCTGTAGCGAATGCTGCCTCTCATAGTGTGGAAGTCTCCGGACTGAAGCAAAGTATGGAGTGGTCCGAAGAAGAACTCGGCCGAGTGAAGAAGCAGTTGGAGGATAACCAAGGTATGCCAAAAAACCTTGCTCGCGTTCAGCACGAATGAATGATTTAGTATGATAAAATTATGTTTCATGATTTGCTCTAGAGGTGATGACCGAAGTCGAGGCTCTTAAGAAGGCTGTGGCCGAGGCCGAGAAGAAGGCAGCCGCAGAGCATGCTCTTCGTGAGAAGCACGAGTCCACGGTTATTGACACTGAGCAAGAGCTTTAAGAGGCCGTGAATAAACGCAAGACCTTGGAGCAGAGCTTAATAGAGAAAGAATCCAAACTTACCAAGGCTCGTCAAGCCGCACGCGATGCCCGGGAGGAAACCCAAGGCGCCTGCAGGAAATCCAAGAGGCGAGGAGGATCGCGGCGGGTATGGCCTTTTCTATGTAAAGCAAGTATTTGAAGAGAAAATCATGTTTTTAATTGGAATTCATATTTCTCCAGGGGTATTTGTGGACCTGCCAAGCAGCATATCTGATGCCGCACAATTTTATCGAGCTGAAGAAAGGAGCACCGTAGAGAAGCTCTTCTAGTCGCAGTACTTGGCGCCGGTGTACACTACAAAAAAATAGACTTATGTGATGATACGTGTTTGTCACAGTAGGTCGCGTTTTTTGTCATGCATGTACATCCATGACGATTTTATGACAGAATCAAGATAGTCATGTCTGTGCTGTCGTAGAAGTGTTCCATGACATTACCAAAATTATCATCACGGAAGTGTCCACTTCCATGATGATAAATCGCGCGTCATAGAAGTTCTTTCGTCAAGGGTGACCGACACGTGGTATCCACCGTAACAGAATGCCGTTAAGCTATCGGTTCCGGTTTTGGATCCGATAACCCGTTAACAGCCCAGACCAATGGGGATTTTCCACATGTAAAATCATCATTGGCCGGAGGAAACACGTGTTGCCTCACCGTTGGGACAGATGTCATCCACTCATTGGACAGGAGGCGCCTATGATAGGTCGACACGTGGCACGGTCCAACAGTGGCCCATTCCGGTGAAAAAGGTCGGCCCAGTAAAAATTAGCAGGCCGGTCCATATAAGGCCTACTTGTGTCAGGTCCATTTAAGCCCATGACCCATACGAGATGTTCCAATTCGGCCCGTCAACAGCCCGTTAAAGATTTGACACCATTGCAGCCCATCGTCAGTTCGAGCCCGTTAACAACCCACTATATATTTGGGCTCAATATCGGCCTGGTGAGATTTCAGCCTATTAACGGCCCATTCAGTGGATGGGCCAATTTTCAGGATGTACATCTTTCGGCCTTTTAGCGACCCATTTTAATGTTGGGCTAATTTCTGGCCCGGTGTGTCTTTCAGCCTGTTGACGGCCCATAAATCGGATGGGCCATTTGTAGTCAGACCTGAGTTTCGGCCTTTTAGTTGGCCATTTAAGTGTTGGGCCAATTTCCGGCCCAGTGTCATTTTCAGCCTGTTGACGGCCCATAAATCACTTGGGCCATTTGTAGTCGGACCTGAGTTTTGTCCTTTTAGCGACCCATTTAAGTGTTGGGCCAATTCTCGGCCCTGTGTGCCTTTCGGCCTGTTAACGAACCATAAATGAGTTGGGCCATTTATAGTCGGACCTTAGTTTTGGCCTTTTAATGGCCCATGCACTTCATGGTCCAATACCAGCCCGGTTTCTCTTTCGGCCTGCTAAAGGCCCACAACACAATTGGGCCATTTACAATACGACCTGAATTTCGGCCTCTTTTAGAGGCCCATGCTCTTCATGGTCCAGTACAAGCCCGCTGTCTCTTTCGGCCTGCTAAAGGCCTACAGTATAGTTGGGTCATATGTAGCCCAAACTTAGTAATGGCCTGTTAATGGCCCGTGAAATAAATTGGGCCCACCTGTTGCCTGCTTCGATGTCAGCCTGTTAACGACCCGGGAGGTAAGAGGGCCGACCATTAACTTTCGGCCTAGTAACGGCCCATTAACTTAATGGGCCCACTAAAGTTCGTACATGTCTTTAGGCCAAATTAGATAATTTGAGCCCATTACGATGAGCAATTATGCACAAGACCAAAACTGATCACGCAAAGGTACGGCATACAGGGAATAACGTTGCACATCCAGCATATATTACAGGAAATTACATCAACTAGGCAATCAAAGATTGATGCCAGTGCAAATAAATAAGCAGAACCTAACAATCTACAATGTCACAATTTGCAACCTCAGCACAGATGACACCCATAAGCATGTGGGCAAGTCCTTGCTGCTTTGCTACACTGTCTCTGAAAAAATTGATCAGTTGTTGTGTTGCACGACTCTGCACCTCTGATTCATACACCATTTCCATCATTGCTTTAGCCATTAATTGGTTCACAAACATACATTTATTCCGTTGCATTCGAGACAGAGGATACTGAACAGATTCAGATGGCGATTTTGGCAGGCTTGTATTATTGATAGTGGAGAGTGTCTCGACCACTGCATCATAAAATAAATTAGGACGCAAATCAAACAGATTAATCATGAGTTATTGCCATATTACCTGGCCTAGATTTACTAGAAAGAAACAATGGGGTTACCTTGCTGTTTTTAGAGTTTGTCTTCTTATCTTCAGCAGCCTGCACAAAATTAACACACTAGCATTGCTATCATTGGCCAAGTCAGATAATAGGAAAGCAACATTACACAACGAATATTTGGGCAACTAGCCTACACCAAATTAACACAATATGGCACAACTATCACCAGCCAGGTAAGGTAATATGAAAGCAACATTGACACAATGAATGAATGGGCAACTAGAGAAGCACTACAATTCAGTAATGTGCGTGATATGAGATAGTACACTCATGCAGCTCAGTATGCAAACCTACCAGGCAGTTTTCCTTACAAAAATCAACATTGGCGCCTTTAACATTTTGCTACAACTAATTTTAGATCAGATAAAGGTTAGATTCACACTGATTAACAAAATACATGCTGATGTAAAAATATAGTGATATACAAAAGGTACTTACATCAGCATTGGAGCAAAGAGAATTCCCGCAAGATATTTTCCTCGAATACGATCCCAATGGAGGAAGTCTTCTATCTTTTAACCTTATTTTCTAAAAGAGAGATGGGTAAGAAACATGTAGAAAATATGATCAGAATGCTATAAAATTTCATGATGCGAGGATACGCACATGCTTCTTAGAATGGAGTTGACATTCTTTTGCTGGATTGGAGCAGACTAGTTCTTTGGCCATTGGAATCTTCTTATTATCAGTGGGAGTTGGGTTTCTTTGTGCTGGAGTAGTATCTATGAAAAATGGAGTTGGTTTATTATCTCCTGGCGTTTGGATCTTTTGCAAAGACCTGGTTTGTAACCCTTCAGATTCTAACATAGCCGTCTTCCCCTTACATGCCTTATATAGAAGAATGGTGATTCAGTTATAAAACATGCTACAACAGAGATGGAATAGGTACTGAAGAATAGAAAGGCATGACATATTGACATGTATTCCCTCCATCCGGAAATAAATGGATGGGTCTAGGCATATTTCAGTTCTAGATACATCCAGTTTTATCCATTTCCGCGACATGTAGTCCGGACGGAGGGAATATGATGTAAGAGCTAGGGATACGACGGGACAACACAGTAAAAAAACACTGAAAACCCATTGTAGAACCAAAGTATTCAAACCCACTGATATGAGATAGTACACTCATGCAGCTCAGGATGCAAAACTACCAGGCAGTTTTCCTTACAAAAATCAACATTGTGGCCTTTAATCATACATTTTGCTACAACTATATTTAGATCAGATAAAGGTTGAATTCACGCCGACTAAGAAAATACATCCTGATGTAAAAATATAGTGATATACAACAGGTACTTACATCTGCATTGGAGCACAGAGAATTCCTGCAGGAATCTTTCCTCACATACGATACCATTGCAGAAATTCTTCTATCTGTTAAGCTTATTTTCTAAAAGAGAGATGGGTAAGAAACATGTAGAAAATATGATTAGCACGCTATAAAATTTCATGATGCAAGGATGCGCACACACTTCTTAGAATGGAGTTGCCATATTTTTGCTGGACTGGAGTGGACTAGTTCTTTGGACACTAGAATCTACTTATTATTCAGTAGGAGTTGGGTTTCTCTGTGCTGGAGCAGTATCTATAAAAACTGGAGTTGGTTTATTATCTCCTGGCGTTTGGATCTTTTGCAAAGGCCTTGTTTGTAACCCTTCAGATTCTAACATAGTTGTCTTTCCCTTGCATGCCTTGTATAGAAGAATGGTGCTTTAATTATAAAACATGCTACAACAGAGAGATGGAATAGGTACTGAAGAATAGAAAGGCATGACATATTGACATGTATTCCCTCCATCCGGAAAAAATGGATGGGTCTAGGCGTATTTCAGTTCTAGATACATCCCTTTTTATCCATTTCGGCAACATGTAATCTGGACGGAGGGAATATGGTGTAAGAGCTAGGGATACGACAGGACAACACAGCAAAAAAACACTAGTTGAATGTAAAACTGTATGCTAGCGGAATACGTACAGAAATAACTAAGGCAACATACACGTGTATGATTGGGAAACTAAGATGGCATTGCAACAGAGCACTAGAACAGCACTTCAATGTAAAAAAAACATGGTATGGTAGACAGATGAAGTACATACTGATGAATAACAATGCATAAGATACTCAGAAGCGTGATGTCCAAATTAAGTAGATGGCATTGCGATCGAGTAGAATGACAGTACTTGAATTTGAAAACATGTTATCATGAATCGAATAGGTACTGAAAAACAGGAAGGCATGACATATTTACATGCATGATCAGCATGCTAAGCACATGGCATTGCAACAGAGTAGATACACTCCAGGACATTATATCCATGCTGTACCCATATCACATGCCAAGTTAGAGCAAGGACCTTGTGGGGTGAAGAGGATTCATCACCTTTCTGCAAGTCTTCTGAAGAACTGCCTTTACATGTTCCATCATATTGGGTATCATTGACATCAAGTTTATTGGCCTTTACATTTCTCCGTGAGGTTCTTGTGGATATATCAGTGTGTGCAATTATATCTGACATGCATGGAATAAAACTAGTAGTTAGATTTATGTAATGAGTGCCTGTAGGAGACGACATAAATAGTAGGACTAGGGTTAACTAGCAGCAACAGGTCTCATAAACTAAAGGGAGAACACAGATGAAAGCTACAGAATAAGTATCGTTTGTACTTGAGATTAACTAGATGGCACACAAAAGTATTAAAGAACAAGATAGGTAATACTAGAAGTGGTATAATACTATAATCACCAACCTGTGGGATAGCATTGGCTGATGGATGATAACTATGGAACAACATTACCTAAAGAACAAGTATCTTAGCTGAACTATGGAACAGCGTTAACTCCTGCACAAGACCCGCAAGAGATCAGCATGAATATACAGAGAAATGTGATGATCTATTTTCCATGCTTAGATGAATAACAAAGCCATAAATGTTGCACACAAGTAAGATGAGGGTACAACCTATCTGACTGCCATCCATAGGAGTGAGCATCATGTGTTGACTTATCGATGGCCCTGTAGTTGTTGTGGCTGTCCATGTCGGGCACACACATTCGATGCGGGGAACTGTTGAGTAGGGACTATATCTCCCTTCTGGTGGATGCTTCCCTTGTTGGAGCAGCTATAGTGAGCCGGAAGACGGTGTGTCTGAAGATGCAGATAAGCATAATGTTAAGAACGACATATCTCTTTGATCCGAAGAAATACACTAAGAGATCAACAACAAGGTACGAGAGTGGTCACACGTCTGTTTACTGAAGACTAAATTGGGGTCACACAATTTTATTTTATTTTGGTACTGTCTGATATACGCTGGATGGCTTGATGGCCGTCTTGTGCCTCCCGGCTGACACTGTTCGGAATCTTCTCCGAAGAGCCAGCGACCAATGGAAGAGCAGCCTGCCTCCGCCGTCCGTGGCCCCGGCGAAAACCCCGCTCCCCGCCCCACCGCACTGCCGTTGCGTCGCCCCCGGGCCAATCCACAAAAACTCCCCGTCATCCAAATCCGGCGGCGGCAGTACCTTCAACCCACGCAACTCTAAAAGATATCCATCTAAGCGCTGCTTCCGCGGCGAACTTGCGGCCCCTCACCCTTACGTTAGACACCAACCAACCGGCAGCCTAGGAGCTCCGCCGCCTTTAGGGGTGCTGCTTCCCATTGGGATTCGATTGGCCCAGAATAAAAATTCAGACAACTGACGCCTAAATAAAGTAATTTGAGATGAGGGTGCGATCTATCTGGCGGCATGGTGAAGTAGGTAGGTCTAGCTGCCGATTCAGTGAGACCGACGCGGTTGCGGTGGCGACCGGCGGCAGGGAAACATCGATGTCGCGACGGTCGATGGCTACGGGGAAGCAGCGCCGGGACTCTGGATGGATCATAAGTTGGAGCCGCTCCGGCGTCGTGAACAACAGCGGGGGTGAATCGGCTCCGGTACGGTTCACACGTCCGTCGTCGAGGCAGCTCCAGCAGCACGGAGTAAGAGGCACACGGCCCAGTGCATGACGGCAAATGGACAGCGTCTCCGGCATTAGGGAGAAGGGCGGCTGTGAAATTGGTGCGGTGGGGGCGCCATGGAGGAGGGGATGAGGTTTCGCGGCTCGGGAGAAGGGAGCTTCCCGAGGAGAAGGTGATTTGGCGCCCATGAGGTATGAATGGGGGGGTGGGGGGGGGAATTGGGAGGGGAGTGGAACCATGTCTTACAACTAACTTGTCTGAAATGTGAGGGGGAGTTACAGTTCTACCCCTATCTTTAGGCTTCTCGGCTTGGGTCTGTGTACTGAGGGTCAAGGATAGCAGAGTAACTTTGCTTCTCCCCAAATAGTGGGCGGGAGCGATTTCGGGCGAGGAGGGCGTGTTTTGAACTATAGTGGGCGCGAGCAATTTTGGGCGAGGAGAGCGTGTTTGGAAATATAGTGGGCGCGAGCGATTTCAGGCGAGGAGAGCGTGTTTTGAAATAGTGGGCGCGAGCTATTTCGGGCGAGGAGAGCATGTTTTACCGACCATGGTTTATGAATTATTTGGCACATGTCATTTCGGCCGAGGAGAAGGCGTGCTTGGATGAAGTTACGAACCTAGCCTCGATGTACAATGGGCCAATTGATGTGTGTCCCACATAGGACGGTAATTTCGTGTCTCCCATTTATTTGCTCGGGCGAATTCCACCGAGCAGAGGATGTTTAACGGTTCGTTCAAATTTTGGGAGAACGAGCATCCACGTCTACCTTACCAAGTCGATTCGAATCAAATTTTGAAATATTAGCTTGCCACTTATTTTTTAGATGGAGAGATGATGCTCAGGAGTAATGTGTTTTTACATGCTCGTTGCTAGCGATTTAATATATGACAAATAGTTGACCCACTCAAAAACGCGAATCAAACCCAAAATGAAATATCTCGATTCAATGAAATAGCTCGTTCACTAGGTCAAAATAGTGAACTAAATCCAAAGTTGAACACCTCATCGAGTAGCATGTTGTACAGTATTATAGTACTCCATGAACATGTTGAAAGTCAAATTAATGGACTTGTTTGATATACGCATATATCCGTTCATGTGTGGATTGCAGACAACATGTTCTCCAATTTAAATATTTGAATGCAAGTTTATATCGAAACATGGTTTATATCAGTCTTTGATGCATAAAACGCGACCTCGCCCTCTCCCGGACTCTTGTTCTCTCTCTCTCTCTCTCTCTCTCTCTCTCTCTCTCTCTCCGACAATCTTCAATTCTGTCACACGCATCCGACACAAAAACCTTGTTGGTCCCTCTCCCTTTCTCTCCATCTCTCTCT
>NC_041381.1:228333169-228371097 GCF_002162155.2 Triticum dicoccoides | reverse complement strand
CTAGTTCGCATGCATATATACACCATCTATAGGTCTCTCTTGCACACTATGTATGATACTCTAGCTAGTCCAAGCTAGATATCTTGGGTGCACTCGTCGTACGCACATAAATTCCTCTGCTCGTTGCCCGTAACTCTCTCACGCACCACTCTGTCGTCTCGGAGCTCTCCCCCTCTCTCTCAAACTCTCCATCCACCTGGGTCACACATATACATGCATATCTCACTCGCACTCAATAGGCCCATCTAAAAATCTATCTCTATCCCTCGTTCTCTCTCCATCTCACATGCACACACACAATCTCATGCCTAGCTAGTCAAGTATGATGGTCTCTCACTCAATTGTAGGCACGCGAAGTCCCCCCTATATGTATATGACTAGCTAATCTTAGTCTCCATCACAAACATGTGCATGGTCTATCTTGATTTCTCTCGGGGCATCTTTCTATCGCGCATGCACCTCCCTCGATCTCCCACCCATATAGTCCCCTCACGATCTCGAGGGGATCTCTCTATCACAAACACACCCTCTCTCCCTCCCCATGCGTCCATGTCATCCATGTGTCCCTCTTGACCTTTGTTCCTTGTTGGCCAGACCTCTATTTGACATGTGCTACAGGAGTGTCTCTCTCCGTTGCGACCAATCACACACTAGCTATCTTCGTGTATCTCCTCACCTTGCTTTTCTATCTCGGAGATGCATGCGTGATATGTTCGCATAAGAAACGAAAAAACACACACTCTCTCTCTAATTTATCGTTTGCTGTCACTTTCTCTTTCACACACATACTCTTTTTGCACACTTACTCATTCTCCTTCACACGCACTTGATCTGTCTCGACTTAGGCACTCTCCTCGATCCATAGCATATAGTTTTATTGAAAAGTCAAACATCACAAAGTTTGACCATGTACGTGGAGAAAAAAATTACATCTAGAACGGCAAACATATACCACTAGATTCACCATGAGATGTCATTTTGTATGATGTATCTTTGGTATTGCAGATATAAATAACATTTGCATAAACCTGATCAAAGTTTCCAAAGTTTGACTTCTAAAAAATTTACATGCACTGCATTATCGAGCGGATGGAATATCTCTTTCCCCCTCTCAGCTATCTGACGCACCACTTAGCCTTATCGGGGCTCCTCAATCTCTCTCAAACTTTATTGGTCAGTTTGGTTCGTGACCTGACCCTCATGCCTTGATGGCCAGTACTGCCTGGTGTGGACGTGAGATGTAAAATATTTCTGCCTAGCCAGGCTTTCGTGGTGCTGAAGCATTTGGTTCGTTCCTGGGCCAGGCAAAGCATGAACGTCCCATCAATCAATCCATGCAGCAATTATTTAATGGTAATATCCATCCAGGTTGCTGTTAGCCTCGTGGCCGCACGACCAGGCATGGCCAGGCGTTCGAAATCGGTCGCCTAGGCCAGGCTACTCGCAATGTCTGGAGTCCAGCCAGGCTAATTAAAGTGCAAGGCAATCCAGGCAAGGCGGGCTTTCTTTTTCACAAGGTAGCAACCAAACAAGCGTGCATGAATCCAGCCACAACCCCAGGCTAGGAAAATGATGCTCAGGACGCAAGCCAAACTGACCTTATATCTCCCTAGTTCACACATACACATGTCTCGCTCGCGCTATACATATAGACCCATCCAACACTCTCCGCCCTTGTTCTCTCTCCATGTGACATGCACCCCCCTAAGTACCATAATCCCTCACTCCATCATAGGCGCAAGCACTCCCCCCTCCTAAGTATGATTATCTCTTACTAGCATCAGGAACACATGTATAGTATCCTTCCATCCATACGTCTATCTCGATATCTCTCGGGGCATCTTCTATCACGCACACACCTTGTCACTCAATCTCCCACCCATGTAGTCCCATCACGATCTCTAGGGGATCTCTATATGACAAACATACACTCTCTCCTCCCCATGTCTGCATTTTCTCCATACGTCTCTCTCGACCTCTCTCCCTTGTTTGTCAGACCCCTCTCGGCCACGTGCTAGGGGTCTTGCTCTCTTGGTTCCAAACAACCACACACTATCTCCTCACCTTGCCTCCGTTGTCAAAGATGCATGCGTGCTATGTTTGCATAAGACACGCATGCTTTTTCTCTACTTTTGTCGTGTGTTGTCCATGTCTCTTTCACACACGCACACACACGTATTTCACTCACTCTTTCTATCTCTCTCTCTCTCTCTAGTTAGGAACTCTATCACGTCTATAAGCATATGGATGTTTTGAAAAGTCAAACCTCAGAAAAGTTTGACCAGGTATATGTGGAGAAAAACATTTACATCTGGAATGATCATTAGATTCATCACAACATGTACTTACTTCATACTATCATTTATCTTTGGTATTGTAGATATAAGTACTTTCTTTATAAACTTGGTCAAAGTTTCAATAGTTTGACTTTAAAAAAATTGTTGGAACTACATTATCGAACGGAGGGAGTAGCTCTTTCTCTCTCTCTGCTATCTTTCACGGGCCTCCCCTCTCACTCGAACTCTCGATACCGACGGATTATACGCTCACTGTGTCAACGTATAGCTCTGTATATTGTTTAGTTGACCGGTCAACCAGTCCACATGCTGCCTTGTCAGCTCGTGTTCTGTATCTTCGTGTGCTGGCCCATGCGGCAGTGGGTGAAAATAAGTAAACTAGAGGCCCATCTGACACGCGGTGAAGTAAACAAAGTTGAAACCACTTGGGGTAGTACCCCGCACGCTAGTAAATTGAGGGCGCATTGAGGACACACTTCTTGCTCATGAAGGACGCACTCGCGCACAATTCACCACTGCGCGGCGGCATGCACAGAAGGACACACTCGTGCACACCCAGCACACAACACACACCAGCACACGTGTACACCGGTGTCGCCGCTGGTTGAGATGGACGGCGAGGTAGCTAACAAGTGAAGGAGGCTCGAGCCAAAACCGCATCCGGCGAGCCTGGACTTCATCAGCAGCCTCCCCGACGACATGCTGCTCATCATCATCAGCCTCCTCCCCACCAAATCTGTCGTGCGGACCGCCCTGCTCTCCCGGCGGTGGCGCCCCCTCTGGCACCGCATCCCCCTCAACCTCACGGTCGATAGCTGCCTCTGCGACGGGGATTGCAAACGCATGGCCGCAGTCTCCAAGATCCTTTCATCGCACCCTAGGCCAGCCAGACGCCTTGACATCCGCATGTTCGGTACCAACTGCAAGGTCGAACCCAAGTTCGACTAGTGGTTCTTATCCCCTGCCCTAGATCAGCTCGAGGAGCTCAGCTTTGAAGCTGGACGATGCCGCTCTCTGCCGTCGTCCGCGCTCCACCTCACGCCAATGCTACGCTGCGCCAACTTCAGCTCCTGCTATCTTCCCCAGATTAATGTCACGCCCGCCCTTCTTCTCCCCCAACTCAAGCAGCTCGACCTCTTCGACGTTGTCATCTCAAAGAAGGCTATGGAGCACCTGCTCAGCAGTTGTACTGTGCTCAAGTACCTTCGTCTTGAGTAGATCCACGGGTTCATTAGCCTCCACATCGCCTCAACGAATCTCCGATGGATTTATGTGTCTTGCTAGCCCCGCAACAAGACATCAATTGGGAAGAGATCACTCCAGCTGTTCCACATTATGGTCATTGAGAATGCGCCTTTCCTTGAGAGATTGCTTGTATCGGATCTAGAAGGTCCAACAAAAAACAGGGTCATTGACGCGCCGAAATTGATAGCATTGGTGTACTCGTCTGCCAAATTCTCCGAACTCCTTATTGGATCCATAATTGTTCAGGTACAACGCTCATCTTGTTCTCCATCTTCTTAAAATTCACATTTTTAAATTTCTTCTTGATGTATTTACGACCGTCTTCCAGAAAATGATTCCCACAAGCTTGACCCTGTCCATGCGCACAGTGAAGATCTTGGCACTAAAATCTATCAGCCCCAATCTGGATCAAGTTGTTGGATTCCTTGCATTCTTTCTGTGCACGGAGAAGCTACTCATCGTGGTGAAACTTATTTCCTATTAGTAAATGGTAATCACAACGTAGCTCAATTTTTTCGTAATTTCCCCAAATTACGATGAGAAGTGTAGTGTTCAAAACTGCATCTACGCACTGCACCAAAAGAAATGTTTTTAGTGTTTTTTTCTCACGTGATCACCTGCATCATTTTTATGCTATACTACTATAGTATCCTAGGCTAGTCATAGTGGAAAGTAACTTAGACTACTCCAGTAACTCTATGGTTACCCTAAGAGAAAGTACTACCTCCGTCCTGGTTTACTCTTCCAATTTTGTAGTATCAAAATTTGACCATAGATTTAACTGACAAAATGTTAATGCATGTCACTAAGAACTATATCGTTGGATTCGTATTTGAACATAATTTCAAATGGTGTAATTTTTAGTGACATGCATTGGCATTTTCTTAGGTAAATCTATGGTCAAAATTTTATACTAACTACGAGGTAGAATTCCCTCGGTCCCAAAATTCTTGTCTTACATTTGTTTAGATATGGATGTATCTAACACTAAAATGTAACTAGATACATCCGTATTTAGACAAATTTAAGACAAGAATTTTGGGATAGAGGGAGTACAAAAGTGGGCTATGTAGGCCAAAACACGTGCCAAATTCACTTGTGATGCATTTGGCATCGATGCCCCTCCATTGCTCACCTGGTGCCCCAATCTGGATCACCTACTTTGCTCCGGTGCCAAATTAACTCACGCAATGAAAAAACACTTGTGTGGGAGAGAGAGGACTGAGGCAATAAAAAAACACTTGTTTGGGAGAGCGAGAGGCTGGTTTAGTTGGTTTGATTGATTTGTTTATACATGTGGGTCTGTGTGCACAGCGGTGCCAACTCTCTCACATCGCGAGAGCGGTGCCAAAATCTTTTGATTTGACATTGATGCGTATTATGTGGCATACCTTTGCGAAATATGGCATCAGCCACATAGTGGAAGGCAACAAATGCCCAAGCTCTTCTCGTGCTCCTAGTTAAATGAGAGGAAACAAAGAGAGAGAGAGAGAGAGAGAGAGAGTGAAAAATATCACTAGCCAGCCAACCCTATCATATGAGGGAATGATATTGGTACCTCTTGATGACACGGCAATCTTATACAGCCAGCTGCTCTAATATGTTCTCTTCTTTTGCAGATAAAAAAAGACCCGAAAGTGAAAAATGTGCTGCACTATAACAATCTCATCGAATGCCTTGATCTCCATCTAATAGAAATTGATATGATCGACTACCGAGGCAGCACATCTGAGATTAAATTGGCCAGTTTCTTTGTTCTGGAGGCAAGTGTGCTCAAGGTAATGAGGTTTGGCATTCTCTGGCGCAACAATGAATGGCGTGCTGATCACCGCAAGCGTCTAAGCCTAAATGACAAAGTCTCCGTAGAAGTTGAATTTGTTTTTTAAACATCAAGTGGCCAGATACTCGAAAACTTATTTGCCCATTAGTGACTTGTCAGGGTGGTGGATTTTAGTTTGTACGATAATGCTGCATCCACCTAAAGTAACGAAAGTTCTTACGTAAACTTCCTAGTAAATCCATCTTCGTAGGTGCATCATTACTCCTAACATTTGTAATATCAGTTTGAAACTTGTAATATTGCCGTGTCCTATTCCTGCGTTTTCAAAATCCTGCGAATCAAACAGGTCCTGAGTTGGTGATGATGTTATGCCTCCCATCTTTCACCAATAGCCGTCGGATCTAGATCTGACGCATACAAACCAAACTTCTCCATTTTTGCAAAAAGATGCCCACACTTGTTCCCTATTTACAAACAACTCCTTGTCTCTCACAATCAGCCTTATCTCCTCCCCACCACATCTAGAAGGCCGTGGAAAAATCTGGCGCGGTGGCCGCTGCCGGTGCCGTCCACCACCAATCTTGGTGTTCCGTGCAATGCACGGGCATCTATGCACAGGAAATTATGTCGAACAGGGCTAGTTGTAAGCAGGCTAGCTCTACAGCCATGATCATAGTGACTGCAGACGGTGAGGCTGACTATGGTATGCCGAACACGGCGCCTATACTCTGGTGTCATCTCTAGCGCAGGGTCTTGTCACTTCACTGTGAGGAGCAACACGTAATAATTTGACCAACGGGTAGTACAGTGCTAGTACTCCTACTACATTGGTAGTACTACTACTAGTACTAGTACCACCACCATCTGGATTTAGGAGTACTACCACGTCCATCTAGATTTTAGTATTTGACTAGCAATATCTAGTAATGCATGTCACAAAAAATGTACTACTCCCTTTGTAAATAAATACATTGTGTATTGTTTTATTCCTATTGGTGAGATAACTTAATGTCTTTTTGCTAACTAATAGGATTACATGCAATGAACTAAACACTGCATGTCATGTTTGGTAGTCTCAAGTCATTGAAAGCATGCACGGCCCACATCTCTCATTGGTTGATATGTCACGAAATAAGAAACAAGGAGGAAGTTAATGCACCGTGCATAAGTGTTTTGGGATTATTTGGTTTTCGTAAGGTGACTTACACAACATTTTTGTTTACATGCATTAACATTTTATTAGTTAAATCAAAGGTCAAAACTAGGCGCAAAATGCAAAGGGGACCAATAAACCAGTAAACATCAAACTTCTCTCGTTTGGCCCCAACTAGAGGTCCGGTGAGATGACTATACCGCACCGGCACAGAGGGGGACGCAACTTCATTGACTTACTGCAACTGCATTTGGGTGAATGACACGTGGGCCCAAGGGGTGGCTGGCCCACCTATCATACAGCCAAAGGCAGGTGCAGTAGAGGGCCGAGGAGTAGTACGAAATGCTACACACCCACGCACACTAACCAAGGGCAAGAGTGATCACTCGAATCTCAAGATCAGTTGACTAAGCTAAGCTAGACCCATGGAGGCGATGAGCGCGAGCATCAGCCGGCTGTGCCAGATGGTCCATGACGCTGGCCTGCGGCCCGGCACCGAGGAACGTCTCCAGGTATTGCTTCAGGCCACCAGGGCGAGGGGCCGCTTGGACGACAGCTTCGTCTCCTTGTTCGATGAGGTACTCATCGGTTTCCTCAACAAGTTCACCATCGTCAAGAAGGTCACGGATGTCTTTGACGTACGCCTCCAGCCGATAAGCCCAGGCTCTGTGATGCCCGTCACCCTCAACATCCACTATGGTGACAACCTCTTCGACGCACTGGTGGCCCTGCGACTGCCCGCCGTCGCGCCGGAGAATGTCCACCTCGAGGTCGCGCTCGGCGCGCAGCTCCTGGTGCAACAACACACCATCGACATAATCACCCACGTCTACGTGCAAATCATCCACAAGGACTACTACATGCAAGAGGAGGACGATAGGACACTGGCCTTCTTGGACCACAGGGCAACCTTGGACGACATTGTTCAGAAGCACGTTGAGCTCACCGCCAATGCCGCTGCTCCTCACATGTCGGTTGGTGACCCGGCGCACTAGGGCGTGAGGATGTCGTTGATGGATCCATATGTATTTTTATCTTTTCGTCAAATCCATGTAGTAGTATATGGTACTACTAGTAATTATCTTACCTTCCGCATCAACTTCATAATTTTCGTATGTACTCTATGCATGAACGGCGCCAGAATCAAACTTCTCATTACTCTAGGCAAAATCGTTATTTTCTATCTATCGGTCGCGCCATGGAGCAAAACCAAATTTTACCAGTTACGAGTTCAAAAGGAAAAGCCTGCCATGTTTGTGTCGCACCCCCGCACGGTTGGTCCGGCACGCCGCTCAAGGGGGAATGCGTGCGGTGTTGCATTTTCACTTACAAGTGGGACCGCAGTTGAGCAAACTGACTATCGGCAAACCGCCACCCCGCCCACCGTGTGATGGCTGAGAAAACAGGAGGGAGAAGAGATGGCTGTAGCACGGACTCCAAGAAAATTGGTGTCGGATGGGACTCGTGTGGGTGGCATGTGCCGTACTGCTAGACGTGAATGCTAGTTATGGCCCATGCCACCCCACTATATCAAGCCTATATCGAGGTACGAAGAACAAATTTCCTAGAGTGTGTGCTCAGCCCTCCTCTATCTCTCTTCTCAGCCAGCCAGCGGACGCGTGGAGCCCATCGTTTGGTTGCTCACACGCGGTCCCACATGTTAGTGAAAACGCAAAAGGACCCACTGAACCTGCACATCCTTCACCTCGACGTGCTGGTGATGAAAAACAAATCCAATAAAGATCTTCGGTGGCCGCTTTTGGAGTTACTCAAGAGTAGTGAGATTCTATTTACAGTTTAACCCAAGATGCCCATCACGTGGCTTCAACTACCACTCTATTTTCTTGCATGACATGACCTGGATGCTGGATGTCCAACGTGTCGGCAAAAGGAGGAAGAACCCGACCAAATCTTCGGTTGTGCTCTCGGATTAGACTAGTTGTGCTAACTTAAAAAGTTTATTGTGTACTCCCTTCATTCCAAAATACATGACTTCCATTTGTCTAAAAATGGATGTACCTATATACTAAAACATGTCTAGATACATCTATATTTTGACAAATAGAAGGCATGTATTGTGGAACGGAGGGAGTAGAATGGATGCAAGTTTTGGTATTGGGAAGAAGAGTACATCGATATATTGATAGAGCGCAATTTAGTAGATGTTCTATCACTTTTAGCTAGCATAGAGGCTAGAGATGAGACTAGTGCACTTGTTGATACTCCTACTAGAATAGAGGCTAGACATGAGACTAGATGCGAGGAAGCAACATCTACTTCTTTACACTCGAAGAAGAAAGAAGCACGGAAGATCGAGCCTCCGCGGATCAACAATGAATGCATCGAGAAGGCACTAATCCTACTTACAGAAGCAGTTATGGAAGTTGGATATCTTCTACTCCCCCGCCTCCGCAAATCAACAATGAATGCATCAAGAAGGCACTAAGCCTACTATATCAGTACCAGGGTAGGGAACCACCCAAATGTGTGAGGTATAGACACAGTTGCTTCTCATAAATGGTAGTAACATTGTGTCAACAGCAGTTGGATCGCCTTTCACCATCATTGGATAGTTTTGTCCAAGGAAGAGCGAGTTTTCTCCAAGACTATCAATTCTGTACCCGGGAGAAGGTGTTGGCGCTAGCACACTAGTATCCATCCCGAATACCATGCAACGGGTGTTGGAATAGGTCCGGAGAGTGCGACCATGGGAGACTACACCTGCTTCCTTAGTAGTATACACACAAGAAGAGGTGATCCACCAGAATTAGTTGCCAGGCGCCACAGAGTATATGGGCGTTGCTCGTCCTCATGCTCGTGATCATCACCATCGTCATCTCCCCCTTGGTTATAAAATTTTTCAAGTATAGGCGATGGAATGTTCACATGACCTTGGAAACACAAGAAGAAGGTTAATTAGTAAAGGGAAACTTGCGAACCCACATGGATGTGGATGAAACAATTATAATTACGGTGGAATACAAACCTACCGAAACTACGAGGATCCCATGCAAAAACAGTGCCATGAGTGGTGGAATAAAACACAAGGCCCTCGTATTGAATTGCATCACCGTACTCATCCATGTACAGAAACTGATTTTTGAGCAATATCCATCCAGTCGAACCACGAAGGACGGCAACAAGCTTGTCAAAGATAGCAATAACTTCATAGTTCTTGTAATTCCAAGAGCGGTTGGGAACTCGACAAATTGCTATCTTCCGTAGAAGACAGTCACCATGATCATATTTGAACGTGCGTACAATACCGGTGTGCTTAACCTCTGTGCAGGCTGCTGAGATTTTTGGAAGTGGAACCCAGTCATGAGTGTACACATTCACAAGTTTCCACTCGTAGTTGGACCCAATGTAAAGAACCCAAGCTCCATTTGCGCCTGCCCAAGCCTTACCCTCAAGCGATGGCATCTTAACATCATACGTATCATTATCAAGCGGCATCAACTTGCACAAGGCGAGGCCTCCGTCGTCCCCGCGCCCGTCATCAGGGTCACGGCGAAGAAGATAGGGGAGATCAAACCGCTCCTTGACTCTTGGGTTCCTTGTAATGATGTTATTAGTTGAGTCGAGAATGGTCTTGAACGAACCTTCCATGCTAGCCAAGGTGATGACATCGCACCGATCAATGAGTTCCTCCACCACGTCATCTTTCAGATCGGGGCAAGAATAACGGGGTCGTTTCCAGCCTGTTCCCTCCATGGAGAAGACGATCGAACAATGGCAGAAGGAAGGGTGAAGGGCTGAAGGAAAATGGAGGAGGGAGAGGAAGAGCGTGCAACAGCAGTTCCAAATCGAGAGGGAAAGGCGAAGAGTCAGTGGACGGTTGCCAGTTTGCCATAGGAAATATAAGTAGAAAAGGACTCGCCGTCGTCTCACTGATATGTTGGAACGGGACCACATGTCAACAAAACAGGGTGTGTAATTTCTCGTGCAAAATGCGATCTGGCCGCGTTGGCCCGAGGTGCCGCATTAGTTATCGACCTTTATTTTTTTAATGGCGTGCCGTTCAGTTTTGAAGCACGACTAACTGGTACTGTACGCAGAGAAAATATAAACTACTCTACCACTACTCCACCTCCAGTACTAGTAGTATAAAAAGATATATAGGCTGGAGATTCAGCACTTTCTTGCTAAGGGCTGACCACTTGCTTCTCACACTATCACCCTGTCTCCAGATCAAAAAAAGACAGCCTCTCTCTCCCTCCTCACCTTTGGTCACAGATCTGCCGGGGAAGAAAAGGACGTGCAGCGTTGACGCACTCGTCATCGGCGAGAGAGGTCACGCACTAACGACAAGGCCGTCCTCTCAGACCTAGCGCCCGCGCGGGATGGCCTCCGTTCCCAAGCTCGCTGCCATAGTGTGTGCGGAGGACAACGACCACGAGCGAAGCCACTTCTCGCCGACCCTCAGGTATGCTACCTCTTTTTGAACCACACCCTTGTTCTATTGCCCCATCTGCCACGTCGTTGCATGTGGACCTTTTTCCACTCCACCATCTTCCCAGTTTGCTATCCTCTGCTCTGCTTGCCACGCAGACGAAAACCATAATTTGCACTATTAAAGGAAACCCTACTTCATGCAGACTAATCCATGTCTGGGTTGAATAAGGAAAGGAAGTGAGACTGTACTGTACAAGAGAGTAGGCATCGAACCCGCATCTAGGTTGAAAAGGAGAAAATTAGTAGCTAAGGAACGAGTCTCGTGTCTCTTAGTTGAAGAAGGGTAGAAAGGCATGACAACGCAATAGAGAATCACCAAGTCGATCGGTTTGTTGTCCTCACATATAGGAAAAAGGTGGCTAAAGAGAACAAAAATGGGACGTAATCTACATATGATGCCTGGATATTTGTTGCTCTGGGCAACAATACCTCCCTCACCACTCTACGTCTGTGGAGGTACATCGTACTGGTGCGCCCACTATCCGAATGGGCCTCACATGCTCTTATTGCCACTTTTTTGCTGTTAGTATAACGCCAGCAGTCAAGTCAAGCAATGCTACTGCTAAAGTGATGCCACATTTAATTAATGCCGCTCTCGATCTAATGCAACCGATAAATTTAAGCAATGCCATTTAATGTCACTGGATTATTTTAGGGTTAGCTGTTGATTGTGGATGTATTAAAGATTTTTCAGCTAAGGCATTCTAATGCTGTTCCACAACTAGTATACCAACGATGAAACTTATTACTACCTTCAGATTTTTGCACTGTTAATGCTTATAGATTAGATACCTCACTTTCATGAGATAAGTTAATTTGTTTGTACAGTGTCACCAAAATGCCAAGGCGCTGATGTCATTTTATTTTGGTTAAACTGCACAAAAAATTATGAAGACAAGAGAAAAGGTCAAGAGTGGGCGCCTCCTCCTCCGGCTGTTCTCTTGATTCGTTCGATCAAGTTTTTATGTTTGATCGATTATCAAGATTGGGATAGCAATTTTTAAGGTCCCCCCGAGTTTGAAATGATATTTACCTTGGAGGTACATGGTTTGCAATTTTTTATACTGTCATTAGTTAATAATGCTAGTTACCTTCAGACTTTTGTATTTGGTTTAATGCTCATGCACATCTAGTATACCAATGCTGAAACTTGTTACCTTTACATTTTGTATTGTTAATTCTTATAAAAATCTTCCAGTGCTAGAGTTTATTGAAATCTGTTCAGTAAAACCATTGTACTATATCGTGTAATAAACTAACTACTCTACTGTTGCACTAGCCACTGGATTAGTGTATATTTGTAGTATTCGAATGGTGTTGCATTAGCGTATGGACATAAATAAAGTGTGGCAAGCTTTCCCAGATATGTGCTCAAGAAAACTACTACCTATTTTTTTAAATGCTAGACATTTGGGTACTTTAAATTGAATCACGAAAACATCTTATATTAAGGAACAGAGGGTGTAGAGTTCACTCAAATTATCCCGGTAAAGCTAGTCACACCTTTGTAAAATTAATGTTCATTATGTTATCGGAGGAGGTCTGTATGTTTGTCTCTAATGCCTGTCGACTACATACCTGACATCATGATGTAATGTTAAGTCATTTCCTTTTGTACAGTGTCACTGAATTGTCAAGGCGGTGATGGCATTTTATTTTAGTTGAACTGCACAAAGTAAGCTTAAAAGAAGAGGAAAGGTCAGGAGTCGATCATTCTTTCAAAAATAACTATATATGCCTTTCTGACATCAGCCGTTGTTGCCTTATTTATTCCTTCAAATAGGTGGTTAGAAACAGTCTTGCTACCTTTTCCATTAAGAAATTGGAATGCTTATATTTGTGAGTCTACGCTTCAACTAGTGTCGTTTTTACAGTAATCACACTTTCAATATCTATGCAAACAGGGATGCTCGATTTTAGTGGAACTGCACAAAAAGTCCAACTGGTTCAACATTAGGAGCATGTTTTCTTCCAAACCTTTATATCCAATTGGTGGCACTATGAGTTGTTCATTACGAAGGTACATGGTTTGCTACTATCTTGCTACTCTTTTTGTACTATCATTAGATAGTAATACTAGTGGTTTGCATGTGAATTTCTTGGCAGGGTGGACCTACATTGGAGGTGCAGGACATGATTCAATGATTGGATGCTCAATTTCAGTTGTATAGATATCACCTCTTCCATCACTGCGAACATGGATATCCTTGGTTGGATGAGGAATAGGCGCTATATTTCTACTCTGAACCAGCAAATCAATTTAGTATGAAATTGTCCAGGGAAAAACATAACTGTATCAGATTGTCCAGTGCAGAACATGACAGATGCTAAGCGGAAGAGACATGTTTAAACCGAAAATACAAGATGTGATATATGTTTACTAGCTGCTTGATATTTGTGCAGACAGAGATGTCTACCCATTCTATTTGGAAAACAAACAAAGTGTCTGCAATTTTGGTTGAACTGCACAAGAGAATAGTACAGTCACTGCATGCAGTGCCATTCGAAAATAGACACAGAAAGATTGGATAGTCACTTCATGGACTACAGAAAAGTAGTACTATACTATTTATTGGCCAACACTAGGTGCTTCATTGCTTTGGTCTGATTATACAACGGGCATCATTTTGCCTAAGTTAAAGTTTGTATTCCGAAAATAGTCTCGCGGTGTGATCGAGAGAAGACCAAATCATATTGCAGTGGATGTTCCTCCATCATGTGTGGTTCATTCTCATGGTTCCAGCTGTTGGTGAAACCACTTACGTTTGCAAGAGGAATTGTAGAATTCACAAACAAATTTGTCTTTCAGTCTGTACTGAATGTTGGTCAAGAGAAGCATCCATGTTAGTAGGAAGAACAGATGTTTTTCTAGATCTTTGCTTTTGGAGCTATATATTTGTATATGATATGTGAATCATTGAGATGCATTAACATGTTGATCTTTTGTATGGGAATTATCGTGGAATCGTCACGGCAGATGTCCTAGTGCAAGGACTTAGTCGCGAGGCCAACACATCTATGTGGTAGCTTGAGAGGGGTTGAGCGGAATCAAGAGACGCAACACAAGACAGGGATTTAGACAGCTTCGGGCCCCGGGAAACATCATCCGGTAAAAACCCTACATGCTGTTTGAGGCTATGTCTCATTATCATCACGAGGGATTCGCCGTAAACCGGCTCTCCTCTTTGTGTCTAGCCCTAAGATTGTTTCTTGCTTGTAGCTTCTAGCCTCTCCCTCTTTGGGGAGCCCTGCCCCTCCTTATATATGTTGAAGGGGCGGGTTACATGTGGAGTCCTATTAGGATTAGGACTAGTCTATCTCTAATACAAACCAGATACAAGTCCGGGTCTTCCTTGTAAGACAAATACTCCTTATACCTTTCCTCTTAAACCGGCCCACAATGGTTGAACCGGCCTTCATGAACCGCCAGACAGGCCGCCGGGTCTTGTTGCTCCTCTGGCCCGCTTGCTGGATTACTAATGAACTGTAAAACGTCTGGTCTGTGCAGGTCACCGGTGAATCGCCAAGTCCGGCCGGCTTATCCTTCCGGCCGGTTTACACCGCGGGGTATATCCCCGACATTAGCCCCCAGTTTAATTTGGATTCATCCATGTTAAACTGATCTGCAACATAAACACAAGAACAAATTCGTCGGGTTGTGCTCCGGTTTAAATATTCTTGTAGACCGGCACTTGATCATCCTTAAATCCTTGTCATTTCTTCCTTCCAAGTTAATAATCATCTTCATAATCAATTTGCTTGCAGAAGATATTTGTAAATAAAGAATCCATTTGAATCGGCCTTCAATGCTTTGACTGTAGCCCCCAAGTCTTGAGCAGAATAAAGTGATGGCTTTAAGACTTGCTTCAATATAAATACTGCCACTTAAGAAGAAATCCATGTTGTTCATCCCAGTGACTAGTAAAAACTGAATACTCCATATTATGTAGCCCCCAAGTGCCGGGTTGTCATGCTTGCAGCAACCTGGGACTTGTAATTGTCTTTATACTCGGAAAAACTTCAACCAGTGTAGCCCCCAAGGGCCGGGTCATTACGCAATAAGGAGCAGGGACTTTGTAGGTATAATCATGTAGATTTGAGCAATGATGTGTAGCCCCCATCATGGGACTTGAATCCACGTCCACAAGGTTAAGAGCCTTGTGCTTTTACCAACTGAGCAGTGGACCCTTCAATATAATGAATAAAAAGCTTTGTACCTTCAATTGTTGACAGGAGCAATTGGTAGCCCCCAAGGGTCGACTCATTATAATGTGACGAGTCGGGTCTTCAATAATATGAGCAGAAAATTACTTTGCATTAGCCCCCAAGTGTCATGGTGCATGCTTGCAGCGACATGAGACTTGCATATTTGATGTAATCTCAACTTAAATAATGTAGCCCCCAAGTGCCGGATTGTAAGCCTGCAGCAACTCGGGACTATTCCTTCAATTGTAAAATAAACCATATCCATTGATAATATGATAGCCATTGCGCTAAAACGACTTTGAAAACCTTGATCATAATATTAATAACCATAATAAAAATCCAGCCATGTTGGCTTAAGATAATATAATCCGGTATGAAAAGTTCATCCAATATCATAATGAAAATTTAGCCAAGTTTGGCTATTTGAATAATATAACCCAATCATTTATAAGCGCATGATTCCAATGGCGCAATCCAAATATATACTGGCGACGTATAGTCCAAAGGCCGGTTTAATAAACACCGGATAATTTCCCATCATATACTGGCGACTTATCGTCTTAAAGCCAGGCCGGTTTAATAAACACCGGATAATTTATAATCATGCTTTATTCAACCTGTTTCTGCATACAACAAGTTTAAAGTGTCCCCGCGGTTTACCGCCGGACGGGTCATAATGCCCAACATATAACCCGGGTTTATAACCAAGGCTGCACTTAAGAATAATTAAATATAAAATATATCATACCTGTCACATTGAATCACATCGTCGGTTTACCAATTTTCTGTAGTAAGGGTGATAATCCCAATCTCGAGTACTGATAACTCCCTCCATATTGTGTCGGTTTATGATAAAACCGCACCGGGTTATGATAGACACCGGATTATCCATATATAATACTGGCGACATGTAGTAAAACCAGACTGGATTAATAATCGCCGGATTATAATTGGTCATGTACTGACAATTTGTAATTGAAAGTCAAGCCGGGTTAATGAACGCCGGTTTACTCCATAATAGGATGATAATAGAAAATCAAACCGGGCAGACTCCTCCAGATTTAAAGGGGAATCCAAAAATCATCGGCTGAACCGAAAAATATATGCTTGTTGACATAAAAGAAATCCAACAAAAGCAAAGAACGAACAAACCATGAAAACAACATAGAAGCAAAGGCAATGATAAAAACCATTTGCAAAAATATGCTATATTGAGCTGTTCAGATGGTATTACCATGGTCGGACAGGATCAAGGCCCCCAATAGGAGTGACAATGATTCAAGTCAGCCAGGTCCCCAAATGACTCGTGGCATATATGCCAAATCAAGAGGCGTAGCAATGGCTCGGGCCCGACCATGCTCCCAAGTGATTTTGTGGCCTTAGGCCGACCAAGAGGCATTACTGGTTCAAATTTGACCCAGTCCCCAAATGATCTGGTGGCTGTCGCCTATCAAAGGGTGTTCGTTGGTTCGGACACGACCAAAGCCCCCAGTGATATAAATGTCAAGGGGTAAACCAGAGGCCGCTTTAAACAGAACCACTCCGTGTAACCTCGCATGACGAGAAAAACAGAGACCCCGCTTTATGAAGCAGAAGCCCCCATGTAATCAATAATATGTTAGGCCAATAAGGCAGGATACCTATGTTTGAACCGCACATCATGGCAGCAGGTTCTCTTCGGCACCTTTTTAATTTATTGCAAGAGATAAATCCTTCTTGAACCGGAAATTAAACCGGATATCGAGAGCGTCAGAGCTTTGCAAGCGATAGTTTCCTCTTAAACCGGATTATAAACCGGAAGCACCACTGTGAGTCGGAAATTTTCTGATGGCCTCTTAAATTTTGCACCAATATGGCGGTTTAGGGTCCTGCATTAGATAATTTTGCAAGCCGGAGTAATTGCTCTTTTTAAAGAAAGCGATATCTAATATAAAAATATAATGGATGGACTTCACCTGGTATATCAGGCCAATTAATATCCACCGCGGGGTTATAAGCCAGCACAGACAAGAGAGTCGGCCGCGGCATTGTTGATGTTGTCCGGACTGCAGGGGCGGCGGTTTGTGTTCCGGTTCATCAGTGTGATGCACAGATGCCGGTGTAAAACAGCCAGCGCGCGCCGTCCGCAGTAGGGCATCACTTTTATAGTGAGCACTTGTCCTGTATAAAAAGATATAGGCCAGAGTAATTGTTATTTGACAAAAATAATAAGTGTTTAATACATAAATTTAGATGAATACCACCTGATGTTTGGACGAACAGTACAACCACCGTAGCATCAGAAGCGGCTTCGGGGTAATGAATCGGACGCGGCCTTGTAAGCCGACACAGATGAGCCCGTTATCCTCCGCGTTATAAACTGGTGCGGACGCGTGAACCGGTCGCAAGGGCGGACAGACGAGTCGTCCGTAGCATTGTAAGCCGTTGCAATCGCGAGAATAAGCGGGGGTGGCAACTTGCGCAAAACGAGCGCTAGCGCAAAAATAATTTTTGCCCACGCCCCTTTTGCGACCTTTTTGTAAGGAACAATGGTCCTGCAAAAAATTATCATAGACCAAAGAATTGCTCTGAAGAAATTTAGTATGTGCTGATAAAATAGAGTTAGATGGATATCACCTGATTTGCACGGTAAATGATCTATGTGCCACCTTTCGTCAGATGTCCATTGGACAGATGATCCATATACAGACTGTGGTAGCACTTTCCACGTGAGATGCCTTAAAAAATCAATGGTCGTTGGGGGTGTCCCATGCGTGGCTGTTTATTCTGTCTCTCTCTTTTCCTCTTTCTTTCAATGATGGACAAGGCTATAACCATATCAGTGTGAGACCACAGAGACGGTCCGACGGGCGGCTCCATGGAGGCATGACACTAGGCTATGGTGGTTTGCAGCCATGAACCGGCAATGGCGGAGGCGCGACGACGAGCTATGACTGTTTGTGGAGGCCGAGGCCATGGCTCGGAGGTATCGGATCACGTTGGTCTTGACGGTTCAGCGGCGCATCCGGATGACGGAGGAGGCGACGGGTGCTCGAGATAAAGCCCGGCGGCCCTCTGCTGCAAATAAGGCCATCCCAATGATTTCTGGCGGCGGCTTGACGGGGGGCACCCGGCCGCGGCGGAGATGAACCCAGCAGGGACCCGGAGCTGGCCGGTGTAGGGACGACGAGCAGGCAGCCGAGTCGCGCGGGAGGCGGCGGTCGGGTCGCGCGGACGGCAGAGCGGGGGAGACGGTGGCGACCCAGCTGGGGCTTGGAAAGGAGCCGGCGCGCGGGCAACTCAGGAGACGGGCGCGGAGGCAGTGAACCGGCACGGGGCGAAGCTGGTGATGCGGAGAGGTTGTGGCGATTCACCGCGGCGAATCCGGGTCACAGATGTAGCACTTATCGCCGCCGTCGCTGGGGGCCGGTCGGCCAGGCCGCCGAGGAGGTTGCAGCTTAGTGCGGAGGCGGGTCGCTCGGGGATGGCGTGGATGATCCGGCGAAGCGGCCGTTTGAAGACAGGCGTCGTCTGCGGCGGTTCGGCGCGGAGGCAGTAGTGGAGCTCGCTATCGGGGCCGGCCCATAGGCGACGTTTGGTCGGGAGATCCGTGCGACAAGTTTGGAGCTCGTGGAAGCGACGGATCTGAGAATTCATCGGAAGCTGTAAACCGCAGTAGAAATTATACAGTCTGATGCGTACTGATGATCTATATTGCTCTTGAACCCACGTGAAGCCATGCCACTTTGGGACTTGTGCCTTTTGTTGTATAAGTGGCACTAATTGTTTTCCCGATTTCTTGAGGCCTGCGCTGATGGATCTGATGCACATCAAGTGTAGTGCTACTTGGTGCATGTGGACTGCGTTGCTATCACCGCCGCTGAACATTGGTTTTGTCTTTTTGTGATGTTTTGCTCAGGCGATGTGGCTACATGATCATTATCGTCGATGTAGTATCCGTCCTTCTTGTGATCTTCTAAACTGTTTCAGCCTCGATCTTTCCTGCACTGAATGAATTGCTCGGTGCTGCAGAGTCTGCCTCGGTCATGGACTCTTGGAGCCGCTGTCCAATGATCTCTGGAGACCGCGGCCTCTTGTTTTTTTAGGGGGGCATGGCAGCACTAGGAGCGACCTTCATCAGGCTTGCTGTTGCTCTCGGATGTCCTTAACTGCTGCGCCATGGCCTTTATTTTTTATTGATGTAGTTATCGGTCGCCGCCAGGAAAATTTCTTTTGCTCCTGATGTACGCGTATGCTTGACATGACCCGGTGTACGGCGGCTGTAGCCGAATTCTTGTTGGTCTCGGCGACACACAACAATAGCAGCGAAAATCGATCTCCTTCTTAGCTCCGTCGGATTGTATCTGTTTCGGCGGCACGCACAGCGCCTAACCCTAATTTCTTGTTCCATCAAAAAGCTCATCTTCGCAATCTCATCCGTCACGTCGCGTGCTTCTCGATCCCTGAAGAGATCCCTCCAAAAACTCAACACCACTGTGCGCAGGCCCCACGGTGGGCGCCAACTGTCGTGGAATCGTCACGGCAGATGTCCTAGTGCAAGGACTTAGTCGCGAGGCCAACGCATCTATGTGGTAGCTTGAGAGGGGTTGAGCGGAATCGAGAGACGCAACACAAGACAGGGATTTAGACAGCTTCGGGCCCCGGGAAACATCATCCGGTAAAAACCCTACATGCTGTTTGAGGCTATGTCTCATTATCATCACGAGGGATTCGCCGTAAACCAGCTCTCCTCTTTGTGTCTAGCCCTAAGATTGTTTCTTGCTTGTAGCTTCTAGCCTCTCCCTCTTTGGGGAGCCCTGCCCCTCCTTATATATGTTGAAGGGGCGGGTTACATGTGGAGTCCTATTAGGATTAGGACTAGTCTATCTCTAATACAAACCAGATACAAGTCCGGGTCTTCCTTGTAAGACAAATACTCCTTATACCTTTCCTCTTAAACCGGCCCACAATGGTTGAACCGGCCTTCATGAACCGCCAGACAGGCCGCCGGGTCTTGTTGCTCCTCTGGCCCGCCTGCCGGATTACTAATGAACTGTAAAACGTCTGGTCTGTGCAGGTCACCGGTGAATCGCCAAGTCCGGCCGGATTATCCTTCCGGCCGGTTTACACCGCAGGGTATATCCCCGACAGGAATCGTAGTAGGTAGTTTTAGTTGCGACACAAGATCCAAAGTGGTTGATCTTTGCTTTTGGAGCTACATATTTGTATATGATCTGTGAATCATTGAGATGCATTAACAGTTACTTATTTTTGTTTGCTCAGTGTTTACAAGTTACTGATCGATCACTAGCTAGCCTACTAATGCGCTCCTGGCAGTTTTATTTGCGACGCAAGATCCGAAGTGGCAGTTTTTTGAATGAAAATGTCTACCTCTAAAGAAACTGACAAGCTACACTATCCTACCTACTCGATCCTACATGGATAAATAGCGGATCATGCACGTACTACCTCCTTTCCGGTTTGCAGGACTCAATTCAAGAAATGACCTACTCGATCCTACATGAATAAATAGCAGATCATGCACGTACTAGTACCTCCTTTCCGGTTTGCAGGGCTTAATTCAAACCTCTCACCAACCAAGGTACTCCCTCCGTCTGGGTTTATTAGTCCCGTGATCAAAGCAACAAGACCAACACATGGCAATAATTAACGGCATGCAGAAGTTTAAGCCTAATTAATTCTAGTGATTTAAGTGGCTGCATGCGTGCCCTCGGCTACGACTCGTTGCATGCTACTCCACGTACTAGCTGCGAGCGATTCTGAGTACCTGCATGCAGCCGGCTGTAATTAAGGCAGCTAACTGATGCAAAAAAAGATGAGCTTTAATTTTTGCGGGCTTTTTAAATCTGTGGAATCATTATTGACAAGGAGGGAGATGATTCGAGTGCACTCGTTTGACTGCCATGCCGGCGTGCGACCCAGACGGGACGGGACGGCACAGTCATAATTTCAGTTTCTCTAGTTTTCCACGGCATGCTCGCGCGCTAAGCCATGCCTGCTTATGCATTGAATTCCGATGACCGACGCGCTACCTTCTGCCTATAAGTACTATTTCCCGGCCTTCTCTGGTGGCACCGTGACCCAACACGCCATATCCTCATAAGCCCCCACCGGCCCGACGTCGCTCGCCACGTCCGCCATGCCCCCGCCCGTCCGCGGTAGGTGACGCCGGAGGCGGTCACCACCGAAACTAGTGTTAGGTTTTTCACTGGAAGGCAGATGGTGGGAGGAGGCATTCTATCTGTCTTTAGATGGCAATGCGGAGATCGAGGAGTTGTTGGAGCGCGACCGCCTGGTGGAGGAGCATGAGTTGTTGGAGCGCGACCGCTTGGCGGAGGAGCAGCGTATCGCCGATTTGCGCCGCCAGCGGGACATGGAGCAACGGCGCACCAAAGCTCTGAGTCACGAGTAGAGTGCCCGATTTTGGGCCGACTACGTGGAGGCCCGCGCCCGGCAAATATCCCTGGAGGCTGTCGGGCACGCACGCATTCGCGACGCTGATATTTGCTACCAGCTCGTCAAGTGGGTTTCCCGCTTGGAAGCCGAAGCTTCGGTGGACCACGCCGGCATGGAAAGATCCAACGCGCGCGAGCAACGCGCCCTATCGCACCTCTTGCAAGTCCGAGGCGAGGCGCAGGACACCTGTGCCGGCGTTTAGCGTGTACCGCAGATGGCGGTCGGCATCGTCTAGTTAGCTAAGAGTAAGTTAGTACTTGTACGCTACTAGAGTATTAGTGGGAGTAGATATTTAACTTGGCTATGATGGTTGTCAACGTGGAAGTTCAGTACTCTATATGTGGATCAGACCTGTTACTTTGCTCTGAATGTTGAACTTTCCGTTTGAACGTATGGAATGGGCTGTTATTTTTTAAATGGGTTGTATTTGTCCTCCACGGGTTTAGAGACTGACTTGTGGGCCTACCAAGTTGACACGTACACAATCAGGAGATGATTGTACGTGGAGAGGATGACAGCAGGGACCCACCAAGGTCATGGCAGTACGCAAGCAAGTGCCTCCTTATTTCAAGCCAATAAAAAATGGCTCCTCCTAGTGGATTTCTGACATCTGGGTCCCATGCCATTGTCAACATAGTCAATAAACGAGAGAATTGCACAACGAGCGGCTGACACCAGGGACCCAGCAGCTCGCCCAGTTATTTTTGTTTTGGGTTAATTTGATAAATGCCACTCCAAATCTGGTGTTCCCGAGAAATGCCACTGCAATTTCCAAACTTTGAAAAATGTCATTTCATGCCATTTCTAGTGGCATTTTTCGAAGTCTGGTGTGGCGTTTTTCAAAGTTTGCAAACTGCAGTGGCGTTTTTCAAAGTTTGCAAAAATTGCAGTGGCATTTTTCAAAGTTTGGAAATTGCAGTGGCATTTTTATGAATCGCCATAATTGGAGTGGCATTTATCTAATTTGTTTTTGAGACGGAAGCAGGGTGTCAACTGGGCTGTGCGGGACACTCTGGCCTGTCTAGACAACCTTTTCTTTTATGTTTACCACAGATCAGCCCAGTAGTGTTTTTTCTTTCTGAAAATGGCTAGCCCAGTTTTTTTGTGATTTGTCAAGTAAGTCGCTTTATCAGGCCTGTTGGGCTGGAAATCTTTTAAGACAAGGAGAGCTTCATTCGGCTGGCCGAGAAAATGGCCTATCAGTAATGAGAAATGGGTTGTACATTTTTAAAACACATCAAACCGGCAATTAGTTTCAAATATCTTTTTTTCATTTTGAGATTTTAAATTGCATTGATTTTTATGCATGGACAATTTATTGGATTTTATATTGATATACATTTATGTTTAAAATCAGTCCGAATGTGACTCGAAATTTCGGGATTAAAAACAGTTCAGACCGCAACGACATATGAACAATTTCGTATAATTTTTTAACCGTGGCCACAATATGGGCTGTAATGCTAACAAAAAGAATATGGGCTCCAAAAAAAACTGTAAGAATTAGCAAATGGGCTGTAAATTATTAGAAATAATGGTAGATGGCATGTATGCTGTTTTCCATAGATTTGAGGCCTTCCTAAAAAAAGTTTAACGCACAAGCAGTGACTATTGGTTGTCCATCCAACGGCTGTCGTGCTTCTTCAATCTCTGCTCTTCCTGCTCCAGCCGCTCAAACAAGCGCCGCTGGGACTGGCTGCTCCCTCCTCCCCACGGCCGGCTGTGCTGCCGCGCAGGGCTCATCGCCCCACCTTACTCCCATCGCTGGCCTAGCCATCCCTCTACTCACCCACACCTGCTGTTATTCTCCGGCGACGACAGACGAACCAGTAAACCCTCGTACATTTGTACTCCCCTCCACGTGGGAAACAACTGCCGAGTCTTCCCTGGCTCCGTGTCATTCCCTTCCTAGGCCTCATCGTCGTCCATAGCCCTGGTGCTCTTGGCGTGGCGTGGTCAATGTGGTCAACGACCGACATGCATCTAAAGTGGACTATACGTGGAGAGGCTGGCAGCTGGGTCCATGGCCGCACGCAAGTAAATGCCTCCTTATTACGCGCAAAATAATGATTCCTCCACCTGACATTTGGGACCCACTGAAAGGGCCTCTGTATTTCGCGAAAAAACGTTACCGCCGCTGATAGCTCGGACCCACCAGCTATATCTTCGCACGCAAGGAAGTGCCTCCTTCTTACGCACAAAAAAATGAATACACCCCCTGCTAGCTGGGACCCAGTATAGTGGGCCTACTGAGTTGATGGGGACGAAGGGCTCTGTCAACTTAGTCAATATGCACGATTCTAGCTTGACTGACCGTACGATGTCCATCCAACAGCCGTAGTGCTTCTTCAACCTCTGGTCTTCTTGCTCCAGCCGCCCAAAGCAGCGCCGGTCGTGCCGCCTACTCCTGCCTCCCGTGGCCGGCTGTGCTGCCGTGGGGGCCTCACCGCCCCCATACTACTCCCACCGCTGGCCAGGCCATCCCTCCACTCCACTCACCCACACCCCCTGTTATTCTACGGCGACGGTAGCGCAGCCGAACCAGTGAACCCTCGTACTCCTCTCGGCGTGGGCATCCACTGCCGCGTCTTCCCCGGCTCCGTGTCGTCCCCTTCCTAGGCCTCGCCGTTGTCAACCGCCGTGGTGCTCTCGGAGCGGCATGGTCAATGTGGTCAATGACCGAATTCAACCGGAAGAGTACTGTACGTGGAGAGGCTGATAGTTGGGTCCACGGCAGCCGCAAGGAAGTGCCTCCTTATTACGCGGAAAATAATTATTCCTCCACCTGACAGCAAGGACCCACCGAAAGGGCCACCAGTATTTCGCGAAAGAAATGTTACCCCCCTGACTGCTGGGACCCACCAGACGAGCCACCGTATTTCACGAAAGAAACGTTTCCCCCTGACTGCTGGGACCCATCGGACGGGCCACCATATTTCGCGAAAAAACGTTCCCCCTGCTGTCAGCTAGGACCCACCGGAAGTGCCTCCTTATTACGCACAAAAAAATGAATACTCCCCCTGCTAGCTAGGACCCACCATGGCGGGAGGCTGACTTGTGGGCCTACTAAGTTGATTGGGTCGGAGGCCTTTGTCAACTTTAGTCAATATGAACGATTCTAGCTCCAGTGACCATACGATGTCCACCCAACGGCCGTAGTGCTTCTTCAACCTCTGGTCTTCTTGCTCCAGCCGCCCAAAGCAGCGCCGGTCGTGCCGCATGCTCCTGCCTCCCGTGGTCGGCTGTGCTGCCGCAGAGGCCTCACCTCCCCCTCCTATTCCCATCGGTGGCCAGGCCCTGCGATGACGGCAGCCTCACACCACAGCCGAACCAGTGAACCCTCGTACTCCTCTCCGCGTGGGCTTCCACTGCCGCGTCTTCCGCGTCTCCACGTCGTCCCCTTGCTAGGCCTCACCATTGTCCACCGCCCTGGTGCTCTCAGCGCGGCATGGTCAACGTGGTCAACGAACGACTTCCATCAGACATGGACTATACATGGAGAGGCTGACAGTTGGGTTCACGGCCGTAGCAAGGAAGTGCCTCCTTATTACACGGAAAATAATGATACCTCCACCTGACAGCAGGGACCCACCGGATGGGCCACTATATTTCACGAAAAAATGTTGCCCCCCTGACTGCTGGGACCCACCAGCTATATCTTCGCACGCAAGGAAGTGCGTCCGGGAAAAAAACGATTCGCCCCCCTGACTGCTAGGACCCACCAGCTACATCTTCGCACGCAAGGAAGTGCCTGACAGTCGGGACCCACCTGGTCGAAGCGTACGTAGCATTGTTATTGTGGTCGCGAATGTGTACGTACATACTGGTTGATGTAGAGGCGCGCACGTGTCGTAGTAGAGGCGCGCACATGTCGTAGTAGAGGCGCGCACGTAGCATGTACACGTATGTACAATGGCCAGGGTGCAACAAAGAAAATACAGCGACGTACGTACATACAGGCGGGGTCTCGAACGCCTACTCGCGCATACGTATGGACAGGGCTCGTGTACATGGCTGGGTCAGAACGGAGAGACTGCGTCATCGCCGTGTTCATGGGGAGGCAACTGTCGGTGTTCTAGGAACAGGGGTCCCCAGACTTGCCTGCCTGCGGCCTGCGGCATGGCTCAAGCAGAGGCCAAGTGCAGCCCAGCTTCATCAGCTCAAGCTCAAGACCCTCGCGAGGGGCCAAGCCTCGCGGGGCAGACGACAGGAAGCTTCCTCAGGAGCAGCCTCATCAAGTGGGTTCACGAGGAGGCGGAGAGATCAAGGCAGGGTACCTCGCGAGGTGCCCGTGATGCAAGCCATGACGATCGAGACCAGGCGGGCGCCAGGCAGGCGCCGGCCTGCGCCGTGTCCTTGTTTCCCCTTCGGTGCAAAGGGGGCAAACACAGGCCAAGGCATCAGGCAAAGGTTACCGTTTCGGTGCAACAAGACCAAGACCAGCGGAGCGGCAGGATGGAGGTCACCATGGAGCCCAGGACGGCGTCACCGTCAGAGTCTTTGGCAGTCGAAGACCAACTTTAGTCGGGATAAGTGTACTAGATGTTCCCCTTCAAAATGGCCAATTGTTGGCGCCCTTCCCGCTCATTATTTGGGAAGAGGCGCAGGGCCTCTATAAATAGAGCTAGCCACCACAGAGCAAGAGAGGAAGATTTTGGGTAGACTAGAGAGAGAGAGGCGACCGAACTCACCCAGGCAGTTCATCGCGCCGGCTCAAGAACACCTCTCACGAGGCTGTTCTTCCTTTGTATTGTTCATCAGCCCCCTGAGGCAATCCACCACACCACACACTGGAGTAGGGTACTACACCGCAATGGTGGCCTAAACCAGTATAAACCTCGTGTCCCTCGTGGGTTCTTCTTTCTAGCCTAGATCCCTTGCGAGGCTTCAAGACGAGAGTTGGTAGGGGAAAGATCTTCGTGCGCACCCTAGAGTTCGAACCTCAGGGGTCTGCCGGAACCCGAAATCCGACATTTGGCGTGCCAGGTAGGGGTGCGCCGGAATCCTTTTTCCGCCGCCTCGCGTTCCATCGCCTCACCGTTTTCATGTCAAGCGACTCGACTGCCAATGCCGAACACTGGGCGGCATGGCCCGCCCACGCCATGCCGCCAGCCCAGGGCGACCTCAACCTCGTGCCCCAGGCAGCTCGCGCTCCACAGGGCGCTGCGGGCCGCGGGCGACGCGGCAAAGCGCCGCCTGCCCTCACACCGCGGTAGGTGCGGTTAGCAGCAAGAGCCTCAAGCCACGTTGCGGCCACAGCACCACACACCCGACGGGAGCAGGCGAACTCAAGGGACGCGCTCACGGTGGCCCAAGAGCTGCTACGGTGCAGGCTGCTGGAGGGCGGCCGTGACGTGTTGTTAGATAAAGTGGCCGAGCTCCTGGACGCCGCCGCCTCGGGAGCACCTCCTTTCTGCGTCCAGCTGCCACCCCAGATCCAGGGCGGGTCGTATGGCAGCCCCATACGTGCCCACGCAACTTTGAGCGGACTCCAGGGCCTCATCAACACCAACCCGGCTGTCAACACCGGGCGACAAGTCGTGCCGGCCCCATCTCCGGCTGGTGAAGGAATGCACGCCGCGGCCTTCGGCCTTGGCGGGCCACCACGCCACCATCCCCAAGATAGCGCTCCAAGCCGGACTGTGGGGCATATGGGGCACTACAGCGAGGCCCTCGGGGCGGTGGCCCCAAAAGTTTATGTGCCCCACATGGTGGATCAAGAGTGCGCGCTTGAAGAAGACCATGGCTCGTTCCTCGGGCCAGGCTGGGGGGAGGAGATGCCAGAAGCTGAGCTCTTTCAGGAACCCCAAGAGAGCCTCGACAACCGCGCTGGTGGCAGCAACTATCGGGTACCGCTAATTCCTCAGGGGCAAGCTTATGCTAACCATGAGTCACAGGAGGTACAGGTCGCTGCAGCAGATGGCTGCCATAATGTTGCAGCCTCCTACCCCTCAGGAGGAGGGCATCGGGGGCTGCAGGAGAGGGGCCGAGATTCGGGCTCACCGCCCGGTGCTCGGAGCAAGGCATTTTCAGGAGGTAGGCCCTCTGTTGGGGAGGTGCCTCAAGGCCTGCCCCCGGCAGAGGACCCGTGGTTGTCGGGGGAACCGCTGGTGACCGCTCTACCCCATTGGTGTCGTCCTTGGTTTCCGGTCACCATCGATGGCAGTAGAGTGTGGCGCAAGGCGGGGCCCTCGTCTGGCGATATGAAGCAAGGCCGGTACCTATGAAGAAGGTCCAGTGCCTGTGAAGCTCGCCGCCCGTGACACTCTCACGTAATAATGAGTGGGGCTATACATGCCCCGGAGTCTCCGGAGAGCCGCCCTCGGGCCTCGGGGGCTCCCGCCCACGCCTAGTGGCAGCACTTAGCTCCGCGGTGGTGAGAAGACGTCCAAGACTAGACTAGGTGCTGGATGCGGCTTTTTGCCTTTTGCCTTTTCCTCTGTTGTCAAGGTTCTTCGATTCGAATTTAAGTTGGATTTGAGCTTGAGACTTGTGTGTGTTTGGGGAAGGGGTGTTTAGTCTCGTTCGAGAGATCTCTCGCGTTCTGGTTTCGGCTTTGCATCCAAAGTTAGCGTCAGCTGCCTCCCCTCATGAGCCCCTCGTGAGCTGGGCCGGGCCAAGCACGTCTACGATCCGGACCACTGTTGCCGCACCCTCTCAGGAGGTTCTCATTGCAGGATCAATGGGTTCACCCAGAAGACGCTTGAGGCGCTGCGGCTCCCGTAGGCTCGCTCAGGACCCGCCAGGGACAAAAGGTAAACAAGTCAGCTGACCCATCGTGGGGCCGGTAGCCCAGCATAAACTCAAATGCGATGTTATGTTTACAAGGATACTGATTGCAAACATTTACATGAGGGGCTCCCCCTCCCAAAATGCTCTTACAATCTTCAGGGCCGAGCCCGAACCTTTTTCATACAGGGTAAACAGCGGCGACATATGATCAGTCGGACATATCACTCACCCCGTCTTCTGGGGCGCCTCCGGAGGCGTCGCTGGCGTCACTGACATCGTCACCGCCACCGCCATCACCTCCATCAACGCCAGGCTCGTCCACAACGCCACCTTCATCGGCGGCCACGATCACGCCGTCATCATCAAATGCAAAGGCCCTGATGAGGGCGTCCATGTTGTCCTCCACCCATTGCGCCAGATCGCCCCGGATGGCTACGGCCACCAGTGCGATGGCGGCATCGAAATCGAGGTGGGGATCTCTATTCTGTAGCTAGCTGAAGACACGGGAGAAGGCATGCCCAAGCAAGGCTCGACTTCTCTCCTCCACAAGCCAACGGGCCCTGTTAGAGTGGGTCTCCAGCTGTGTCACCACATCCATGAAGAACAGGATGTTGCCAGCATAGTTGATCACGCGAGGCTCAGCAACAACCGCCTCGCAAATGTTACCCAGGGCCGCATTCGCCCTTTCCCTGAGCGTTCAGAGCATGGGGGCATGCTCATGCTCCAGAGTCTGCCGCTGACGGATCTCGACCTCATTCCGCCGCGCGACGGCCTCGGCGCCATCAACCCTCTGTTGGAGAAGAAGCAACTCGGCATGGGAAGAGGCCAGCTCCGCCTGCACTGTGCCAAGGGCGGCAACGGAGGAGTCCGCACTCCACGTCACTTCAGCCAGCTTGGCCCTGAGGGGCGCGGTCCTACCCTCAGCTTCGGCCCTGATCAGCTTCAACCTCACTTCGTATTCGCGCTCAAGGCCCGAGCGAGCTTCCACCACGCGGCGGTCGACCTCTTCTTGGACTCGCGCTTCCTGCGCGGCAACGTCATCCTCCGCCTAAGCTACCAGGCACTCCCTCGTCTCCAACCGCTCAAGGTCAAGGTTGCGCTCGGTGGCCTCCAGCGTCAGCGCCTCCTCGCGCTTCAGGAGCTCCGCCTGGTCGACAGAAGCCCCCTTCAGCGACACAAGGGCCGCCTAGCACAGTTCCACTTTCCGCTCTAGAGAGTTGCTCCAGGCTTGGAGCTCCCACACGCGCTCCTCTGCATCCTTGCACCGTCGGTCTGCTTCCTGGGCCTCCTCGACGGCTTGGGAGGAGGCCTCCCGCGAGGCCACTAGCGACGCTTTAGCCTTCGCATTATCAAGGTCACGCTGGTGACGTGCAAGGGCGATGGCTACCTTCAGCTTGCGCCTCTTCTCAGCTAGGTGCAGGCCTTCGGCCTCAAGGTGCACATCCTCGCCAGGAAGCTCTGCACCGAGCTAGCTCATCGCATCCGCCGCCCTCTGAAGGAACTCTTGACGAAGGGCGTGATGCTCCTGAGTGCTCCTGAGCGCGTCTTCCGCGTCACCCTCCGCCACTGGCGTATGCGGAGGGCCCTGAGGCGGCATGCCCCCTCCTGGCGCGAGGCTGGTAGCTGGCACTCCAGCGATCGCCGGACGGACCTCGCCAGGAATCCAACCTGGTGCCGGTCCATCCCTAGAGGAAGAACTCAAGACCGACTTCAGCCAGTCACCATCCACGATCAGAGGAGGAGCGCGGGGCAAGCCAGCTGTGCCCCAGGAGGACTCGTGAAGGGAGGACAGCAGGCGCGCAGGCTCGAGGTGCCCAGCGGGGCGGACCGCTTTTCCAACCGGCCCAGTGGCAGGGGCGCTGCACGAGCTCGGCATGCCCAGGTTCAGCGGTGAAGACAAAGCTTGGGGGGATGGCTCCTTGGCCGTCTCCGTGAATTCGGCAGGAAGGGCCCTGAAAGGCCGCAATCAGCTGCAGGAACTGTAAGGTAAAGGAGCAGAGAGAGAAGAGGACTTACTCGTCCATGGCAAAGTACTTCATGCGCTTCAATAGGCGGTAAGGGCGATCATCGCCACCCAAGGCCTCCTTCCTCTTGTGGAGGGCCTCGAAGTCTATGCGGAACCGGCCTAAGCGCTCGGCGCAAGGGTCGGCCTATGGCATGGAAGAGGCGACAAGGTGATCAGCACCAAGGAAACCGGCCCGAGGGACGTCGCCAGGCGCCGCCTCATGAGGGATGGTCGGGGCCTCGGAAGCCCCAGCCTCAGGAGCCGTAGGCTGCAACTCCTCGCCTGCCACTACTCCAGGACGGGCTTCAGGGGATGACGCCTTCAGGGCTCCGCACGACGTCAACATCTCGACATCGGCCCCCTCAGCTCCCGGCAGTTCTCGTCTCCCCGCTCCATCGCCTGAGACAGGACCGCCGTGGGCGACCGGAAGAGCAACCATAGCAACTGGGTTCTCACGGGGCCCCGTGAGGCCAACCGGACGCAGCCCCCACTCGTCAAAGCTGGGCATTTGCCTCACAAAATTGGCCCTGCCCGAGCAAAGATACAAGAGGGCAGCCCCTTGTCGACGGCTGCCTTGGGAAGGATCGCCAGTCAGGACCCTGAGCACCGTCCTCAGCACTTTAGGCGCCAGATCCTCCTCCTGGAGCCGCATGCGGTCTTCGTGCCCCGCAAAGGCCCACATCCGACAGGAGTGGCACTGGAGAGGAGCAATGCGACGTTGAAGGAACTCCTTCATCACCTTGGGCCCCGTCACATCGAGCGCCCTCAAACTTCAGAAGCGGCGCCAGAGAAAGGCAAGCCGGGGGCTCGCGAGCGCCTCGTGATCCCGGCCTGAGTTGGGAACAGCGGGCGAGGTCGGGTGCGAGAGCAGGGGGCTGGGCACTCCGACATCCACATATAGCCATTGCTCTTTGAACTTCGCCTCAGGAGGAGGAAGGCCAAAATCGATCCCCGAAGCAGCCGTCTCTGGCATGGCGAGGAAGCTCACACACCCCGAGCATTGAGTGGGGTCACTTAAGCGCAAAGAGAAGAAGTGGCACACGAGGGCAACGGAAGGAGGAATGCCCACCATTGCCTCGCAAACAAAGGCGAAAACAGCAAGGAGGGTAATGGACTCAGGCCCCAAGTGCATCATGCGGATCTGATAATGGGAGAGCACCGCATTAAAGAAAGCGGAAAAGGGGGGAACCAGACCCGCCCACAGGGCATCGGCGAAGAACCAGACCTCCATGATGACCCTATCGAAGGAGGCATGGGACGCAGGCCAGACCGTGGTCTTGCCGCAGTCATTGAAGATGGAGGTAAGAGCAGAACCGACCTTGTCCAAGGCTTCGGGGTTGAGTATGATTGACCGATCAACAGCGGGGGCTGCCGCCGGAGACGAGCGGGGTGAAGGCGCGGGCTTCTTCCCCCTTTCCTTCTTCGTTGGCGCCATGTCGATGGGAAGGGGGGAGAGTTCGAGTTGGATTGGAGGCAGAGGTTGGAACTCGAGTAAGAAGGAAGGGCAAGAAGCACGCGAACGGCGAAAGGGGAATGGCTGTGTGCAACCGCGGGTCCGCCTAGCCGGGCGCGTAATGAGGCATCATGGGGAAGCGGAGACGCCCACGTCCAATCAATCGCCACATGGCGCCCAAGGCCGCAGGCTATTGGGGCCATTGGCGCTTCGCACTTGCCCCTTCGCTTCTTTGCTAAGCCAAGTCCGAGCGCGCCTTGGGCCCGGGGGCTATTGTCGGTGTTCTGGGAATGGGGGTCCCCAGACTTGCCTGCCTGCGGCCTGCGGCGTGGCTCAAGCGGAGGCCCAGTAAAGCCCAGCTTCATCAGCTCAAGCTCAAGACCCTCGCGAGGGGCCAAGCCTCATGGGGTGGACGACAGGAAGCTTCCTTAGGAGCAGCCTCATCAGGCGGGCTCGCGAGGAGGCGGAGAGATCAAGGCAGGGTACCTCGCGAGGTGCCCGTGACACAAGCCATGACGATCAAGACCAGGCGGGCACCGACCTGCGCAGTGTCCTTGTTTCCCCTTCGGTGCAAAGGGGGCAAACACAGGACAAGGCATCAGGCAAAGGTTACCATTTCGGTGCAACAAGACCAAGACCACCGGAGCGGCAGGATGGAGGTCACCGTGGAGCCTAGGACGGCGTCACCGTCAGAGTCTTTGGCAGTCAAAGACCAACTTTAGTCAGGATAATTGTACTAGATGTTCCCCTTCAAAATGGCCAATTGTTGGCGCCCTTCCCGCTCATTATTTGGGAAGAGGCCCAGGGCCTCTATAAATAGAGCTAGCCACCACAGAGTAAGAGAGGAAGATTTTGGGTAGACTAGAGAGAGAGAGGCGACCGAACTCACCCAGGCAGTTCATCGCGCCGGCTCAAGAACACCTCTCGCGAGGCTGTTCTTCCTTTGCATTGTTCATCAGCCCCCTGAGGCAATCCACCACACCACACACTGGAGTAGGGTATTACACCGCAAGGGTGGCCTGAACCAGTATAAACCTCGTGTCCCTCGTGTGTTCTTCTTTCTAGCCTAGATCCCTTGCGAGGCTTCGAGACAAGAGTTGGTAGGGGAAAGATCTTCATGCGCACCCTAGAGTTTGAACCTCAAGGGTCTGCCAGAACCTAAAATCCGACAGCAACGGAATGCGCCGTGTTAATGGGGAGGCAACGGAATGCGTCGTGTTCATCGGGAGGCAACGGAACACGTGGGAGCCAACCATCTTGGACAGAGTAGGCGATGGAAACAAGGCCTGGCGTACCGCAGAGCGGAGGAAACGACCTTGTGTTTGACTGGCCATGTTCGAAACGGGATTATGTTCATCGGGAGGGGTCTGGCGTACCGCAAAACGGAGGAAACGGACCTCCTACGGTCGAAATGGGGTCTTGTTGATCAGGAGGGGTGTGGCGTCCCGCAAAATGGACGAAACGGACTTGTGTTGGAGCGCTACGGTCGAAACGGGGGTCCTGTTCATCGGGAAGGGTGTGGCGTACCGCAAAACGGGACTCCACGGTATACTGTTCATCTCCACCGTCGACCTCCTCCAGCCTCCACGGGCTACCGTCGACCTCCTCCAACCTCCACGGGCTCCTATTCATCCAGCCTCCACCGCGTGCTACTCCACCGACTACTGTTCAACCACCCCTCTATGGGCACCCCTCCACCGTCTACTATCCATCCAGCCCTCCACGGGGTCGTCTTGTTCATCCAGAGGCAACGCCACCGCTCACCCCCCTCCCCCGCAACACTCACTATTCATCTAGAGGCAGCATCGATCGGCTTCAGTTAGCAGCAGTAGAGAACAAATCGCTCGACCGGGTTCAGTTAATAGCCATCGATCGATCGCTCGGGTTCAGTAACGCATAGCCTGCAGTCCAATCACTCGGGTTCAGTTAGAGCCCAACGCCTCGCTCGGGTTCAGTTAGAGTCAACGCCTCGCACACACGCGCGTACGTGTACGAGAGAAATGTGCATCGCTCATCCCCCGAGCTCCCACCATAACCGGGAACTGGCTGAAATTTTCCTCGCCCTAGCTTTTACCATGGTTTTTTCCATCATGGACGACCCAAAGAACGTCATGCAGCTGCGTCTCCAGCCCGCCCAGGATGAAAAGCCCATTTTTTGTCATGATTTTTTGTCATAGAAGTAGGAGCCCACCACATCTATGATGATACCGGGTTTTGTCACAATTATCGTCATAGAAGTGTCATAAGTATGACAGAAAATATTTTCGTTCGGCCCAAAATGTCACGGATGTGTCTTTTTTTTGTAGTGGTATCCGGTGCCATTTGCCGATCGGCTGAAACAGCTGATCGAGCTGCATAAGGTGGCCGAACTAGCCATGAAGGATTTAATTATCCGGTTGTGGCCCGCCGAGCCGATTCCAAGCAGCTACTTCGGGCTCATGAAACGGCTTGTGAGTGCCTGCCCTCGACTTGATGTCATCAAGCGGTCAGTCTGTATGGAGGGTGCATGAATGGCCTTCGCCCACGCAAAGGTGCACTGGGGGAAGATGGATGCTGAAAAGCTGATGACCATGCGGGAGAGCAATGCACCAAGCACATTATATTTCCATGAATACAGTCATGTTGTCATTTGTAATGTTGAACAAGGTCATTTCTATTATTTGTTGCCTATTATTTGAAAGTTTTTCCTCCTGCGCGGCCGTTTTATATATTAATCCTGAGAGTTGGCCAGTCGTCGGCTTCTTCCCCCACGTAGGAAGTACGGGGGTATTCGGGAAAAACCTGAGCACTCTTTATCCCAGTTTTGGGTCCTTGAAGGAGGTGTTCAGCACAACGAACCAGGCAATCGGACTATAGGGCATTATCACTCTCACTTAGCCATAGGAGCTTGACAAAAGTAAGGTAGGCGCAGCCCCTGGTGTTCGGAAGACCGCGCGAGGGGATCTATAAGCACCTGATCGGAAGAAAAGCCGATCCATCGCATGCTGCATTAGTTATGGCATTATGCGGAAGAAATCCATAATGATTTTACAACCTCTCGAACAGCTGACCAGCTCTCGCCGTATCATGACAGTCAGTTTTCGGCTTTCTCTACTGAGGCGCTCATCCGGAAGAACCGGGACTCAATCGCAGTAGTTCTCCCTCTGCCGCCTTAGGCAATATAGCGGAACGTAAGGCAGCAAAACATGGGAGCCGGGCAAACCCAACTATTGACCCCAAGACATCACTACTAGTAAAAGGGCTATAGATGGGATGGACACTAATGGCGCACCAGAGAAGTAGTGCGCCACTACTATATACTAATGGCGCACCACTTGGCGATGCGCCATTAGTGTGGAAGACACTAATGGTGCACCAGAGAAAAGGTGCGCCACTAGTGATAAATTTATTTATTTTTCATTTTTACATACATACTAATGGTGCATCTGATCGAAGTGCGCCATTACTAGTTCTAACTAGTAATGGCGCACCAGCCACACAGTGCACCAGTACTGTATTTTTTTATTCTTTTTTTTGCAAAACTACTAATGGCGCATCGTGTCACACTGCGCCATTACTAGTTTAAACTAGTAATGGCGCACTAACTGCAGGTGCGCCATTAGTATATATTTTTTTTTTACTTTTTTGCAAAACTACTAATGGCGCACCACCTGCAGGTGCGCCATTAGTAACCAGGGTTACTAATGGCGCATTTGCAGGTGGTGCGCCATTAGTAACCTGGGACCCCAACAAGATATTTTGGACAGCCACACCTACCCACTCACTTTCCCCACTTCATTCCCTCCACCTCCTTCTCCAAGCTTTCGGCTGCCTCCTCCTCCTCACCTCATTTGCACCATAGATTCATCAAAATTAAGTGGTGAAATTACCTTTTTTTGATAGGTAAGTAAGGGGAAAGCTATCTTCATGATGTAGATCTACTTTTTTTCTCCCTAGCTCACTCCAAGAAATGAGGAAGGGCAACAAGACAACCACCGCCGCGAGGGCGGGCGAGAAGACGAAGAATCTCCAGGACATGATCACGACGGTGATGCTGTACATAGTCATCATGTAGAAGATGTCGTACATGATGATGAGGAAGATCAAGACGAAGGGCATGATCATGAAGATGAAGATGCCGGAGCAGACGGCGATGGAGGCTGGGTGCAGGACCCTCATATTCAAGAGCTGCTTCTCAAGCAGACGGATAACGCAAGAGCTGCCGCCCGAGAGAAAGCCAAGCTGGATCAACTGGAGATAGACGTGGTTACTCCATTGTATGAAGGATGCAGGCCCGAGGATACCCTCCTGAAAGTAACGCTCATGGCTCTGGAGATGAAGGTAAAACACAAAATGACCGACGCATGCTTCGACGAGAACATGTCATTCTGGCACGAACGTCTTCCCAAGGGGAACAAGTGCCCGACCAGTTTCGAGGAGGCGAAGAAAATCGTGTGTCCTCTGGATTTACCGCACGTGAAATACCATGTCTTCGAAAACCGTGTTCATGGGATGAAGTCTCACGACTGTCACGTGCTGATGACACAGATACTTCCAGTTACAATCCGTGGGATCATGGACGCGCACGTCCGTGAAACGCTATTTGGCCTATGCAACTTTTTCGACGTCATCTCTCGGAAGTCGATTGGCGTGAGGCAACTCAGAAGGCTACAGGAAGAGATCGTGGTGATACTATGCGAGCTCGAGATGTACTTCCCGCCCGCATTCTTCGACGTTATGGTGCATCTGCTGGTCCATATCATGGAGGATATCATCCAACTCAGGCCGACGTTCCTGCACAGCATGATGCCGGTCGAAAGGATGAATGGTGTCATCAAAGGATACGTTTGCAACATGTCACGTCCAGAGGGAAGTATAGCCAGGGGCTTTCTGACCAAAGAGTGCATCTCCTACTGCACAAATTATCTAGGCATCGAGAACCCCGTTTGTCTGCCCGTCAACAGGCACCTCGGCAGGCTCACTGGATGGGGTCACCGTGAGGGTCGCCGCGAAATGCATGTCGACTTCGAGGGTCGACTCGCCGATTTTGAAAGAGCAAACCTAGTCGCGCTACAACACATAGATGTGGTCGATCCTTGGGTGGCAGAGCACAAAACCTTTATTGAGAAGACGTACAATGATTGAGGCCAACAGAGGACGGACGGAGATATAATCAAAGAGCACAACTCATGTTTCACGCGTTGGTTCAAGCAGAAGCTTCTGTCGTACCCTTTACATGAGGATTCTTCCGTGAAAGAACATCTCATATTCGCCTTGTCACAGGGCGCCGAGCACAACCTGATGACATATGAGGCGTACGATATCAACGGCTACACATTCTACACCGAGAACAAGGACATGAAGAGCGACGGTTATCAGAACTCCGGGTAACGATGGAATCCTACACCGATAATGACAAGGACAGATACTACAGAAGGATCATGGAGATCTGGGAGTTGAGCTACACTGGAGAGAAGGTCCCGATGTTCCGTGTCAGATGGGCCAAGAGCGTCCTAAAAGAAGACCGGTATTTCACCACCATGGTTATACCCGAAGACAAATCCAAGATCGCGGGCGCAAACGTCACCGCGAAAAATGAGCCATGGGTACTGGCTTCCCAAGTGGACCAATGCTTCTTCATTACCGCCCCGTCAAAGCCCAGTCGTGTTGTCGTGAGGAGAGGCAAAAGGAAGATCATCAGAATGGATGGAGTAGCCAATGAGCAAGACTTCGACAAGTACGGCGACCCGAAGATCGAACATGACGACGATGATGAAGTAGCAGCACAGACCACAAGAAGAAGCAGGACCACCCTACCTAAAGGGCGTCCGTTCCACAGAAGAACTTCATTTGCGAAAAAGAAGGGCAAGAAGATTGTGAACAGATAGCTAGCTAAGATCGATTGTATTTAAATCGTAGTCTTCATTTCTCGATTGTATTTCATGGGCACTTTTTGATATCATGAATATTTTTAAATTTCATGGGCACTTTTTGAATTCATGAGGACACTCGATCTCGATCCCCCTCCATCTCGATCTCGATTCCTCCTCCATCTCGATCTCGATCCCCCTCCATCTCTATCCCACCCGCACCCTCCCCTGCTAGCTCCACCGCCGCCGACGACCCACCGCAACCCTCCCCCGCTCCACCACCGCCGACGAGCACCT
>NC_041381.1:228314691-228332714 GCF_002162155.2 Triticum dicoccoides | reverse complement strand
CAAATTTGAACATATTTTTTAAAAAATTATTACTGTTTTTATTAAAAAATATTACTGTTATGATTTAAACAAGTTTGAACATATTTAAACACAAATAAATATCAAACAGCATTTAAAATGCATAAAAAAATATTGGGGAGCCTGGGAATCGAACCCAGGACCTCCTGGTGTGTGTGCTGCGTGCTGACCAATCGAGCTAGTGGGCGGGTTCTAATGTGGATTGGGTTAGGTGGAATATAACCTGAGTGCTCAAACTGTAATAAAAAAACATTCTAATGGCGCACCTCTGCGGGGTGCGCCATTAGTAAGCTTCCCCCAGTCCACCTATTCCCCTCCCTCGCTAGATCCCCACTCGACCTAACCCAATCCACCCCAACCGTATGCCGCCGCCGCGCCTGCACGCCCCCGTGCTTGTTGTCCCCAGTCGTGCTCGCTGCCCCCGCCGCACTCGACCACCACCGCCCCCAACGCCCCCTCCCCGAGCCGAGCGCCGCCTCCCTCGCCGTCCCCCCTCCGCCTGCGCCCGCGCCCTCGACGTCCTCCCGCCCAAGCCTCGAGGGCACCCGCGTGGAGGAGCCCGCCGCGTGTCACGGGAGCTTCAACGCCCAGCCGCTGCCGGAGCTTCAACGCCGGCGTCTTCCTCCATTCCTCCATCCCCTCCCCGGGTGATTCCTCCCTTCTCCTCCACCTCCTCCCCTGCAAACCCTAGCGTCGCCTGTGATTTTGCCGCACCACTATCCGCCATGGTCGGGCCTTGCTCCGCGCGCGGCTGCACCGTGCTGCCCACTGCCAGACCTCGCCTCCGGCTATCACCCGGCCGCACCAGACCGCGCTCACCCCGGCCCTGCCGCGTGCTCTCTTTGCTATAACAACAAGACAATGATCACTCTCTATGCAATATTCGTAATTTGAAAATGCTAGTATAGATGAATACAATCTTAGAAATGCACCAGTAAGGGTTTTCCTCCTCCCACCCTTGTGCGATACCCTATGAGCAGCAGGCTTACTTAACATTACCAAATAGCCATATTTTACAGATTTTGTAACAATGCAGAGACAATTAGGGGATCCATTCAGTGATGTGGAAGATGTTACATCTGAGTATTACTTTGCTTATGGAAATCCCAGATCCTAATGAGATGAACTGAACTCCCAAAACCACTCCACTGTAATAGGTTTTAAAACATTAGAGCTTTGATTGGATGACACTGCATCACAATGACAAATGGGAAACACTTCAAGATAGACGTGAGAGTCTTCAGAATACCATTGATCTGTTTTCCATTTCATGGACAAACCTATGCAGTAGGCTTACTTGCCATATTTGTTTTTTTGGTATGAATGGTAACATGTTTTATACCTCTATGCTTTATTTAGTAGGTGTTATGAGCCGATTGTATTTTGGTTGTTGCGAAGCCATGCAATTACTCACAATTTTCAACACCACAATTTGCTAATGCTTCTCCAGTATGCAGTGACTAGTTTGGATTAATCTAGCTCAATTGATGTAATGTGGAAACAACATTCTCCTCTCTGCCATTTTGTTTATGACATTTTAATAATTTGTAGTCGAGAATATTGTCTCTAATGTACACCATTCCAATGAAAGACAGTTCATTTCATTTTATTTGTAAATAAATGCAAATTGTAACAGATTGTTGTACAGATGGGGCCCTCATTTGCCTCAGCTATGAATAACAATTCATGATTCATTTCTAGGTTTCTTGCTCTTGTTCTGTTTGAGTGGTTAGATGAGGCTATTAACATGAATTTAACTAAACATGAATTTTATGTTGTTGCTGCTGAAGATGAGTAGTTGTAGGAAGATGATGCATAGTAGTTTTATGTTGGTGTAGTAGTTGTAGGATGTTATTGTAGTTGAAGTTGCAGGAGTAGATAATAGAGTACTACCAATTTACTGTTAGTAAAGAACACACAACTGTTGTTTACTCTAGTGATAGGAGTAGTAGTGGTGGCCATCTAGTTGGACTACTACTGCTAGGACTTGCTCCAGATTTTAGGATTTCTGTTGTGATTGTTTTTTAGCTCTTTCTTTTTCATTTCCTACTATCCTTATCCTAATTATCTTAAATTGTTATGATGTGTGTAACAGGATTAGATCTTGGATTTGCTAGTGGACTTTGGGAGTTTCTTAGCCAGCTTGGTGACTCCATATTTTTCACTATTTCAGCAAGTCTTTTGTAAGCATTAAACTTTCAGCACTACATTTTTATCTTATGTGTACATCTGTTTGCTTCCAATTGCTATATATGTATTGTTGTTACTAAAAATGATGAAGCTCCTGTCAATTGCTATACATATATATGTGTATGATGATCCTCCTTTCCTGCAGTAGTATAGCACTTGCAGTAGTATGGCACTTGCAATAGTGGTGCCTACGCAAGATATAGTAGCAATTTTCCGCTCTGATTGTTGCTCAAAGAAATTTATCGAAAAAATGGGGTCCTGGGAGATGCCGCTGCTGCTTGAGGCCCTTGAGAGGCCCTTCGTGTCGTGATGATTTTGCAGGTACCCTGAGAGGCCCTTGAGTTTGCCGGAATGTCAATTAACTTCCGTTCTGGCAAATTCGGGTACTCCATATGTCCTATTTTCAGCAAAGGTCATGCTGAAATTTTCCGTGAATTTTAGCATGACTTTGCTAAATATCAGACATATGAGGTACTTGCTACTAATGCATGGGCCGGGGTATCTTAGTACTTAATTAAGTAGGATCAACTCCCCCTTTATTCTTGATGCATTAAACCATAGGTGGCAATAGAGCCAAGTGATTAGGCCCAACTTAGAATTCTCCTCAGCATCGATAAACCCTAGATGATAAACCCAACATAGGTGGCAATAGAGCCAACTGATTAGTGCTAAGTGATTAGGCCCAACCTAGGGTGCCTCGGCATCGATAAACCCTAAATGATGAAAACTTAACTTAGCATTTAGGGTGCCTCGGCGTCGACAAACCCTAAATGATGAAACCTTGGCTCTTAGGGTGCCTCGGTGTCGATGAGAACCTAAATGATGTACGCTTAGGCTTTTAGGGTGCCTCGGCGTCGACAAACACTAAATGATAAAAGCTTAACTTTTAGGATGCCTCGGTGTTGACAAACCCTAAATGATGAGACCATGATCTTGTTCCTTGATAATAACCAACTTTTTGACCAAACTTTTTTCCTATTTAGAGCGAACATGGCCCACAACGATGAGGCCGGCGGTTCGGGCGGCAAGCAATTCTGGGAGCTGTCCCAGGAGTTGGAGGAACAACCTCACCGCTATGAGGACGCCGCGGAAGACATCGATCCTGACTACACAACCCCTAGTGGCGCCGGGGATGACACCACTGATGGTGCCATCGAGGATGCCACCACTGATGATGGCGGCGCACACACAGATGGCAGCCAACCGAAGAGGCAACGGAAGGACCAGCGCCCGAGCGCGCTCGGCACCGTCAGGGAGGAATTTACTGAAGTGGACTCTCATGGGAATCCGACGGCGCCCAAACAAGTAGTCAAGCGGTACTCGGTTCAGCTCGGGTGCATTCTCCGGAGCACCGTCTCGATCAACACCGAGAACCTAAGGCATAAGGACCACGAGAATTTGCGCAGCCTCCTCTTCACGAAGTTGCACGAACGATACAAGTTCCCCGCTGAGTTTGCAAACACACGCCTCTCAGGAAATAAAGTGAACAGTACCGCCCTCATGTGGATGAGCACGACCCTGTCTACTTGGAGAAGCACGGTGAAGGCAATGATTGACAAAGGTGGTAGTTATGACAAGATCAAGGCAAAATATTCTTTGATGAGCGAAGATGAGTACAAGGAGTTCAAGATCAAGTGCGAGAGCAGCGCAACCTCCGAATCAAGTCAGTGGGGGAAAGAAATGCGGAAGTTGAACTTAGGGGTCCACCAACTCGGTCCCGGCGGTTATAGAGTGGCGGACCCTATATGGGAGAAGGAGGACGCGGAGCGTACTGAGCAAGGCCTACCACCCCGCTTCGAGAAATATCGTGACAAGAAGACCAGGAACTTTCTCAGGGCCTGGTACAAGGAGGACCCGGTAACAAAGGAGCTTACCACAGATTCGAAGATCAGGGCGCTCGAGCTTGTTCTGGTAAGGAATACACCCCCGCGTAATTAGCTCCATATGGTTGCATTCTAATTAATCCCCAATATTTCTAAATGGTTCACGTTCCTTCCGCAGGACACTGAAAGCAGTAGCGCGGGGTCCTCTCAGAGCTCACCTTTCGACACCCCTTTAAATAGGGCGTTGAACGTAATGAAAAACAAGGATAAGCTCAGTAAGCCGACGTCAGCTGGTCGTGTGACCGTCAAAGGCTTGTCCACAAAATGGTCGTCATACTATACCGCTGGTGGGCGAAAGGAGAAAAAGACCAGCTCAGAAAGCCAGTCGCGTGAGGTTGAAGCACTCAAGGCACAAGTGGCGCGGATTCTGGAGCTTGTCCAAGAGCAAGTGGAACAACAACTGGGAACGAAGCTCAACGCCATGGTGCCTACGTTGATTCATGGGCTGACGACGTGGATTGCGGGCGGCCAACAGGGGCCTCCCCCGGTTCCCAGCTTCATGGCCAGCAACTCGCACAGCGCACAAGCGGCGCCATTGGTGTCTCCGGCGGTGCCATTGGTGTCTCTGGCGGCGCCATTGGTGTCTCCGGCGAAGGCGGTATTCATGTCTCCGGCATCGGCACGGGCATTGGAGCTTAATGCACTCGGGTGTACGCCGGCCGGCACCTCGCCAGCAAGCGGCCCCTCCGTCAGTTGCACGCCCGCCGTTGGCGGTGCCTCGACATTAGCCGAGCTCGACGGCATCACGTAACTAAGCCTCTCGGCCGATGACTTCATCTCCTTGCCTTTGACTGGGCATCCCTAACGCCCTACATGTTTTAGCAGGGCGCCGCCGACGTTCCTTGCACTCTTCTGCACTTAGTGGGCGGCGAGTTGGTCGATGTCGCCAAGGGCAGAATCGTTCAACCGGGCAACCCCATGTTCCACGGTAATCCGATGCCACCCATAGTGTATAGGGTTGAAGTGGTTCGGGTGCTGCCAGGCTGCGACGAGCTGTTACCTCCGATTCGACCCGCTGGGGCCGACGAAGAAGATGAGATGACCCTCAGCGCCTGCATAAACTGGCACCTGCTTTGGCCGAAGAGCCAGATTCGTTTGGGGGCGGGGGACACCACCCCACAGACAAGACCTCTAGTCGTGCCGGCGCCAAGCCATGGCAAGAACGCCGCAACGCTACCGGACCTGCCGGACATCCCTATGGCACAGGATCCGGACAGCCCTATGGCACAGGATCCGGACGACAACGACAACAACGACGGTACATTTACCAAAGTCGATAAGTACTTTGTCGAACATGGGTATGCTGACGAGTTCTGCGGGCCTCTTTCTCAAGAACCCAACCAAGACGACCGCAATCTAGCTGGTACGGCGGAGAAATCCAATTGCAATAGGCGTCGTCTGGAGTTCAGTTCTCAGGAGACGCCTCCAGCTCCCACCTTCACCGAGCCTCAGATAGCTGAGGTGCGAAATATTATCAGCCCCAACACGCTCAAGAAGGCGGTCTGTGAGCAGAACTCGGTCCCATTACAGGAGATCAAGAAGAAGGGACGGAAACGAAAGACTAACAAGGGCGCTGGTGCGAGCCAGCCGGCACCGAGTTTGATCCATGTTCAGGACGGGCCACCTTCGCCTAAGGATATCTCGAGGGGGGTGCATGTTGCAGGTAGGGCGATGCTACCGCCAAATATGCTCAATGCTGCAAACGGTGCTATGCGGAGTCTGCACGACAGTGTTCTTTCTTTGGAGAAGCGGCATCTCAGAGAGAATGATGTGGCATACCCGGTTTTCGTGGCCAAGGTGCCAGAGGGCAAGGGCTTTGTGGATGGCGACATCGGGGGTACGATCGTCCTGCGGTTTGATGACATATTTGCTATGTTTAACCTTCATCCGCTGCACTACACCTTCGTTCGGCTGTTTTCGCTGAGTATGGAGATGCGGATCATTAGAGACAAGACCCCGGACATCGTGATAGTTGACCCCTTCTACATGCGTGCCAAGCACTTGAGCAGCACTGGGGACCGCCAAGTTGCGAGTTCACACCTCGAAGGCGTCATTCTGGCAAACCCAGATAAGGATAACTTCCTTGTGGCTTACTTTCCCGAGTAAGTCATCCCTTAACCGCCCCGTAACATATGATTTCTTAGACTTCGATCGTTCTTTTTTTTCTAACATTCTGTGTTCTGTGCAGTGACACACATTGCACACTCATCCTCTTAAGCCCGAATATATTCCATGGCCACGTATTTCGACCCGAACCGTAACTCCAAGATAGACTACACAAATGTCAAGAAAGTTCTTGATGATGTTCTCCCCAGCTACGCCAAATCTGGAGGCACCTTCACCAGGGCAGTTCGTAAGTACGACAAGCACATGTTCTCACACAATACGAAGTTCTACTGCGTCAAGCAGCCGCCTGGCGGTCAGAAGGATGCCTACTACGCCCTCCATCACATGCGGGCGATCGTAAGGGACCATCATCACCTTCTGCTACCAGATAATCTCAAAGATTGGGCCGCGACCTTGTCGGCAATCCAGGACGCGGACCTCAGACAAGAATTCTTTCGCATCCAGTCGGAGTTTGCGGACATCATCCATCAAGATGTCCTTCATACCTCGGGGTAGTTCTTCCTCAGATATCAACCGTCCAACAGTGAGATAGATGGAACGCTACAAATGCAGGGTGACAACGACCGCGATTTCATGACCATCACGACAGACGGCGGCTTTATCCACACTCCTGTCCGATGAGTCGAGTCGAAAGTAGTGATGTGTAGTTCTGAAACATTGATTGGCTCATGTTGTAATTAAACTTTAATGAATTCGTATGTCTCTTTGGTTTGGACAGTCGTTCAACTTAGATGTAATCGATGCTATTTATTAGTAGGACCATGAATCGTGCTATTAATGTCTTACTTTTCTCTTCTGATCCTTTTGTTGCATACTTACATATTGCTTATGTATTGTCTGTTGTTTGGCTTGTGCATAGAGATGCCGTCGTATGCCATGTACAAGGGTAAGGTTCCCGGAGTCTACGACGACTGGGAGGAGTGTTGGAGACAGGTTCACCGTTTTAGCGGTAACAGTTACAAAGGGTACACCACTAGGGCGGAGGCCGAATCTAGATACGCCCGCTATCTAGCGGGAGAGAGGAGGGGGCGTTGGAGGAACCGGATGAAGACCAGTTTGATCGCGATGATGCTCATCGCGATGACTGTAGCTCTCTTCTATGTGATGGTAGTTTAAATGATCGATATCGACTTGTAATGTGAAGACAAACTCGATACTCGCGGTCTTGAGACTTGTAATGTTTTGTCTTTGTTCGGTCTTTTGAATTTGGAGACTAATATGATGAATTGTATTCGGAGACTAATCTTCTATTGTATTCGATGAATCTGCTGTTGTTGTGTGCTGCTGTCTATATTCTGTCCAATAATATATTTTGTAACCTGTGCAAAAATCAGAAAGTAAAAAAAACAAATATTTATACTAATGGCGCATCACCACAAGGTGCGCCATTAGTATGCCAAAGGATACTAATGGCGCATCACGATAGAGTGCGCCATTAGTATGACAAAGCACATGGTTACATATGCCCCCTCGGGAGGCATACTAATGGCGCATGGTGTTACATACTAATGGCGCACTGCATGGTGCGCCATTACTATACCAGATACTAATGGCGCACCAGTGGTGCGCCATTAGTAAAAAATACTAGTGGCGTGATACTAATGGCGCACCACTAGTGTGCCATTAGTAGGCAAAACCGGTGCGCCATTAGTAGGCCTTTTCCTAGTAGTGCATGATTTGGAGCTGATGCATATAATGCTATAAGTTCAGGGTGCCGAACGACCGTGAAGGTGTTCGGACTTTATTGCTGTTATTATGGGTACAATGAAGCCCCTGGCATATTTAGGCATATCATGATGTACAGATGCCATTTGACAAAGAGCGTCAATAAGAAACAACAGCAGATAAGCGTCATAAAAAGCCACATGCTGTAATTGAATAACATGTCGATGCGTATGAGTACAGGTAATGTGATAAAAATAAATATGACTTCGGAACCTGCTGAGACCGGGCGGGAGGAGGTTGTGTGCGGATCCGTAGTGTGGTCGGATGGTCGTCAAGGGGAATATCTAAGGATTCCCTTGTGCATTCAAGCTGTTTCCATGTCGCCAGTCCTGGCCTACGCAAAAGTGAACCTGCAAAGAAAATGCAAGAAACGTTTGTGTGCCACGTAGCGGTTGAGCCGCAATGTGTGGCCTATCCTAGCCTTGCCTCCGTTTACTACCAAAGTGTATTAATTGAGCTCCGGACGAGCCGGGCTATCTTGTCGTGAAGTGGTTCAGACTCCCTTGATGGTATCCGGGATCTTGGCCGTCGACTCGAGGTTCGATTGGAAGATGCCACTCGTTGCTTCTGTTGTTAAAGCGGCGGTATACTCTTTAGCATAGAGGGGGAGTTCAGTCTTGCCATTAACCGTTATGACGCCACGCGGACCGGGCATCTTGAGCTTGTGGTAGGCATAGTGTGGCACCGCGTTGAATCGAGCAAACGCGGTTCGTCCGAGCAGTGCATGGTAATTACTGCGAAAAGGGACGATGTCGAAGGTTAACTCTTCGGTACGGTAATTGTCCAGTGATCCGAAGACTACCTTCAGAGTGATGGAGCCTGTACAACGGGCCTCCACACCTGGTATAACACCTTTAAAGGCGGTTTTAGTGGGCTTGACCATCGAATGATCAATACCCATCTTGCGCACTGTGTCCTAGTACAGCACGTTTAGACTGCTGCCTCCGTCCATAAGGACTCGCGTGAGGTGAAATCCGTTAATTATTGGGTCAAGGACTAGTGCGGCTGAATTGCCCTGATTGGTGTTGGCTGGACGATCCGTACGATCAAAAGTGATCAGCCATAGTTTATATTGTGGGACGACTGGCTCCGTTAAGTCAACGTCCCTAAGAGTGCACATCCGTTCCAACGCCGGAATGTGGGTGGCGTTTATCATGTTCACCGTTTTGATTTGCGGGGGAAATTTCTTTTGCCCTCCCGCGTTTGGTGATCGGGGCTCCTCATCATCGTCATCGCTTTGAGACACTTCTCCTTGTTTTCGGCACCTGACCTGCCAGCTTGTTTGAAGACCCAACATTCTCTGTTGGTATGATTGGCTGGTGTTCCTTGGGTGCCATGAATTTGGCATGGATGATTGAGTATGCGGTCCAGACTGGACGGGCCCGAATTGTTATTTTTGAATGGCTTTTTCCACTGACTGGACTTAGATCCACTGCATCCGGCATCGACTGCCATGTCTTTGGCATTATCACCATTTTTGCGACGCTTGTGTTTGTTGTGTCGGGGCTTGTCGTTGCCATCTCTGGCCTATGATGTGCCAGGATCGCTTGCTGTGTTGTTGCTATGAGCCAACCAGCTATCCTCGCTCGCACAAAAGCGGGTCATGAGTGTCGTGATGGCTGCCATGGACTTCGACTTTTGTTGGCCGAGATGTCGAGCAAGCCATTCGTCACGGATGTTATGCTTGAAGGCCGCTAGGGCTTCGGCATCCGGACAGTCGACAATTTGGTTCTTTTTAGTTAGGAACCGAGTCCAGAATTTCCTGGCTGACTCTCCGGGCTGTTGGGTTATGTGACTTAAATAGTCAGCATCCAATGGTCGCACATAAGTGCCCTGGAAGTTATCCACGAATGCGTCTGCCAGGTTCTCCCAACTTCCAATGGAGTTTGCCGGCAAACTATTCAGCCAATGCCGAGCCGGTCCCTTGAGTTTTAGTGGGAGGTACTTGATGGCGTGTAGATCATCCCCGCGGGCCATGTGAATGTGGAGAAAGAAATCTTCTATCCATACCGCGGGGTCTGTAGTCCCATCATATGATTCAATGTTCATGGGTTTAAACCCTTCTGGGAATTCATGATCCATTACTTCATCAGTGAAGCATAGGGGGTGTGCGGCGCCTCAATGCCGGGCTACCTCATGACGCTGTTCAAATGAGTCTGGTCTGTTGTATTCGGCCCGGCCGGATTTGTTTTTAGTATATCCGACGTGACAGTCATCGACGCGTGTTGGGGCACGTCCCCGTGATCCGTAGATCGATCTTGACTGTCCTCCTTTGTTTTACAATTTGTCTCGCAGGTCATGCGTGGAGCCCCAGGCCTTTGTATTTTTGCTTGTTTGGCGACGGGGTGCGAGCTAGACTTCGGGCTGATACGCTGCTTTGTCTTGGCCACGAGGTGGTCGGTCAGCTGCATCCTGCGCTGGTAGCGTGGGCTTTAATGCCTCCTCCTCGATTTGAGGTAGCAACCTGCGCTTTGGGTAACTTTTGGTTGGGCGCTCGAGTCGGTATTCCTCGGCTACTAGCACCTCAGTCCATTTATCAGTTAGCAGATCTTGATCAGCTTGAAGCTGCTGCTGCTTTTTGTTCAGGCTTTTTGCAGTGGCTATAAGCCGACGCTTGAAGCGCTCCTGCTCGACGGGATCCTCAGGCACGATGAATTCTTCCTCGCCAAGGCTCACTTCGTCTTCGGAGAGGGGCATGTAATTGTCATCCTATGATTCTCCATCCATTGCCTGTTTCTTAGGGCTAGCTTGCCCATCCTCTCGCTCAATCTGCTCGAAGCCTAGCTGGGCGGGATTGTTTTCGTCTTCAACATTATTCGGAGCGTTATTGTCTCTTGTGCCGGTATCACTATTTTTGCTATGACGAGGCTTAGAGCGGCGACGATGACGTTGGTGCTTAGATTGCTTCTCAAGGGGATTATCCTCCATTGCATCATCGCCATCGCTTTCTTTGGGGGTGTCCACCATATATATATATATATATATATATATATATATATATATATATATATATATCATATGATGAGGTGGTTGTCCAGCGCCCTACGGGCGGTGGTTCCTGTTCCTCTCCAGCATCGGCGTCCATATCGTCGATGTCTTCGGAGTCGAAATCAAGCATGTCGGTTAAGTCATCGACAATGGCTACCAAGTGGGTGGTGGGTGGGAAACGAATTTCTTCGTCATCTGCTTCCCACTCAAGCCGGACATAGTTCGGCCAAGAGTCTCCTGACAGGGAGAGAGATTTCAGTGAATTTAGCACGTCGCCCAAGGGTGAGTGCTGAAAGATATCCGCGGAGGTAAACTCCATGATCGGCGCCCAATCAGATTTGATAGGCACGGATGCGCGTGGTTGGGAACCTATGGCCGGAGACGAGTCCGAGGGTCCAATGGCACAGATCTCTTTGGAGGTTAAGTCTGTGTTCGGCTCTAGAGCCGATAAGTGTGCGGCCTCTGTGGCGGGGTCCATCCACCCATCCTCGGATGGCACGAACTGCTCCGGATTAAGAGCCGGAGCAACCGAAGGTGTGATCTCCTGAACACCGTCCGATGGTAGATCTAAGTCATGCCCAGCGTGACTGTTCGGCGCACCTGCCATGGGCTCAAATCTGTTGAAGATCAAGTCTTCGCGTATGTCGGCAGTATAGTTCAAGCTTCCAAACCTGACCTGATGGCCAGGGGCGTAGCTATCGATCTGCTCCAAATGGCCAAGCGAGTTGGCCTGCAGTACGAAGCCGCCGAATACGAAGATCTGTCCGGGGAGAAAAACCTCACCCTGGATCGCATCGTTGCAGATGATTGAAGGAGCCATCAAGCCTTATCATGATGACACAGTGGAACTCTCAATGAAAGCACCAATATCAGTGTCAAAACCGGCGGATCTCGGGTAGGGGGTCCCGAACTGTGCGTCTAAGGCTAATGGTAACAGGAGGCGGGGGACAGAATGTTTACCCAGGTTCGGGCCCTCTCGATGGAGGCAATACCCTACTTCCTGCTTGATTGATCTTGATGATATGAGTATTACAAGAGTTGATCTACCATGAGATCGTAGAGGCTAAACCCTAGAAGCTAGACTATGATTATGATTGTTGTTGTCCTACGGACTAAACCCTCTAGTTTATATAGACACTGGAGGGGGCTAGGGTTACACAGAGTCAGTTACAGAGAAGGAGATCTACATATTCGAATTGCCAAGCTTGCCTTCCATGCAAAGGAGAGTCCCACCCGGACACGGGACGAAGTCTTCAATCTCGTATCTTCATAGTCCAACAGTCTGGCCAAAGTATATAGTCCGGCTGTCCGAGGACCCCCTAATCCAGGACTCCCTCAGTTGATGCATGTAACTACAATAAAATCACAAGAAACTATGTTTATTAGTAAGGTACATGTGCATTTCACGCATGAGATTTGGCAACGAAATTATGAATAAATACCACACTATAGCATGTAAGATTTGAGTTATATATGCATGATGTAGATGTTCGTTTCTTATTGTGGTAGTAAATTTCTACAAAATGCACATAATGGCCTTAATATGGTAAATAAACCCGGAGAAGTGCCAAATTTGAACATGGTGCTTTGTAGGGTGTATGTTGATCATAGAAAAAGAAAGTTAACAGCCACATTAATTGAGTACTTTTGCAAACTACAAAAACAATATACCACCACGCCAGCGTTTGACCGCCATGGCCCACCGAAACCCCTTCCATTGCTAGCGTGTGCTTCCCACCTGAAACAGTCACCGTCGCTCCAGAACGTCAATGCCGCATTCACGACCGACGCAACCTCTCACTGGCGCCAGCATTGCAGCAGCACGACGGCCGAGAGAGCGTCACCGGCATGACATTCCGGTGCAAGCGACTGCTCTGCTTTAACGACACAACGGCCATCCGTCCGTCCACCGCCCACATTAATGACACGCGACTGCCGACGAAGCTACTCCAGTGGCAGCCGTCCATCCATTTGCCTCCGCTCATTGCCATTCGCCCGCTATATTAACTTCAGCCCCAGCCCCCAACCATAGCCAAAGACCCACAGTTATTATCCTCCGGTCCCTTCCTTCTATCGGCACCACTCCAACCATGGCCTCCTCACGCTCCAAAGCTCTCTTGGATGTACTATCATAGGAGCATACGAAGGACATCGCTGGCTCCACTCCGGGCGTGCTCCAAAGCTCTCTTGGATGTACTGTCGCAGGAGCAGACGAAGGACATCCCGGCTCCCCCCCCCCCGTCCGCCCTCCGCCGCCACAACCATGAAGTCGGAGCGCATGTGCAGGCGCAGCTGGTAGCAAAGTAGAGTAGTACATGGTAGGTTACCACTGCTCTAGTCCTAGGAAGGCCACCTCTCCTCCACTCAGTCAACACCAAGCTTGGTGGGGTAAACATCGGCAGCCGATTAGCCGCTTGACGGTGATGTGGAGGCGGAAATCTTCAGAACCTTGTGCTCCGGAGGAGGAGGTTATCGAGGCGGAGCTGTACAAAGCTGAGGCGGATGAGGGGGAGGCAAAGGCAATAGCCGGAGCGTCAGTTCTCGGGGCTCATGGCTGAACATGGTGGTTGGGCACCGGCGATCTTATAGATTATGTTTATAGTAGGTTTTAGTATGGTTTGTGCGAAATATGTAATGAATTTTGTCTAGTTTATAGGAAAAGTTTTCGAAATGTAATGAATTTCATCAGGTTAATTTGAAGTTTGCTTTGTTTGCACGAATTTTGTCTGGTTAGTTCATATAGTTTTCGAAAGGTGTGCGGGCAGCATTGGATGGCATCTGGCATCAGTGTCCTCAGACAGATGCTGGTGTAAATTTGTGGGTCAATGCTGGAGATGCCCTAACTATGGTGCTATAATCGCTAACAGTTCTCCATTATTTTGCAGGGAATAGTTATCCCTCGATCAAAATCAGATCCACCATGTTTCGCACTCCTCCCACGTAAGAGTGGAGATGCTTGCTTACATAAAAATGGAGCAAGTGGACGGCACTGTAGCACGTCATATCAGTCAAACCCACTAGGCCAAACTTGCCCGCCTAATAATACGTCTCCAATGTATCTATACTTTTTTATTGTTCCATGCTATTATATTACCTGTTTTGGATGTTTATGGGCTTTACTTTACACTTTTATATCATTTTTGGGGCTAACTGTCACGCCCAATATGCGACCCTATCCAAAAGGAACTCGAAGGTCCCACCAAGGATAGACCCGCATATTGAAACGCTTTTGCAAGGTGGATATCATTACATCAACATTACATAATTGGTAGGGATACATACATAAGGCAAACAATGCCACACGAATACAACATCATCATACATAAGAGCACCATCCGACTACAGATGAAACACAAACAGAAACTCAAACGACATCCACCCTGCTAGCCCAGGCTGCCGACCTGGAACCTATCCCCTGATCGAAGAAGAAGCAGAAGAAGAACTCCAAACGAGCAAACATCGCTCTCGCGTCATGATCATCGCATTACCTGTACCTGCAACTGTTGTTGTAGTAATCTGTGAGTCACGAGGACTCAGCAATCCCATTACCATGGGTATCAAGACAAGCAAAGCTTAATGGAAAGGAAGGGGTAAAGTGGTGAGGCTGCAGCAGCGACTAAGCACATATGGTGGCTAACATACGCAAAGAAGAGCGAGAAGAGAGCAAGCGGAACGGTCGTGAAGCTAGCAATGATCAAGAAGTGATCCTGAACTCCTACTTACGTCAAACATAACCCAACGACCGTGTTCACTTCCCGGACTCCGCCGAGAAGAGACCATCATGGCTACACACGCGGTTGATGCGTTTTAATTCGGATCTGGTGTCAAGTTATCTACAACCGGACATTAACAAATTCCCATCTGCCTATAACCGCATGCACGGCTTTCGAAAGATTATACCCTGCAGGGGTGTCCCAACTGAGCCCATGATAAGCTCTCGCGATCAATGAAGGATATACCTTCTCCCAGGAAGACCCGATCAGACTCGGAATCCCGGTTTACAAGACCTTTCGACAATGGTAAAACAAGACCAGCAAAGCCGCCCGGATGTGCCGACAAATCCCGATAGGAGCTGCACATATCTTGTTCTTAGGGCACACCGGATGAGCAAGACGACGGGTTGGCATAGACCCTAGTTGCCCAGGGGGCGCCGGACATCGCTCGGTTTGGACCAACACTTAGACAAGCACTGGCCCGGGGGGGGGGGGTAAAATAAAGATGACCCTCGAGAGCGCGACTCCCAAGGGAAAAGGGCTAGGTGAGGCAAATGGTAAAACCAATGTTGGGCCTTGCTGGAGGAGTTTATTCAAAGCGAACTATCAAGGGGGTCTCATAAATCACCCGACCGCCTAAGGAACGCAAAATCCGGGAACATAACACCGGTATGACGGAAACTAGGGCGGAAAGAGTGGAACAAAACACCAGGCATAAGGCCGAGCCTTCCACCCTTTACCAAGTATATAGATGCATTAATAATATAAGAGATATTGTGATATCCCAACCAAAAACCTGTCCACCATGGAGCAATCTTCAACTTCACCTGCAACTAGCAACGCTATAAGAGGAGCTGTGCAAAAGCGGTAACATAGCCAAACAATGGTTTGCATAGGAAAGGTGTCAAAGGTTTGAGGTTCATGGCAATATGGGATGCTTGATAAACAGGTGATAGGTAGCGCAGCAAAGCGATAGAACGAAGCAAACTAGCATAGCAATGATAGTAGTGAGATCCAGGGTAGCGGTCATCTTGCCTGAAATCCCGCAAGGAAGAAGAACGAGTCCATGAAGAAGACAAACAGATGAAGCCGAACCAAGCGTAGACGAACGAATCCTCACGATCACAACGAAACAGGAACTAACAAGAAGAAGCACACAACATGGTAAACACACCACATATGAACAAGACATGATGCACAACCAAGCATGATGCATGACAAAGCTACATGAAGCTACTCATGGCAAGAGATGATGCAAACAAGAGCAACACATCAAGGCAAGTTTAAATGAGGTCGGGAACAACATATAACAATTCTGGTAAGTCCTCATATGCATATTTCGAAATTGGTCCAGATCTGAATAGACTTTATGTTAAAGCTGTTAAACAACAAGTTAAGATGCACCAAGATGATCTACACGAGATTCTAGTCAAGTTACATATAAAGTTCATTAGATTTGGAGCTACGGCCTAGAAGATATGAGCAAGACAAGATAAACATGGCATTGATGCAAAATGCACCCAAACATCAAGCAAACACCTCAAAACATGGATGCAACATGATAATATGGAACTACATGCAATTCTAAGCAAGTTTCATATAGAGCACACTCAAAACGGAGCAACGGTGCAACACATACACTCTATACAAGTCATAACAACAATCTGTCCAAAACAGCTACTAGGCATATTGCAAGCATCAAAACAACATGCTACAACATCTCAACATGAAAACAAAAGACATGGGCATGATGTATAGGTAAAGCATAACAAAACATGAACACTGAGCTATCTCCAGAAATCACTAGAACATGCTCAAACACACATGGCAAGATTGCAAGTAATAACAATTTCAGACTTTGCAGAAAATAACATCAGGTTGCAATGTTCAGAGCTATCAAACAACATGTTACATGAACTTATCATGGCAAACAAAGGCATGGCATGAACCTACTAAATGCATAGACCAAAAGTCCTTTACTGACCATGAGCCAAAAAGTATCAGAAAATATGATGGCACCCACGTAAACATAGCAAGTTATATTACAGATTCAAACATGGCAGAAATAGAATTATGAAGGCATGTTGGTGAGCTTGTGCAACTCACTACAGAGCAAAACATGGCATGGCAAGGCAACCAACAGTAAGAAGCCATATTTGTGTAGCTAATCATGGCAAGAGCAAGTTCATAGGGTGCATGGAACACTAGCAACAATCATGGTAACAACTGAACTTAAAGTTAACAGGCTGACAACAACATTATCAAGCAACTTTGGAGCAAGATATGAACAAGCTAAAACAAGATATAAATGCAACCAGGGGCATAGATGGATAGAACATGACATGTACAACAAAACATATTTAGTGCTCATCTCCAGATTATGTATAGAATGATTTGTAGGAGCAGGTTTACATAGCATCACGAAATAACAGATTCAGCCTAGCAAAACAGCAACATCAAGTACACTACTTAACAACCTTGATTCACTCACCATAAGTCATTGCATGACAAGGTAAGCATAGCATCATCAAGAAGACATGTTTGTGAAACAAACCAAGGCAAGAACAAGTTCATAGCATGCAAGGACCAACTACAACAACCTTGGCAAAATTGAATAACATGTAAACAATCTGCCAGGAAACATTTTGAAGCAAAAGTAGAGCACGAAAATGACATGCTAGACTACTCCATAATTGCCAACAGGGGCATGACTGGATAGACAATAACCATATGTTCAAAACATCCTTACTGAAGTATCTCAAAATATGCATGGATCTCTCTGTAGCATCATGTTTACATGACATCAAAATAACAGCAGAACAGGGACTGAAAACAGCAATATCACGAAGCCTAGTTTGCATGCTTGTGCTAGTCACCACATTGATCACAAAAATACATGGTAAGCACCTCTGTAAAGAAGACATGGCATAGATCAAAACACATGTAGCCATCAACCTCATAGGATGCACACATCAATCATGGCAAAAATGACAAAAGAGCATGTTATAACAGTTTCAGCAGATTAACATCATGAAGCACTCTTGCAACGATGATTCAGGCATCAAGATGAACTCAAATGAACATGATGCAATAGAATGAAATGAAGTACTCGTTGAGACAAACAATTTGACATATTACACGCACCAAACGGACCTACAGATGCAGAGATGCGATGCGATGAACATGGCATGATTATTTCACAGATCTGGGACTTGGGCAAATTCGGGGTCAACCTCAAACGGATCCAGATCCAGATTGGGGTGGCGCGGATCCTGAGGTGGCCGGAGCATCGCTGGAGAGGAGGGAGACGAAGGCCGGGGAGGCTCGGGGACGCCGGATCCCGGGCTCCCTCGGCCGGATCCGGGCGCGGCGTGGAGGC
>NC_041381.1:228272370-228314050 GCF_002162155.2 Triticum dicoccoides | reverse complement strand
GGAGGGCGCGGCCCAGATCGGGCCCGGGGCGGGCCGGCCTCGGGCCCCGACGGGCCTGGCGGCGGCTGGGACAGGCGGCGGTGACGTGGCGGAGAAGGCGACGTGTCGCGTGGGGATTGGCTCGGGTGAGGTGTCCGGCGGACATGTCCGGCTCGGGCGGACGTGTCCGGCGGCGCGAGGATGAAGATGGCTAGGGTTAGACCGGGATTTCGGGGGAGATGCACATATTTATAGGTAGAGGGAGCTAGGAGAGTCCAAATGAGGAGCGGTTTTCGCCCACACGATCGTGATCGAATGACCGAGAGCATGGAGGGGAGTTAGATGGATTTTGGGGCCACTTTGGAAGGGTGTTGGGCTGCAAAGAGAAAGAGGGGTTTACGGTTACCCGGTTAACCGTTGGAGTACCAAACGACCTCCAAATGGCACGAAACTTGACAGGCGGTCTACCGGTGCTATACCAAGGGCACTTGGCAAACCTCGGGCCATTCCGAGAAAGTTCAACACCCACTCACGAAGAGAGGCGAGAAGGGGACGCCGGATGACATAGGAGTGCCGGATCGCGAAACGGACAACGGGGAAAATGCTCGGATGCATGAAATGAACACGTATGCAATGCAATGCACATGAAGACATGATAAAATGCAACACGCAAGCAAATGGCATGGCAATGATAGCGAATAACAGGCAGACACCTGGCCCATCGAAACCGGGGCGTTACACTAACCTACTAACCGGAAGCCCAGCCTGAATTGCTGTTTTTTTGCCTATTTCAGTGTTTCGAAGAAAAGGAATATCAAACAGAGTCCAAACGGAATGATACCTTCGGGAGCGATCTTTTTGGAACAAACGCAAACCATGAGACTTGGAGTGGGCGTCACGCAACAAACGGGGCGGCCGCAAGGGTGCCCGGCGTGCCCCCGGGGGTGGGCGCGCCCCCACCCTCGTGGGCCCCTCATGCCTCAACCAACCTACCTCCTTCCCCTATATATACTCCCGTACCCAGAAAACATCGAAGAGCACCACGAAAAACTATTTCCACCGCCGCAACTTTCTGTATCCGTGAGATCCCATCTTGGAGCCTTCGCCGACGCTCCGTCGGAGGGGGAATCGACCATGGAGGGCATCTACATCATCTCCAAGGCCTCTCCAATGAGTTGTGAGTAGTTTACCACAGACCTTCGGGTCCATAGTTATTAGCTAGATGGCTTCTTCTCTCTCTTTGAATCTCAATACCAAGTTCTCCTCAATCTTCTTAGAGATCTATTCGATGTAACTCTTTTTGCGGTGTGTTTGTCGAGATCCGATGAATTGTGGGTTTATGATCAAGTTTATCTATGAGAAATAATTGAATCTTCTCTGAATTCTTTTATGTGTGACTGTTTATCTTTTCAAGTCTGTTCAAATTATCAGTTTGGTTTGGCCTACTAGATTGATCTTTCTTGCAATGGGAGAAGTTCTTAGCTTTAGGTTCAATCTTGCGGTGTACTTTCCCAGTGACAGCAGGGGCAGCAAGGCACGTATTGTATTGTTGCCATTGAGGATAAAAAGATGGGGTTTATATCATATTGCTTGAGCTTATCCCTCTACATCATGTCATCTTTCTTAATGTGTTACTCTGTTCTTATGAACTTAATACTCTAGATGCAGGCATGAGTCGATCGATGTGTGGAGTAATAGTAGTAGATGCAGAATCGTTTTGATCTACTTGTTGCGGATGTGATTCCTATATACATGATCATGCCTAGATAATCTCATAACTAAGCACTTTTCTATCAATTGCTCGACAGTAATTTGTTCACCGACCGTAATACTTATGCTATCTTGAGAGAAGCCACTAGTGAAACCTATGGCCACCGGGTCTATCTTTTATCATATAAGTTTTCCATCTATCTTTTATTTGCATCTTTTACATTCCAATCTATATCATAAAAATAACAAAAATATTTATCTTATCTTATTATCTCTATCAGATCTCACTTTCGCAAGTTTCCGTGAAGGGATTGACAACCCCTTTATCGCGTTGGTTGCGATGTTCTTGTTTGTTTGTGTAGGTGCGTGGGACTTTTCAGGAGCGTCCTACTAGATTGATACCTTGGTTCTCAAAAACTGAGGGAAATACTTACGCTACTTTGCTGCATCACCCTTTCCTCTTCAAGGGAAAACCAATGCAGTGATCAAGAGGTAGCAAGAAGGATTTCTGGCGCCGTTGCCGGGGAGGTCTTCGCTCAAGTCAAGACATACCAAGCACCCATCACCAACTCATCTCCCTCGCATTACATTATTTGCAATTTGCCTCGCGTTTTCCTCTCCCCCACTTCACCCTTGCCGTTTTATTCGCCCTCTCTTTCCCAATCTCCTCTCTCTTTCGCTTGCCTTCTTGTGTGCTTGTGTGTTGGATTGTTTGTCATGATGGCTCAAGATAATACCAAATTGTGTGACTTCTCCAATACCAATAATAATGATTTCCTTAGCACTCTGATTGCCCCTCTTAATGATGTTGAATCTTGTGAAATCAATGCTGCTTTGTTGAATCTTGTTATGAAAGATCAATTCTCCGGCCTTCCTAGTGAAGATGCCGCTACTCATCTAAACAACTTTGTTGGTTTGTGTGATATGCAAAAGAAGAAACAGATAATGGTATTGTTAAATTGAAGTTATTTCCATTTTGTCTTAGAGATCGTGCTAAAACTTGGTTTTCGTCTTTGCCTAAAAATAGTATTGATTCTTGGAATAGGTGCAAAGATGCTTTTGTCCCTCAATATTTTCCTCCCACTAAGATCATCTCTCTTAGAAACGACATTATGAATTTTAAACAACTTGATCATGAGAATGTTTCCCAATCTTGGGAAAGAATGAAATTAATGATTCGCAGTTGCCCTACTCATGGTTTGAACTTATGGATGATCACACAAAAAATTTATGCCGGATTGAATTTTGCTTCTAGAAATCTTTTAGATTCGGCCGCGGGTGGCACTTTTATGGAAATCACTTTAGGAGAAGCTACTAAACTCCTTGATAATATTATGGTTAATTATTCTCAATGCCACACGGAAAGATCTACTAGTAAAAAAGTGCATGCTATAGAAGAAATTAATGTTTTGAGTGGAAAGATGGATGAACTTATGAAATTGTTTGCTACTAAGAGTGCTCCTATTGATCCCAATGATATGCCTTTGTCTACCTTGATTGAGAATAATAATGAATCTATGGATGTGAATTTTGTTGGTAGGAATAATTTTGGTAACAATGCTTATAGAGGAAACTTTAATCCTAGGCCGTTTTCTAGTAGTCCCACTAATAATTATGGAAATTCCTATAATAACTCTTATGGAAATTTTAAGAAGATGCCCTCTGATTTTGAGAATATTGTTAAAGAATTTATGATCTCTCTAAAGAATTTCAATGGTTTGCTTGAAGAAAAATTGCTTAAAGTTGATGAATTGGCTAGGAATGTTGATAGACTTCCACTTGATGTTGATTCTTTGAAACTTAGATCTATTTCACCTAAGCATGATATCAATTAGTCTCTCAAAGCCATGAGAATTTCCATTGATGAGTGCAAAGAAAGAACCGCTAGGATGCGTGCTAAGAAAGATTGCTTTGTAAGAGCGTGTTCTTCTAGTTTCCATGAAAATAATGATGAACATCTAAAAGTAATTGATGTGTCCCCTATTAAATCTTTGTTTTGCAATATGAATCTTGATAATGATGGGACTGGAGATGAGTCAACTTTAGTTAAAAGGCGTCCCAATAATTCAGAGTTTTCAGATCTTGATGCTAAATTTGGTAAAAGTGGGATTGGAGAGGTCAAAACTTTAAATAGCAATGAACCCACTATTATGGATTTAAAGGAATTTAATTATGATAATTGTTCTTTAATAGATTGTATTTCCTTGTTGCAATCTGCGTTGAATTCTCCTCATGCTTATAGTCAAAATAAAGCTTTTACCAAACATATTGTTGATGCTTTGATGCAATCTTATGAAAAAAAACTTGAATTGGAAGTTTCTATACCTAGAAAACTTTATGATGAGTGGGAACCTACTATAAAAATAAAATTAAAGATCATGAATGCTATGCTTTGTGTGATTTGGGTGCTAGTGTTTCCACGATTCCGAAACTTTATGTGATGTGCTAGGTTTCCGTGATTTTGATGATTGCTCTTTAAACTTGCACCTTGCGGATTCCACCATTAAGAAACCTATGGGAAGTATCAATGATGTTCTTATTGTTGCAAATAGGAATTATGTGCCCGTAGATTTTATCGTTCTTGATATAGATTGCAATCTTTCATGTCCTATTATTCTTGGTAGACCTTTCCTTAGAACGATTGGTGCAATTATTGATATGAAGGAAGGGAGTATTAGATTCCAATTTCCATTAAGGAAAGGCATGTAACACTTTCCAAGAAAGGAAGTTAAATTACCTTATGAATCTATCATGTGAGCTACTTATGAATTGAAGGCCAAAGATGGCAATACGTAGATCTATTCTCGCTTTTATGCCTAGCTAGAGGCGTTAAACGATAACGCTTGTTGGGAGGCAACCCAATTTTATTTTTGTTTCTTGCTTTTTGCTTCTGTTTAGTAATAAATATTTCATCTAGCTTCTGTTTAGATGGGTTTTTATGTTTTAATTAGTGTTTGTGCCAAGTAGAACCTGTAGGATAACCTACGGTGATAGTTCATTTGATTTTGCTGAAAAACAGAAACTTTTGCACGAGCGAGAATAATTTTGATAAATCACAGAAAGGTGATTTTGCGTTTATTATTTTTGCAGAAGATCAATAGACAAATTTCCAAGGACTTCCTATTTTTGTAGGAGTTTTAGAGGTCCAGAAGTATTCGAAAGTTACAGATTGCTACAGACTGTTCTGTTTTTGACAGATTCTGTTTTTCGTGTGTTGTTTGCTTATTTGATGCATCTATGGCTAGTATCGGGGGGTATGAACCATAGAAAAGTTGGAATACATCAGGTTTAAAACCAATATAAATAAAGAATTAGTTCATTATAGTACCTTATGTGGTGGTTTTTCTCTCTTGCACTAACGGAGCTCATGAGATTTCCTGTTGAGTTTTGTGTTGTGAAGTTTTCAAGTTTTGGGTAAAGATTTGATGGACTATGGAATAAGGAGTGGCAAGAGCCTAAGCTTGGGGATGCCCATGGCACCCCAAGATATTCAAGTACAACCAAAAGCCTAAGCTTGTGGATGCCCCGGAAGGCATCCCCTCTTTCGTCTTCCTTTATCAGTAACTTTACTTGGAGCTATATTTTTATTCACCACATGATATGTGTTTTGCTTGGAGCATCTTGTATGATATTAGTATTTGCTTTTTAGTTTACCACAATCATCCTTGCTGTACACACCTTTTGGTAGAGACACACTTGATTTGGAATTTATTAGAATACTCTATGTGCTTCACTTATATCTTTTGAACTAGATAGTTTTGCTCTAGTGCTTCACTTATATCTTTTAGAGCACGGCGGTGGTTTAATTTTGTAGAAATTACTGATCTCTCATTCTACACTTAAACCATTTTGAGAGTCCTTTAGAAGAGCATGGTATTTTCTATGGTTATAAAATTGGTCCTAGAATGATGGGCATCCAAGTTGGGTATAATAAAAACTATCATGGAAAGTGAATTGGATGCTATGATCAATTTGATGCTTGATAACTATTTTGAGATATGAGGATGGTGATATTAGAGTCATGCTAGTGGGGTAATTATGAATTTGAAGAATACTTGTGTTGAAGTTTGTGATTCCCGTAGCATGCACGTATGGTGAAGCACTTTGTGATGAAGTTGGAGCACAATTTATTTATTGATTGTCTTCCTTATGAGTGGCGGTCGGGGACGAGCGATGGTCTTTTCCTACCAATCGATCCCCCCAGGAGCATGCGCGTAGTACTTTGTTTTTAATGACTTGTAGACTTTTGCAATAAGTATATGAGTTCTTTATGACTAATGTTGAGTCCATGGATAATACACACTCTCACCCTTCCACCATGTTAGCCTCCCTTGTGCCGCGCAACTTTCACTGGTACCAAACACCCACCATATACCTTCCTCAAAACAGCCACCATACCTACCTATTATAGCATTTCCATAGCCATCCGAGATATATTGCCATGCAACTTTTTACCGTTCCGTTTATTATGACACGCATCATCATTGTCATATTCCTCTTTGCATGATCATGTAGTTCATCGTATTTGTGGCAAAGCCACCTTCATAATTCTTTCATACATGTCACTCTTGATTCATTGCATATCCCGGTACACCGCCGGAGGCATTCATATAGAGTCATATTTTGTTCTAAGTATCGAGTGTAATCTTGAGTTGTAAATTAATAAAAGTGTGATGATCTTCATTATTAGAGCATTGTCCCAAGTGAGGAAAGGATGATGGAGACTATGATTCCCCCACAAGTCGGGATGAGACTTCGGACTTAATAAAAAAAGAGAAAGGCCAAATAAAAAAAAGAAAGGCCAAAGAAAAAAAAGAAAAAAAGAGAAAAGAAAAGAAAAAATGAGAGAAAAAGAGAGAAGGGACAATGCTAATATCCTTTTACCACACTTGTGCTTCAAAGTAGCACCATGATCTTCATAATAGAGAGTCTCCTATGTTGTCACTTTCATATACTAGTGGGAATTTTTCATTATAGAACTTGACTTGTATATTCCAATGACGGGCTTCCTCAAAATGCCCTAGGTCTTCGTGAGCAAGCGAGTTGGATGCACACCCACTTAGTTTATTTTGTTGAGCTTTCATACATTTATAGCTCTAGTGCATCCGTTGCATGGCAATCCCTACTCACTCACATTGATATCTATTAATGGGCATCTCCATAGCCCGTTGATACGCCTAGTTGATGTGAGACTATCTTCTCCTTTTTGTCTTCTCCACAACCACCATTCTATTCCACATATAGTCCTATATTCATGGCTCACGCTCATGTATTGTGTGAAAGTTGAAAAAGTTTGAGAATACTAAAGTATGAAACAATTACTTGGCTTGTCATCGGGGTTGTGCATGATTAAATACTTTGTGTGATGAAGATAGAGCATAGCCAGACTATATGATTTTGTAGGGATAACTTTCGTTAGCCATGATATTTTGAGAAGACATGTTTGTTTTGTTAGTATGCTTGAAGTATTATTGTTTTTATGTCAATATGAACTTTTATTTTGAATCATTTGTATCTATACATTCATGCCACAGTAAAGAAAATTACATTGAGAATTATGCTAGGTAGCATTCCACATCAAAAATTCTGTTTTTTTTATCATTTACCCACTCGAGGATGAGCTGGAATTAAGTTTGGGGATGCTTGATACGTCTCCAACGTATCTATAATTTTTTATTGTTCCATGCTATTATATTACCCGTTTTGGATGTTTATGGGCTTTACTTTACACTTCTATATCATTTTTGGGACTAACCTACTAACTGGAGGCCCAGCCCAAATTGCTATTTTTTTTGCCTATTTGAGTGTTTCGAAGAAAAGGAATATCAAATGGAGTCCAAACGGAATGGAACCTTCTGGAGCGATCTTTTTGGAAAGGCAAACCAGGAGACTTTGAGTGGATGTCAAGCAACAAACGAGGCGGCCATGAGGGTGCCCGGCGCGCCCCCCACCCTCGTGGGCCTCTCGTGGCTCAACCGACCTACCTCCTTCGCCTATATATACTCCCATACCCTGAAAACATTGAAGAGCACCACGAAAAACTATTTCCACAGCCGCAACTTTTTGTATCCGCGAGATCCCATCGTGGAGCCTTCGCCGACGCTCTGCGGGAGGGGGAATCGACCATGGAGGGCCTCTACATTATCTCCAAGGCCTCTCCGATCAGTTGTGAGTAGTTTACCATAGATCTTCGGGTCCATAGTTATTAGCTAGATGGCCTCTTCTCTCTCTTTGAATCTGAATACCAAGTTCTCCTCGATCTTCTTGGAGATCTATTCGATGTAACTCTTTTTGTGGTGTGTTTTTCAAGAGCCGATGAATTGTGGGTTTATGATCAAGTTTATCTATGAGAAATAATTGAATCTTCTCTGAATTATTTTATGTGTGATTGGTTATCTTTGCAAGTCTCTTCGAATTATCAGTTTGGTTTGGCCTACTAGATTGATCTTTCTTGCAATGGGAGAAGTGCTTAGCTTAGGGTTCAATCTTGCGGTGTCCTTTCCCAGTGACAGCAGGGGCAGCAAGGCACGTATTGTATTGTTGCCATCGAGGATAAAAAGATGGGGTTTATATCATATTGCTTGAGTTTATCCCTCTATATCATGTCATCTTTCTTAATGTGTTACTCTGTTCTTATGAACTTAATACTCTAGATGCAGGCAGGAGTCGGTCGATGTGTGGAGTAATAGTAGTAGATGCAGAATCGTTTCGATCAACTTGTTGCGGACGTGATGCTTATATACATGGTCATGCCTAGATCATCTCATAACTATGCACTTTTCTATCAATTGCTCGACAGTAATTTGTTCACCCACTGTAATACTTATGCTATCTTGAGAGAAGCCACTAGTGAAACATGTGGCCCCTAGGTCTCTCTTTTATCATATAAGTTCTCCATCTATCTTTTATTTGCATCTTTTACTTTCGAATCTATATCATAAAAATACCAAAAATATTTATCTTATCTTATCTCACTTTTGAAGTTTCCGTGAAGGGATTGGCAACCCGTTTATCGCGTTGGTTACGAGGTTCTTGTCTGTTTGTGTAGGTGCGTGGGACTTTTAAAGAGCCTCCTACTGGATTACTTTGCTGCATCACCCTTTCCTCTTCAAGGGAAACCAACGCAGTGCTCAAGAGGTAGCACCTAACGCGCGGGAAAGCCCCGCCGACGTCATTTTGTTCTGGATTTCTATCGACCGATCGCACGAAAATGTTACACTTTGCAAGTTCAAAAGGAAAAGGTGGCACACCTAAAGCACGCCTGTCATGTTGGCGTCGCACCCCCGACAGTCCGTCTCGCACGCCGCTCACGAAAGGGGACACGCGTTGTCTTGCATTTTCACTGACATGTTGGACTGCAATTGAATAAACTGTCGATAGCCAAAATCTAATTGCTCGGCGGGCGTCGGCTGAGAAGAGGGAGACGGGGGAGGGAGAAGAGATCGCCCGCCCACTGCGCATGGACTCCAAGAAATATGGTGATAATGTGAGGTGGGCCATGCGGGAGTCCGGACCACTTCCAAGCCCGCTTCTAACTGCCCTGGCCCACCAGAAAACCCCTCCCCCCCGCTCCCGCGCGCGCTCCCCCAGGAGCCAGCTGCCCGCATTCATAGCAAGTACAATACTGGGCTATAAGCCGACTTATGTGGAGGAGAGAGGCATTGAGAAAGTGAAGGAGTGGGCTCTACAAGAGCCCGTCTCTACATGTGCTCCTAGCTATAAAAAACAATTGTATCTAACAAAAACAAGGTAAGAAACATTTGAGAGGAAATAGATAGAGAGAAAGTGAGAAAAAGTTGTAACCTTATAGCCAACCATATAGTCAACACTATGTTACATGAGGAAGGAGGGAGTTGTGCACATGCCAAGTTCACTGGGTTGCCATGTTTCACACTCCTCCGTCGTAATAGTGGAGACAATAGCTTTCATCACAAATAAATAATGAATACTCCTTGCTCGTCCTCGATATTGGAAAGAATACTTTCATTCGCCGACATGTGGGACATCGACCATCCTGGTCCACTTGCCATGCACAAAACTATCCTAGTCCACCCCGGTCGTAGTGCAGGCCCAACCTTTCCCACTGTAAGTTGGTCGGACGAAGGAACCATCATGATATACCCGCAATACTGCTACCACACGCGAAGACTGGACGGCACTGTAGCACATCATATCACTAAAACCCACTAGGCCAAACTAGCCCGCCTAGGATTTGTATCTCTCTATACTGCTATGATTTTGTGTTCTCAAAACATATCCTTTGTCAATCTAATGACTAGTAGTAGAAAGAAATGGAGGCCTCCTTGGGTTCATAGGATAGGAATTTTATAGGAATAGGAAAATCATAGGAAGTGAGATGACATGCATCTCAATTCCTATAGAGAAAGATTTGTTATTTGGTGCATAGGATAGGAATTTTTCCATTGAGTCTAGGCTAACTTTTTTTCCTCCAAAATGTGAAGGATTGATTCCTATCCTACATAGGAATAGGTATCCATTCCTATAAACCAAAGGGTACAAAGGAATTTTTCCTTTGCAAATCCTATCCTATAGAGTTCCTACCAATTCCTACAAACCAAAGGAGGCCGGAGGGTATTTCTCTTTCTCTAGATCTCTCTCCATCCCACAACCCCCTAGCACACATCACACTCTCTGTAGCCACTCCGAAAGTACGACATCACTACACATTCACGCTTCCAACAAAAATTTTACACATTCACGCATGTTACAAGTACGTGCCAATTTTTTGCTGGTGTGAATGTATCCATGAACCAACTCTTTGAGTTTGATGTGAATTGATGTATAATTGTGGACTATTGTCTAATCAATCGCTAAGCCTACAATTTTAGGAGGTTGGGCTATTGGCCTATCGACGACGGATCGGACCTATAAGCGTACCATGAGCTCATCAACCCTAATGTTTCTCTTTGGTGAGTGTTTGCAAGTACTATAGCTCGCACAGTAGCTAGCCTACTAACACCAAGAATCATCAAACAAGCCCTGCTGATATAATAAACAGTTCAAACTTACGTCTAAGCATGCCATGTATTACATCAAAAGCTGTTGAGGATACATCTGTTTCCATAACTCAGAGAGGGTTCGCATGATTCACTATCAATCAAAAGTACTGCCCACACAAGACAGTGCACTATACCTAAGATGGTTTGATAACATGCATCATTTTGGTAATTAAACACAATGCAAACTACCTTGAAGGATTAGCGCGACCAACTATTTCTTGTCATCGATCTCTCGGGCAATGACCACAGCACGGACAGTGGCATGGGAATCGATCTCTGGGGCGATGTCCACAGGACGGACCGCGACATCGGAATCGATCTCTCGGGCGATGTCCACAGGACGAAAAGCAGCATTGGAATCAATCTCCGGAGTGATGTCCACAGGACGAACCACGATATCGTAAATGATCTCTGAGGCCATGTCTACAGGACGAACCGCGGCATCGGAATCATCAAGGACGTCCACCGACACCTGCACAACCCTAACATATTAGCAAGCACATTGCAAATAATCAAAAACCACAACCATGGTAAGCCATTTTTTTACCTTATGTAGCTCATCGAGGGATCCCAGCCCTCCGGGGGCCATCTCCTCGATGGGGGCCATCGCCTTGCCAGGGAAATACTGCTTCTCAACGGTGACTATCTCCTCAAACTCGGCCTTGAGCCTCTCATAGGTGGCCATTAGAGTTTCTGGGGTAGGCACGGTGGGGCCCTTGCTGTTCTTCCAGCTTTCTTTGAGAAGTTCGTCCGCCAACATCATCAACTCTTTGGCTAGTGTTTGTTTCTTGGAGTTCTTCGTCTCCATGGGTTGGCCCGCCAACATGGCCAACTCGTTGGTCGGTGCTCGCTTCCTAGAGATCTCTGTCTCAAGTGGGTTGTCCGCCCGCAACTCTTTGCCTAGTGCTCCAGGATCAATCAACTGACAAACAAAAAGCAATCAAAAGGAAACCACAATTGCAATGAAAACAGGAAAAGAATAGACAGTGAGAATCGGTCGGTGCTTCAAAAAAAGAAGATTCTTGGAATGAAAATGTAGTAGCATCACTGATTTGCCCACCTTTCCTTTGTCGGTACAGAAGAAAAATGGCAGAAGTGAGTAGCCTGAAGTGAGGTTTTCTTCAAGATAGGGGAGAAAGGGTTGGTACGAGCGTTCTAGTGAAATGATTGTTGCTTCGTCCAGTCCAACTTTGAGTCCACTTTACCACTGCTGGTAAAGTGTGGGTTTTGTTATATGATGGGTCATGACGGACACACCGGGGTGACTGGTGAGTCTCGACTGTAGCACCTCGCTGTGATTTTGTGGATGGCACGCGGGCCCGGATGCTTGATGTCTCGCATGTAATAGAGCGGCTAGTCATATAGTAGTTTGGACGATAGACGAGGAGCTTTGTCCTAGTTTATTGGTCCCTATGATAATCTGCGCCAAATTTTGACTACAAATTTAACTAACCAAATGTTCATGCATGTCACAAAAAATTACATCATTGAAAACTATGTTCAAATATGAATCCAAGGATATAATTTTTTGTTAACATGCACAAACTTTTTGTCAGTTAAATCTTTGGTCAAAATTTAGCACAAATTACAAAGGGGCCCAATAAAGATTGTACTCTCACATTTTGTTTTGAGGATACTCCCACATAGAAAATATAAATAATAATGCATGTTGGTGCAGCACACGTTTCCTATAATTCTAGACGTGGGCTTGTTCACTATTTTTATGAGGCGGTGGTTGTTCACTTAATGGAGGGTCTAGTACGAGACTTGAACGATACAAAGTGCAACCTGGCACACCGTAACACCACTTGGAATAAGCGGGTAGCTATCTCAAAAAGCAATCAACTACTCAAAAAAACATACACAATTTTAAACGATTGCTTTGATGGAGTGAAAAAACAAAACTACCCTACTATACATATATATATATAGGCAGGAGCCTCCGCGCTTGCTTGCTAGGGTTGCTCTATTCATACACTCTCATCCTCTCTAGATCTAAACAAGATAGCAAGGGTAACACTGTATTTCTATCCTCACCACTGTTTATAGATCCAGACATATCCCCCTCCACTGGTGAAGGGGAGGAGGGGCAGTGTTTAGGACGTTGCCGGCAGCGAAGGAGGAGACCCACTGCCGGCCGCACCATTATCTCTGGCCGAGCACCAGCGTGGGAGGTCCTCCGATCCCTTCATCGCTGCCCTAGTGTGGGTGGATTTGGCCTCCCGCCGCCCACCTATCCACACCCCGACGACCTTCAGGTATATCTTCCTTTGAAACTGGCCTAGCTCTACTTCTCCAGCTTGTTACATCACTGCATGTTCATAAATTTCTACCTCTCAGCCCCCTCATAGATAGGCTTGATCGGATGATCTAACGTCACCTAATTTTTTTTCTACTATTAGAGGTAAAGCTACTTCATGGAGGTGAATTTTTTACTTGGTTCAAACAAGCAATAAGGGGGGGGGGATTAGTATGTACATCGGACTTGGTACAAACAAGAAAGAAAGAGGGTGAAAGTAGTACAGACTGGTCATCCAACCGGTATCTTGGTCGAAAAGGGAAATATAGGGGAAACACTGTACACAGTGGTATGACCAGGACTAGATTTTCTATCCACACATAGGAATAGGTGGCTAGAGTGAACAAAAATGGGACCAACCCAGATATATTTCTTGGATGTTTGTTTCTCGGGGCGACAAACTCTGAATCACCACTTTATGCCCCGGTTTAGGTACATGGTGCTAGACTACTGGTGCACCCACTCTCCCATGCCCTTATAGCAAATATTTAGCTATTCTTAATATAATGCCCCTGGTAAAATGAAGCCATGCCACTGTTATAAGATGTCAGATATCGAGTTCCGGCAAAACCCTTAAGGCTCGAATTCTAGGGTGCGCACGAAGATCTTCTCCCTACCGAAACACGCCCACAACCTCATTGCGATTCTAAGCTAGATCGATGAACAACACAAGAGACACGAGGTTTATACTAGTTCGGGCCACCATTATGGTGTAATACCCTAATCCAGTGTGTGGTGTGGTGGATTGCCTCTTGGGCTGATGATCAACAGTACAGAGGAAGAACAACCTCGCGAGGAGAGGTGTTCTTGTGGTGGTGTGCTTGAGGAGGAATCGCTCCATCTCTCTAGGCTCTAGATGAGATTCTAGATGCCTTCTACTGCGGTGGCTGGCTCTATTTATAGAGGCCCTGGTCCTCTTCCCAAATATTGAGCGGGAAGGGAGCCAACAATGGCCATTTCGAAAGGGGACAGCTAGTAGAGGTTATCCTGACTAAAGGTGGTCTTCGACTGCCAAAGGTACTGGTGATGACGCCGTCTTGGGCTCCACGGGTGACCTCCGTCACGCCGTCCTGCTGGTCTTGGTCTCGTTGCACCGATATGGAAACCTTTGCCTAATGCCTCGGTACTCCGCGCCTGTGCTTGCCCCCTTTGCACCAAAGAGGAAACGAGGACACTCGCAGGCTGGCGCCCGCCTGGCGCCCACCTGGTCTTGATCGTCATGGCTTACGTCATGAGCACCTCGCGAGGCACCCCTTGCCTTGATCTCTCCGCCTCCTCGCGAGCCTGCCTGGTGAGGCCGCCCTTGAGGAGGCCTTGCGTCGTCCGCCCCACGAGGCTTGGCCCCTCGCGAGGGTCTTGAACTTGGGCTGATGAAGATGGGCTGTAATGGGCCACTTGCTAAGCCACACTGCAGGCCACAGGCAGGCAAGTCTGGGGACCCCCGTTCCCAGAACGCCGACAGTAGCCCCCGGTCCCAAGGCATGCTCGAACTTGGCTTAGCAGCGAAGCCAAAGGGCAAGTGCAGAGCACCGTGGGCCCCAACAACCTATGGCCTTTGTCGCTGCATGGCGACTGATTGGACGTGGGCGCCTCCGTTTCCCCACGCTGCCTCAATATCTGCCTGGCTAGGCAGCCATGGCGCTTTACACAGTTAGTTCCCCCTTCGCTGGCAGCGTGCTTCCTATTCCCCCTTCTTCCTAGAATCTCTACTTCCGCTCCCAATCTGACTTGAGCTCTACTCCCACCATTGCCATGGCGCCAACCAGCAAGGATAAAGGAAAGAAGCCCCTGTCCTCAACTAGTTCGTCCCCTACAATCAAGCCCGCCGTCGGCCGGTCGCTGGTGCTCAATCTGGAGTCTTTGGGCAAGGTCTGCCTTGTGCTCGCCTCCAGCTTCAACAAGTGCGGAACAACGATGGCTTGGCCCGCGTCCCATGCCTCCATCATCAGGACCGTCAGGGAGGTTCGATTCTTCGTCGACGCCCTATGGGCTAGCCTTGTTCCCCCTTCCTCCGCCTTCTTCAATGCGGTGCTTTCCCACTATCGGATCCATATGATGCATATTGATCCTCAATCCGTTACCCTTCTTGTTGTCTTCGCCTTTGTTTGCAAAGCCATGGTGCGCATTGCCCTCTTGCACCACTTCTTCTCTTTGTGCCTAACTGACCCCTTGAAGTGCTCGGGGTGCGTGAGCTTCCAAGCCGTGGCAGAGACGGTCGCCTAGAGGATCGATTTTGGCCTCCTGCCTTCCACGAGTGGGTTTCGGACGCGGTGGCTGTATGTGGATGTCGGAGTGCTCAGCCCACTGCTCTCGCCTCCAACGTTGCTTGCTATCCCCAATCCCGGCTGGGGCCATGAGAGACTCATGAGCCCCCGGCTCTCCTTCGTCTGGCACCGACTGAGGAGGTTGAGAGAGCTCAGTGTGACTACGCCCCGGGTGGTGAGGGAGTTCGTCTAGTGTCGCGTTGCTCCTCTTCAATGCCACTCCCAGCCGATGTGGGCCCTGACAGGCGACTTGGACCGCACGAGGCTTTAGGAGACGGAACTGGCACCCGAAACACTGAAGAAGGTGGTCGAGGTCTTGACTGGCGACCCTTCGCTTGGCGACATACGGCACGGGGGTAGCCTCCTGTATCTCTGCTCGAGCAGGGCTAAGTTTGCGAGGCAGATGCGTATCTTCGATGAATGGGGGTTGCGTCCGGCTGGTCTTGCGGGGCCTCGCGAGAATCCTATCGCTATGACCCCCTTCCTCGCCGCCAGCACCGATCTTGCCCCATGAGCGGGTGCAGGGAGGCAAGCATCGCTTGAGGCTGGAGGCTCAGGTGTTGTGGTGCTGACGCCGCACGGGGCTCCTGAATCGTCATCCTCCGGAGCTTGTGAAGCCCGCCCTGACGCTGTCGTGGATGGGGGGGACGCAACCCGCGGCTCCCTAGGCCGGAGCCCCCGAGGCCTCGGCAGGCCATCAAGAAGTGGTGCCTGATCACTCCTCCCAGCTTGGCGCCCCTGAGGTTGGCCGCCTGTGTGCTTCTTCATCCGCGCCACACGCTGGTCCTCACGTTGAGCGCCTGGGTCGGTTTCGCCTGGACTTCGCCGCTCTCCGCAAGAGGAAGGAGTCTGCGAGTTGCAGTGGACGCCCCTTCCGACCGTTGAAGCAAAGGAAGTACTTCGCCATAGATGAGTAAGTACCTCGTTCTCGCAATTCCTCAATCGCTGCTCCCCTTCCTGACTGTGGCTTCTCAGAATTCCTCCTGGCAAGCCTGCAGAGTCTCCCGAGAAGCAACTTCCTCCGGCTCGGCCTTCATCACTGTCCTTGAGCGTCCCAAGCCTGTATGCTGCCCCTGACGCGGGATCAGCTGGAGAAGCAAACCTGCCTGCGGGGTGTCTTGAGCCGGTGCCTTTGCCATCTTTCCTTCGCGACCTCGCCTGGGGCACGACCAGTCTGCCCAGGGCTCCTCCTCTGATCGTGGATGGCGAGTGGTTGGCGTTGGTCCATGGATCTTCTTTGGGGAGTGGACCTGCGCCGGTCCGGGTCCCTTGCGGAGCCCGGCGGTGATTGTGGGGGCGCCAGCCCCCAGCCCCCTGCCGAGAGGGGGTGAACCACTTTAGGGCCCGCTGACAGTGCCGGCTATGGAGGACGACATTGACAGCATGCTTGAGCGCGCGCATGAGCGAAGCATCGTTCGCCGAGAGTTCCTCCGGAAGGCGATGGACGCGATGGGCCAGCTTGGTGGAGAGCTTGCGGACGTGGACGCGTGTTTTGAAGCTGAGGGCCTGCGGCTAATTGAGGAGCGTCGCAAGCTGAAGGTGGCAGTCAACCTCGCGTGTCATCAGCGCGAGCTTGACAATGCAAAGGCCGAAGCATCCCTTGCGGCCTCGTGAAAGGCCTGCTCCCGAGCTATAGAGGAGGTTCGGGAAGCAGACCATCGACGCGAGATCACGGAGAAACGTGCGTGGGATCTCCAAGCCTGGAGCGCTTCCCTGGAGCAGCAGGTGGAGCTGCGTTAGGCCGCGCTTGCATCGCTGAAGGGGACACCTGTCGAGGAGGAGGAGCTCCGGAGGCACGAGGAACTGCTGACGCTGGAGGCTGCTGAGTGCAATCTTGACCTTGAGCGGTTGCAGATGAGGGAGCGCCAGGTTACCCAGGCAGAGGACGAGGTTGGCGCGCATGAGGCTCGAATCCAGGAGGAGGTCGACCACCGCGTAGCGGAAGCTCGCGCAGATCTTGAGCGCAGGTATGACCAGAGGCTGGAGCTGATTGAAGCCGAGGCCACAGGCAGGACTGCTGCCCTTAGGTCCAAGCTGACTGAAACGAAATAGCACGCGGTGGTCGCCCCAGCTGCCCTGGTATCGGCGCAGACTGAGTTGGCATCGACCCATGCCGAGCTACTTCTTATTCAATAGCGGGTCGACGATGCCGAGTCCGTTGCGCGGCAGAACAGAGAAGAAATTCTTCAATGGCAGACGCTGGAGCACATGCATGGTCCAATGCTCCAGCAACTCAGGAACAGGGCCAACACGGCCCTGGGCAATATCTGTGAGGCAGATGCCCCGCATCCTCACGTGACGAACTATGCTAGTCATCTCCAATTCTTCACTGATGTGGTGACGCACCTGGAGAACCTCTCCGAGAGAGCTCGTCAGCTTGTCGAGAAGAGGAGCCGCAGCTTGCTCGGGCGCGCATTCTCCCACATCTTCATCCACCTTCAGAATGCACATCCCCACTTCGACTTCGACGCCGTCATCGCCCCAGTGCCCGAGGCCATCCGAGGCGACCTGGCGCGGTGGGTAGAGGACAACGTGAATGCGCTTGTTAGGGCCTTTGCTTCTGACAACGACGGGGCAATAGTTGCCGCGGATGAAGGCGATGTAGTCAATGGCAGTGAAGATGGCGCCAATGATGGGGATGGTGATGCCAGTGACAATGACAGCAGTGCCAGTGATGCCTCCGGAGGCGACCAAGAGGGTGCCGTGAGCGATATGTCTGACTGATCCTGTGTTCCTTGCTGTTTAGCCTGCACACAAAAGCTCGAGCGCGGCCCTGAAGGTTGTGAGAGTGAAAGTGCTAGTTATCGACTAGAGGGGTGGTGAACAGGCGATTTTTATGAAAGTCTTCAAAACATGGAAGTTTCAAAGACAAACACGAAAACTAGACCTATAAACATGCAGCGGAAGATGAACTACACTAGACAAGCCATAGTAAAACAAGTATGAAGCTAAAGCTTGATGACTAATAGCAGCTAGTAGTAGGATTGGGATGGAAGATAGTATGAAGCCAATCAGGAAAAGTACACACAATGAAGTCAAACAGACATAGCAATCAGGCAATGACTTCACAAAGACGAACTGTAAGTAAGGAGAGTAAGTGATAGAACCAGTGCATTGTGAAGACAAGGATTTGTTCGACCAGTTCCAATTGCTGTGACAACTATACGTCTAGTTAGGGAGGCTGAGATTGAACTCAGAAGACCGTGTCTTCACCTTATTCCCCTTGAGCTAAGGACACACAGTCCTCGCCCAATCACTCTGGTAAGTCTTCAAGGTAGACTTCCAAACCTTCACACACATCGTTCACCGGCAATCCACAATTACTCTTGGATGCTCAGAACGCGACGCCTAACCGGCTGGAGGATTCACAGTCCTCAAGTGTAACAAGTCTTCAGATCACGCGGACAGAAAGACTTCAGTGATGCCAAACACTCTTTGGGCTCTGGGTGTTTTGGGCTTTGTCCTCACAATGATTTCTCTCTCTCAAACTCTTCGGAGGTGGGTTGCTCTCAACAACAACAAAGCCGTGCACTAACTCTGAGCAGCCACCCATTTATGGTGTAGGGGGTGGGCTATTTATAGCCACTGGGCAACCCGACCTAATTTGTCTGAAATGACCCTGGGTCACTAAGGAACTAACACGTGTCACAACGGTCAGATTTCAAACACACGCGATAGCTTGACTTGGGCTACAAGTAAAGCTGACTTATCCGACTTTGGATAAGATTTGATATCATTGTCTTCGCTCGAAGACATAGAATTTTGGTTGAGCATCACTTCAGTCACTCTGACTTTGTTCACTTGGACCCCACTTAACAGTGCGGTGGTTCCTAGGACTCAACAAAGAAGAAAAGAAACAGCGAAACTACTAAGTCTTCATGCTCCATAGTCTTCACTCAATGTCTTCTTCTGTCATAGTCTTCAATGTGAATATATTCACGTACCACCATTATCTTCAATGTCTTCATACATTTTTAGGGGTCATCTCCGGTAGGTAAACCGAATCAAGGAGGGACTACTACCTGTGTTATCCTGCAATTCTCACAAACACATTAGTCCCTCAACCACGTTTGTCGTCAATACTCCAAAACCAAACTAGGGGTGGCACTAGATGCACTTACAATCTCCCCCTTTTTGGTGATTGATGACAAACTGGTTGAAGTTTTCAACGGGGATTTAAGTATGTGAAATTGTAAGGATGAGGTATTGTCTTCGTAAGTAGCAAAAGGCTCCCCCTGAATATGTGCATATAAATAATTTGCTTTTGGAATGCAAATGCACATGGCAGGTTCTACTTGTGGAGATCCTCTTCAACTTATGAAGACAATTCATCATGCATGATCTGATGTAACGAAGATATTGACATGCATAATGAAAAATGGACGGCTGCAAAATGATTTAAGTGCGGAAGTTATCGTCGCACATGCGGAATTTATCATCTCATCACAAAATAGCAAATAAGTAGAAGACGACCATCGAGTTTAAGTGTTACAACTCAGAGAACCAAATGTATCAAAAGCAAGAGTTGTAAACACCAGGCAAAATATAATGCAACCGCCCATATGACCCCGCTAGAAGACTATCAACTCATAGCTTCTCCCCCTTTTGTTAGTAAGGACCAAAAAGGGTTGAAGACATTGAGTCTCTACTCGTTCCCAGAAGGAGTAGGAGAAGATGCAGGGTTGGTTTCGAGGTTTGGCGGTGCAGACGAACTTGGAGCAGTGTCGATGCGTGTTGGAGGTGGCGAAGTAGCATCATCTTGATCATCGATCACACGAGCATTCACAGTTGCAGCAGAAGAGGAGAACTCTGAGTCTTCAAGAGATGGAGTGCGCTGCAGAACAACAATTCTGGGCGGAGTGGAATCAAACTTGAATCGCTCTGAGAAGCCATCATACTGAAGATCTTCTTCAGCACACATAAGCGTCAGTCCTTTCCATGTGCGTCGACAGGTTTCATGCGCGACAAAGGCATTCCTGGTTGCAAGGTTGCGAATGTGATTGATGTTAGTCATGATGCTCTGCATCTAGCGCTTGAGCCAATCATGATGCCTATCCTGTTTCTAATGCAGGCCAACGAGAAGCTCTCGGTCATTGAGAACACGAGATCGCTTTTGAGGCCGTTGAGAAATTGTGCTGTTAGTGGCTTCGATTGGGGCACGGTGAGGTGCACATGTAGTACCAACCAACGGATAGACTCGAGTGGCAGCCAGCACACCTTAAATGGGCTGAGTGAAGCTCTGACGATCAATGTTGTGAAGATAAAGTGGCTCTTTGTCAGGCTCTGGATAGATGGCTTCAATAGACATATCAACATCTGGCAAGAAGATAATGTGGTTGCGTGCAGATGGCTGATAGTTGAAAGCAGTGTGAAGCTTGATCAGACGCATGATCCATGGAGCATAGAACTTCAAGCCAAAGATGTCAGACCCTGATGCAGCAAGTTGGCGGATGAAGAAATCTTGTGCATTGAAGCTTTTCCCATGAAGAATATGGAAGACAAATGTCTTCATTGCACCTTCTAGCTTAGCCTTTGGAGAATGTCCTTTGATAGGCCAGAGAGTTCGCCTTATGATATGATAGATTGTGCGAGGCAGATACTCAAGGTCTTCAACAAGGAACTCCGTAGGATATTCTGCATCTGGAGGCAATGGCTTCATCATGCTCAGCATCTTGCTCATGTTGGGTTCAGGCTTGTGAAAGATGCTTTCCACAGCTGCAGTGTGAAGCTGACAACCAGGCTCATAGAGATCACCTGGAGTGGGCAGGCTAGTAAGCTCAATGGCATCAAATGCTTTGGCTTCATGATGGACATTTCCTATCATCCACTCAAGGACCCAAGTCTTCGGATCCCTGTTATAGCCTCTGATATGCAGAGTGGCATAGAATTGGAGCAGCAACTCTTCATTCCAGTGCTCCTTGTCAGTGACAAAATGCAGTAAGCCAGCCTCTCTGAAGCAATCAAGAGCTTCTTCCAAGCAGGGCAGGCCAGCTATGGCTTCAGTATCAAGGCACATATGCGGAAATATGCGGCCTTGGTTGTGCATGAATAATAGTTGCGCTGCTGATAACTCCAGAACCGATCAGATGAAATCTTGGGCTTGGTGTAGGGGTTCTTGTCGCTATCGAAGAAGGTGTTGTGTGCAATGAAGCCGTTGACATTGAAGGATCCTAGTGAAGTGGCAGTACCTGGAAATTTGGGCATTCTCAGCTTTGGCTTCTAAACCTGAGGCTTGTGCTTGACATGGTAGCCAAATTGAGGACCAACAGCAGGTGGAGGAATCAGAATAGGCCATCTGACAGTGACATTAACTTCAGGCTGCAGATTGGCGACAGGTGTGGCATTGACTTCATCTGCTTGATGGGCTTCATTGGCTTCATTGGCCACTGGTGCATTGACCACTGTAGGATCCACATTGGCTTCGTCCATGACAACGTCATTGGCTTCAGGAATGTCATTTGTGGCAGCGTCAGTATTCTCACCCTCCACTTGAGTAGCTGGAGGTTCTTGCATGGACTGATTTTCATCATGCACTTCTTCTTGTGTTGTAGGGGGAGTAGCGACACGCTCTTCTTCTTGTGTTACTCCGGCCGATGCAGCCGGAGGGTCATCAGCAGCATTTGCTTCAGACACAGGGACCATCACAGAAGGATTGTCTTCAGCGAACACTTGACGTGCCACTGAGCTTGACAAGTTGGAGCCCTCTTCTGTGATGGTGGTCATGGAGGCAGATGGCTTCAGGCCTTTGCGAAGCTGTTGGAATACAGGCGACGCCTTTGGTGATGGTGAAGTCTCCATGTAGTTGTCATCATTTGACATGGGGCTGATGACAGGCATAGATGATGGTTGGGGTGTACTTGGTGAGGCTTGAGGTGGGGCAGCTTGCTAGGGGCGATCATCCCACGATGCATCTTGTGATATTGGCGGCTAAGGACGACCAATGCTGATAAGCTCACTATTCGTTCGAACAGGCGATGATACCATTGGGCGCTCGATCTGAGGAAGAACTACATCATCTTGAGCAATATCTTCAGTCGCAATGGGGTCAATGACTGGAACTTCTTGAGATTCAGGAGCCTCTATGGAAGAAGGCTCATGAACAATCATGCGACGCTCTTGGTTTGCAGACGGAGGGGGAACAAATGCAAGGGGTTCAACAACAAGGGGCTCTGTGGGAGCAGCCCGATCTCTTCTCTTGGTTTTTCCCTTCTTAGGGGGTGGTTCTTCATCAGTGGTGCGCTTGGTTTTCCGCTCCTGGCTTCAGCTTCAGCTGCCTTGGTTTTCTTCTGTTCACAAGACATTGAAGGAGCCTTGGGCTTCGAGCCGCGCATGCTGGCAGGGAAGACAATGTGTGGTTCTTCATGCCGTGGTGCTTCAGTGTTGGCTTCAGATGACTTCTTTTTCTTGGCAGCCATTGAGGGGTCAATGCCAGGGCGGCCAAGTGCCTTGCGCTTTTCAACTTCATTGTAGGCTTGAACGCATTTGTCAGCGACTACTTTCATGCGCTCTCTTGAGCCTTTGGCTTCCTCGCGTTTCTTCCGAAACGACTCCTTGAGGTCATTGAGCATCGCCTTGAACTTTTGCACATCAGCCACATTCAGCCTGGCTACATGCTTCTTGAACTGTTCCTTCTCGAAGTCGATCTTTCGCTTCAGTTCAATGATGCGCTGAGCCAGAGAAAGTTCAGGAGCAATGGCGCCTTGGAAAGAAACACTGACGCCAATGGGAAGCTGGAGGTCATCAAAGCTGAGCTCCTGATTGTCAAACCACTCATCAATGAAGTTCTTCAGAATGTTTACATCAAAGAGGGGCAGATCGTTGAAGATCTCCGCCTCTTGCTTGCTCTTGATCAGCTGTTCCAGAGCATCTTCACCAAATTCTTCATCAGAAGACAAGTCAATTGGTTCAGTTTCATTCCTCAGAATGGCTGCGGGCGTCAGTGCATGACTCAGTTTCTGAACTGGTGTCTTCTGTGTCTTCTCATGCTTCTTGGAGATGCGAGAGAGATCTTCAGAGTTATTTCTTGGAGCAGAAGGGGTTGTTGCCAATGGCTTCACTCTTGAAGCTTTTGGAGCAGCAGATGATTTTGAAGCTTTAGTCTTCTTTTGCTTCATAGGCTTTGGAGGAGGAGGTGGAGCTTCGTCAGTGTTAGCATCATCATCATCAGAATGATCCACTTTGGCACCTCGAACGGTAATGTGAGTGATGAGGCCAGCAAGGTTGTAGAAGGGGCCAATCCTGTTTTCATTGGCTTCACGGGTGCCATTGTCCCGAGGTGTGGAGGGACCAGGGTTGAAGTCAAGCCCTAGATCCTTCTTGTTCGCAGCAGCTGAGTTTTTGGCAAACTGGTAGTTGCGCTTGAACAGACTGTCTTCACGACACCAGAGTAGTGAGGATGGATCAGCATTCTCAGGCTATGGTCCGCGCACCATGCAAGGATAGAAGCCTTGCTCAATAGCTTCAGCCTGATTACTGGGTGGAAGATTTCTGTACAGAATATCACTCCAGGGTGCCTTGATGGCATTCTTTTTTGCATATTCCTTGGTGATGAAGTGGTATCTGAACCACTCTTCTGCCCAATATCTTCGAATCCATTGGATTCGATTCTTGCGTTCAGTGTAGGTTTCTTCTGGATCAGTTTTGTACATCTCATGCAAATCTGGAGGTAGGTCCTTGGAGGTGTCACCACGATGCTGTCTGCCTCCCTTTCTTGCTGATTTTCCAGTTGTCATGAAGTGTAAATTGAAAGGCTTCAGTACTTTCAAAGGCTTCAAATGGCTGGACTGACAGGAGCTCGCTTCAGGTGAGTTGATGTGACTCTGCAAGAACTCTGCAAACGAATGCAGACTATGAGAACCAAGAGATTCTCCCACGGACATGTACCTGTGACAGCATTAAAGGTGCGAGGGAAGGGGACGAGGTCATATGCATTCTCAGAAAATTTTGAAGATAAATCAGTTTGAAGACATTGACCTCATAATGCGAAGACATTCACTTATATGATGAGAGTTGGTTCCAGAGTTGTACAAATCCAAGAATAAGTACAAGTGAGGAATCTAACTTATGAAGAATCATAAGTGAATATACTAGGCAGAATATGAGATGCAGAAAGAGATAGATTCATGTTTGAAGTTCTAGAAACCACTTTTGGTAGAAAGGGGTGAATCTATCAGATCAAAAAGACGGTAAAAAGTAAACTTTTATTACCACACGAAGAACTGCTAGACGGAGCGAAGATGGATGCCGAGTAGTTCGATCTCCCGTGCCCTAACTTGGCGACGAAAGACACCTCCAGCGACGGCAGAGAAGACGAGGTCCGCGGCCGGCGTGAGGACGGCGTCGAGGAAGTCACGACAGCTAAGCGCTTCGTCGTCGGTGTCGTCAAGAGCTAGCGTAGGCGCTAGGGTTTGCGAGAGATGGAGAAGGAGGAAGAAGGATTTTGACCGAGATGAGACAGGCATTTATAAGGATAGAAACAACACAGCGCAATTACGCAGGTGCCCCTGGCGGTTCACATCGGATGGACACGTGGCGAACATGCAACTCATTGAAAGTTGTTCCACATCCCACGCATGCCTGGATTTTCGGGGTGGTCGTTCCGAATTCTCCGGGTTTCAGGCAAAAAGGACAAGGCATTAAGGCTAGATATAAATGTTTGTCTCTGTATCTTCTGCTGACAAGGATGCAGAGAAGACATTCGATAGTTTCAACAGAATGCATATGATTTGGATAGATAGAGCTTGAGATAGAAGGTATAGAGGGGTTAGGGTCTGATCACATTCACTTAGTTCAAAAGATTCAAACAAGAAAACATAGCCATAAGTGAATGTTGTAGAGGACAGAATACAGTATATATATATAACAGTGTAAAGCCAAATCAGTAACCATGAAGTCAAATTAATGTTGAAGTTAAATCACTTGCGAAGATTTTGCAAATATGACGCCATGAGGAAACACTTCATAAGAGTTTGGTGGTGGCGTTACCCACCGTATAGGAAGTATTAGACCCAGACACGGCGCACAATTATCGTGGCGCTCTGAAGTCAATTTCCACGTTAATGTATTCACACTTAGAGTGTATGTCTTCATTGATTGAAGATATACATTACTTCGTGTGTTGCACATCTAAGTCATCAAACTGCATAAGTCTTAGGATGTGTGCCTAATCACAGGACATTCGAGGATTCCAAGATATTTAGCTCACACCGCAACTTGCAAAACCTTTTCTCATCCAAGGGCTTAGTGAAGATATCAGCCAACTGATCTTCTGTCTTGATGTGAATGATATCAATATCTTCTTTCATAACATGATCTCTGAGGAAGTGATAACGAATTTCAATGTGCTTTGTCTTTGAGTGCTGAACTGGGTTATTGGCAATCTTGATAGCGCTTTCATTATCGCAGTAGAGTGGCACATGCTTCAGATGGATGCCATAGTCCTTAAGAGTTTGCTTCATCCACAGAAGCTGAGCGCAGCAAGATCCAGCAGCAATGTATTTAGATTCAGCAGTTGAGAGTGATACACAGTTCTGCTTCTTTGAAGACCAACAGACAAGAGATCGACCCAGAAAGTGACATGTGCCTGATGTAGACTTGCGATCCACCTTGTCACCAGCATAATCAGCATCCGAAAATCCAACCAGATCAAACTCTGAGCCCTTTGGGTACCATAATCCTAGTGTTGGGGTGTAAGCCAAATATCAAAGAATTCGCTTCACAGTTAAGTGATGCGACTCCTTTGGTGCCGCTTGGAATCGGGCACACATGCAAACACTAAGCATGATATCTGGCCTAGATGCACATAAGTAAAGTAAAGAACCAATCATGGAGCGGTATACCTGTTGATTGAAATCTTTACCATTGATGTCGGGGCTTAGATGACTTTTGGTTGGCATTGGCATCGTGTATCCTTTGCAGTCTTGCATTCCAAACTTCTTTAGGCAATCTTTGAGATATTTTTCTTGAGATATGAAGATGACGTTGCATTGCTGACAGATTTGAAGACCGAGAAAGAACTTCAGTTCTCTCATCATGGACATTTTCTATTGTTCTTGCATCATGTGAGCAAATTCATCACTGTATTTCTTGTTGGTACAACCGAAGATAATGTCATCCACATAGATTTGGCACACAAACAGTTCACCATCATATGTCTTCGTGAAGAGAGTGGGATCTAGAGAACTAGGCTTGAAGCCTTTGCTCTTCAGGAAGTCTTTGAGTGTGTCATACCAAGCACGAGGGGCTTGTTTGAGGCCATACAGTGCCTTGTTGAGCTTGTATACCATATCAGGTTTTGGGTCTTCAAAGCCAGGCGGTTGTGCAACATATACTTCTTCTTCAATCTTTCCATTGAGAAAGGCACTCTTCACATCCATTTGATACAGAAGGATGTTATGATGATTTGCGTAGGCTAGCAGTATGCGAATGGCTTCAAGCCTAGCCACTGGAGCAAATGTTTCATCGAAGTCAATTCCTTCAACTTGTGTGTATCCTTGAGCAACGAGCCGTTCTTTGTTTCTGACTACTTGACCATGCTCATCTTGTTTGTTGTGATATATCCATTTTGTCCCTATTATGGTGTGCTTGCGAGGATCAGGATGCTTGACAAGTTCCCATACATTGTTCAGCTCAAACTGTTGTAGCTCTTCTTGCATAGCTTGAATCCATTCAGGTTCCATGAAGGCTTCAGCAACTTTCTTGGGTTCAGAGATTGAGACAAATGCAAAGTGCCCACAGAAATTTGCTAGTTGTGTTGCTCTTGAACGAGTGAGTGGACCTGGTGCATTGATGCTATCGATTATCTTCTCAATTTGTACTTCATTTGCAACACGAGGATGAACTGGACGAAGATTTTGCTCCTGCTGAACATTGTTATCATTTGGAGGATTGTCTTCAGGCTCAGCAATGTCTTCAGGTTGATTAGGTGCAGAAATAATGAGTTCCTCTTCAGGCTGGGCATCTGATGGTATGATCTCTCGTGTTCCCATTAGCTTGATTGATTCACTGGCAGGTACTTCATCTAGCACATTTGGCAGGTGCTCTCTTTGCGAGCCGTTAGTTTCATCGAACCGCACATCCACAGTTTCAACCACTTTATAGTGAAAGAGGTTGAAGACTCTGTAGGAGTGCGAGTCCTTTCCATAACCAAGCATAAAACCTTCATGTGCTTTCAGTGCAAATTTTGAAGTGTGATGTGGATCCTTGATCCAACACCTAGCACCAAATACTCTGAAGTAGCTTACGTTTGGCTTCTTACCAGTTAGGAGCTCATAGGATGTTTTCTTCAGAAGCTTGTGAAGATAAACACAGTTGATGACATGACATGCAGTATCAATGGCTTTAGGCTAGAATTTTCTTGGAGTCTTGTATTCGTCAAGCATCGTCCGAGCCATCTCAATAAGAGTTCTATTCTTGCGCTCCATGATGCCATTCTGCTGAGGTGTGTAAGGAGGAGAAAACTCATGAGTGATGCCTAAGGTGTCAATATAGAGGTCGAGGCCCGTGTTCTTGAATTCTGTGCCATTTTCACTCCTAATGTGCTTGATCTTGACGCCATAGTTATTCATGGCGCGGTTGGCGAAGCGTCTGAAGACATCCTGCACTTCAGTCTTGAAGAGAATTATGTGCACCCAAGTGTATCTTGAATAATCATCAACAATAACGGAACCATAGAGACAAGCAGTGGCAGTGAGAGTAGAGTAGTGAGTGGGACCAAACAAGTCCATGTGGAGCAACCCAAAAGGTCGAGATGTAGTCATGATTGTCTTCGAGGGATGCTTGGCCCTTGTCATCTTCCCTGCTTCACAAGCACCACATAGATGATCTTTCTTGAACTTGACGTCTTCGATGCCAATGGCGTGCTTCTTCTTGGCGAGAGTGTGTAAGTTCCTCATGCCAGCATGCCCTAGCCTCCGATGCCATAGCCAGCACTCTGAAGACTTGGCTAGAAGACATACGGCCATCTGTGGTCCTGTTGAGAAATCTACCATGTACAGATCATCTTTTCTGTACCCTTCGAAGACTAGAGACTTGTCAGATTCCATTAGTACAAGGCAACGATATTTTCCAAACAGCACAATCATGTTTAAGTCACAAAGCATTGAGACAGACATTAAGTTGAAACCAAGGGATTCAACAAGCATCACTTTGTCCATGTGCTGATCCCTTGAGATTGCAACTCTACATAGGCCCAATACCTTGCTTTTAACAATGTCAGCGAATGTTATGTGACTTTTATCACATGGACGAAAGGTTGAGTCCATGAGAAGACTTCGACCACCAGTCATGTGGTTAGTGCATCCGCTGTCCATAATCCATTCTGTCGCATGAGGTGTCGTACCCTACAGTGTAGTTAGGAGGATAGGCTTCACAAAGAGTGTTGTGAAGCATAAGCATTTGACGCACAAGAGGATTATCAAGGCTTAGATCAAGGTTAGGACTCATAGTATGACTGGCAAGCAATTCAGATGTGAAATACATAGTAAGATCATTTGGGCATTTTATCTTGCATCCCACAATGTGTTTTAGGTCCCCAGCAATAGCATCGGACGCCTTTGATTTCAGGGTGGAGACCTTTCTCTGCAAAGGAAAGTTAGTTCTTCTTCACCACCCACATCTTTAGGGGTGGCTTAGAAGCAATGAGTCTAAGTGTAGCATCTGAGAATTTTGGCTTTGGAGCCCTTGCAAATAGCCTTGCAGGAGAAGCATGATACTCATATGAATAAGCAGAAAAGTTCTTAGTTCTATGAACATAGCGGTTTGAAGACACACGCTCATATTCATAAGTCTGAGTACGGTTTCCTTGCAAAACATTGGCGTTAGGGTGACTCAGGTGAGTCATGTATCTGTATGAAGCCTTTGGGCCATATGAAGCCATAGGTCTAGGGTTTGTCTTCTTCCTTGGTGGTGTCATGATGACATTCACTGGAAGATTCTCAATACGCTGTTTAGGTACCCAGATCTTCTTCATAGGTGCTCCATTCCTGCAGTTAGTACCAATATACCTGGCAAACACTTCACCATTCTGATCCTTAAACAGTTTATAGTTTGCATCAAATGATTCATCAATGATAATGGGGTTAGCGCAAGTGAAACCAGATAAGGTGGATAGATATACTGAAGATTCCTTTGCAGCAACCCATGTGGTTTTGGGGTACTGCTCAGGCTTCCAGTACGACCCATCTACATTCATTTTCCTCTCGAACCCAATACCCTCTTTTCTAGGGTTTCAATTCAGAATCTGCTTTTTGAGGACATCACATAATGTCTGATGCCCTTTGAGGCTTTTGTACATGCCTGCCATGTACAATTCCTTCAGCCCTGCATCATCAGTGATACTTGCATTGTCCTCAGATGAGGAATTAGTGACAGCAGAGACATATGAAGAATTTGTAGTATTAGAAGCATTTGAACATTCAGATGAATAATTAGTAGTTTCACGTTCAATGCACTTCAGACATGGACGAACAAATTCTTCCTATGTAACGCTGATTTGTTGAGCAAGTAATGAATCGCGCTCCTTCTGAAGATCTTCATAATCCACTCTTAGCTTTTCAAGATCTTGCTTTCTTTGAAGACTTTCAGAAGAAAGCTTCTCGTGATCAGATAAGAGAGCATTATGTTGATCTTGAAGGGCGTCAAACTTGGAATGAAGTCTCTGGAGACTCTCAGCCAACGCTTTTGACTGATCCATTTCTTCACCCAACATATCATCGCTCTTACTAAGCATGTTTTGAACCTTTTCCAAGGCTCTTTGTTGTTTAGTGGCAAGGGAAGCAAGTTTGACATAGCTGGGGCCAAATTCATCACCTGATTCATCATCACTAGATTCAGAAAGGTAGCATTCAGTTACCTTAGCACCCCCTGCCATGAGGCATGGTGAAGATGATGACGATTCAGGTGCAAAGATTCTCTTTAAGAGACTCCTTGTAATCCTCAAACCAAGGATCATGACGAGTACGATGCCCTTCATAGACCTCAGAAAGCCGGTCCCAGATTAGCTTCGCGTGATTGAGGTGCATGACGTTCCTGAACTGATTTCAGGACAAACAGGAGCAGATGACATCCTTCGCCGTAAGGTTCAGTAGAGTGTACTTGCGAATGTCATCAGCCTCCGCCATCTTGCATAGATCGGTAAGACCAATCTCAGTGACGGTCCATAGTTTGTTGTCCATAGCCATGAGTCGCTTCTTCATCATGGCCTTCCACCGAGGATACTCATGACCGTCAAAGGTGGGGCAAGATACGTTCCTCAATCCTGGAGTTGACATAGCTGAAACTCCAGGTGGTTAAACCAAATCACATAGAACAAGGGAGTACCTTGCTCTGATACCAATTGAAAGTGCTAGTTATCGACTAGAGGGGGGTGAATAGGCAATTTTTATGAAAGTCTTCAAAACATGGAAGTTTCAAAGACAAACACGAAAACTGGACCTATAAACATGCAGCGGAAGATGAAATACACTAGACAAGCCATAGTAAAAGAAGTATGAAGCTAAAGCTTGGTGACTAATAGCAGTTAGGTAGTACGATTAGGATGAAAGATAGTATGAAGCCAATAAGGACAAGTAGTCACATAGTGAAGTCAAACAGGCATAGCAATCAGGCAATGACTTGTAAGTAAGGAGAGTAAGTGATAGAACCATCGTGTTGTGAAGACAAGGATTTGTTCGACCAGTTCCAGTTGCTGTGACAACTGTACGTTTGGTTAGGGAGGCTGAGATTGAACTCAAAAGATTGTGTCTTCACCTTATTCCCCTTGAGGTAAGGACACATAGTCCTCGCCCAATCACGCTGGTAAGTCTTCAAGGTAGACTTCCAAACCTTCACAGATTTCGTTCACCGGCAATCCACAATTACTCTTGGATCTCAGAACGTGACGCCTAACCGGCTGGAGGATTCACAGTCCTCAAGTGTAACAAGTCTTCAGATCACGCGGACAGAAACAATTCAGTGATGCCAAACACTCTTTGGGCTCTGGGTGTTTTGGGCTTTGTCCTCACAAGGATTTCTCTCTCTCAAACTCTTCGGAGGTGGGTTGCTCTCAACGACAAAAGCCGTGCACTAACTCTAAGCAGCCACCCATTTATGGTGTAGGGGGTGGGCTATTTATAGCCACTGGGCTACCCGACCTGATTTGTCTGAAATGACCCTGGGTCACTAAGGAACTGACATGTGTCACAACGGTCACATTTCAAGCACACGCGACAGCTAGACTTGGGCTACAAGTAAAGCTGACTTATCCGACTCTGGATAAGATTTGCTCTCATTGTCTTCAGTCGAAGACATGGAATTTTGGTTGAGCATCACTTCAGTCACACTGACTTTGTTCACTTGGACCCCACTTAACAGTGCGGTGGTTCCTATTACTCAACAAAGAAGAAAAGAAACAGCAAAACTACTAAGTCTTCGCGCTCCATAGTCTTCACTCAATGTCTTCTTCTGTCATAGTCTTCAATGTGAATATCTTCATGTACCACCATTATCTTCAATGTCTTCATACATTTTTAGGGGTCATCTCCGGTAGGTAAACCGAATCAAGGAGGGACTACTACCTGTGTTATCCTGCAATTCTCACAAACACATTAGTCCCTCAACCATGTTTGTCGTCAATACTCCAAAACCAAACTAGGGGTGGCACTAGATGCACTTACAGAGAGCATTTTGGGAGGGGAAGCCTCTCATGTAAAAAGATCGTCACCCGCATGCTTTTAGGAACAATACCGAACGTGCGCCAGTATGATATAATGAGCCCTGCGATGAGCTAGTTGCTGTAGTTTACCTTTAGCCCGGAAAAGTGCTGAATAGGCTTGCGAGGCCGTGAGCCTCCGAGGGTCTTCTGGAGGACCTGCTGGCTAAGTGTGAGGGCCTCGCGAGAGCGAGTGCCGGCCGCGGGACGGCATGTGCGCGTGCGCTTGGCCCAGCCCCGGCTACGAAAGGCTCGCGAGGGTGAGGCAGTTAGTGCAAATTCCAAACTAGGGCAGAAACCAGAAGACGAGAAATCACATGAACGAGACGAGACACCCCTCCCCGCATACGCAAATGCAAATTCAATTTCAACTTAAATCCGAAGCAAGGAAGCTCGACCACTGAAAGGAAGGCAAAAAGCAAAAGGCCGCGTCTGGCACCTAGCCTAGTCTTCGACATCTTCTCACCAGCGCGGAGCAAAGTGTTGCCACTGGCATGGGAGGGAGCCCCCGAGCCCCGAGGGCGGATCTCCAGAGACTCCGGGGCATGTACAGCCCCAACTCATTATTACGTGAGAGTGTCACAGGCGGTGAGCTTCACAGGCACTGGGCCTTCTTCACAGGTACTAGCCTTGCTTCATATCGCCAGACGAGGGCCCCGCCTTGCACCACCCTCTACCACCATTGACAGCGGCCGGAGACCAAGGATGACGCCAATGGGGTAAAGGGGACGCCAGCGGTTCCCCCGGCGACCACGGGTCCTCTGCCGGGGGCAGGCTTCACAGCACCTCCCCGGCAGAGGGCCTACCTCCGGGAAATGGCTTGTTCCATGCACCTTGGGGAGGGGCCTGTCTCCTGGCCCCTCCTACAACCCCTAGTGTGCTCCTCCTGGCGGAAGGAGGCTGCTGAGCTGGGGCAGCCTTCCGCTTCAGTGACCTGAACTTCCTGCGACCCATGGTTAGCATAAGCTTGCTCCTGAGGAATTAGCGGTACCCAATAGCTGCTGTTGCCAGCGTGGTTGGTGAGGCTTCCTTGAGGCTCCTAAAAAGGCTCGGCTTCTGGTGTCTCTTCCTCCCATCCTGACCTGAGAAACAAGCCAGGGTCGTCTTCCAGCGCGTATTCCCGATCCACCATGTGGGGCACGTAAGCCTCCAAGGTCGCCGTAGTGCCCCACGCTCCATGTGGCATGGCCTGACGCGCCATCTTGGGGATGGTAGGGCGGTGGCCCGCCCGGGCCGTAGGCGGCGATGCGCATGCCTTTGCTCATCAGGGGTAGTGCTGCTGCAACTTGGCGCCCGGTGCCGATGGTTGAGCTGGCATCAGTGAAGCCTTGGGGCACGCCTGAGGACGCACGGGCGCGGATGGGCCCGCCGCGTGATCGGCCTGGGGCCTGGGGTGGAATCTGGATGCAGAAGGGAGGCGCCCCCGAAGTTGCGGCATCCAGGAGCTCAGCAATGCGCTCCAGCAACACGTCTCGGCCGCTCTCCTGCAGCCTGCACCGCAGCAGCTCTTGAGCGACAGTGAGCGCGGCCCTCATGTTTTCTAGTTCCCGTCGGGTGTGCGGTGTCGTGGCCGCAGCGTGGTTTGAGGCCCTTGCAGCTGACCGCGCCTACCGCGGAGTGAGAGCAGGCAGCACTTGACCGCGTCGCCCACGCCCCACAGCATTCAGCGGAGCGCGGGCTGCCTGAGGCGCGAGGTTGAGGTCACCTTGGGCAGGTGGCGGGGCATGGGCTGGCCATGCCGCCCAGCGGTCGGCCTTGGTCGTCGGGTCACCGGACAAGGATGCGACAAAACGGTGGAACACAGACCAGCGGAAAGAAGACTTTGGCGCACCCCTACCTGGCGTGCCAAAAGTTGGATATCAAGTTCCGGCAAAACCCTTAAGGTTTCAACTCTGGGGTGCGCACGAAGATCTTCTCCCTACCAAAACATGCCCACAACCTCGCCGCGATTCTAAGCTAGATCGATGAACAACACAAGAGACACGAGGTTTATACTGGTTCGGGCCACCATTGTGGTGTAATACCCTAATCCAGTGTGTGGTGTGGTGGATTGCCTCTTGGGATGATGATGAACAGTACAGAGGAAGAACAGCCTCGCGAGGAGAGGTGTTCTTGTAGTGGTGTGCTTGAGGAGGAATCGCTCCGTCTCTCTTGGCTCTAGATGAGATTCTAGATGCCTTCTACTGCGGTGGCTAGCTCTATTTATAGAGGCCCTGGTCCTCTTCCCAAATATTGAGCGGGAAGGGAGCCAACAACGGCCATTTCAAAAAGGGACAGCTAGTACAGGCTATCCTGACTAAAGGTGGTCTTCGACTGCCAAAGGTACTGGTGATGACGCCGTCTTGGGCTCCATGATAACCTCCTTCATGCCGTCCTGCTGGTCTTGGTCTCATTGCACCGATATGGAAACCTTTGCCTGATGCCTCGGTACTCTGCTCCTGCGCTTGCCCCCTTTGCTCCAAAGAGGAAACGAGGACATTGCGTAGGCTGGCGCCCGCCTGGCGCCCGCCTGGTCTTGATCGTCATGGCTTGCGTCATGACCACCTCGCGAGGCACCCCTTGCCTTGAAATCTCCGCCTCCTCACGAGCCTGCCTGGTGAGGCCACCCCTGAGGAGGCCTTGCATCGTCCGCCCCGCAAGGCTTGGCCCCTCGCGAGGGTGTCAAACTTGGGCTGATGAAGACGGGTCGTACTGGGCCACTTGCTGAGCCACGCTGCAGGCCGCAGGCAGGCAAGTCTGGGAACCCCCATTCCCAGAACGCCGACATAAGCCATGTCAAGTTTAACCAATTGTTTTTGCCAGTAATTGTTTGAGACTCTGACTGTTTCCTCTATAGCTTTTTGTGCAAATAGGGATATCCATTTCACCTCATTGCTATTGCGACCTTTTGGTGCACTTCACAAGACACTTCTTATAAGAAGTGACTTTTGTGTTGTTTAACTGGAATGTCTGAATGTAACGTTGGTTCATTTCGGTGAAACTGCACAAAGGTAGATTTGTGTTCCAATCTTCATCCTCCATATTGGCACCATAACATTCCTTTAGGTAAGAATGATATTTAATGCATGTGTTCACCTCTATTTTCCGTCTACCATGAGAAAATAATGTTATTGTTTACTAGTACACTTGTACTCCCTCACTGACAAAACCAATTCTGAAATAGATGGCCAATCATGTACTTGGTTTCACCAACTGGTGAGGGGAAAGAGAAACAGAGCATGAAGAGGAAGATAAAGAAGAAGAATGAGAAAATGAAGAAGATCACACGATGGTACCGTCCTATGTTATCCTGACATCTTGCTAGTAGTATTGTATTGCTGTGTTGCTACTAGTCTTAATTTACTTGGAAGACTAGCAAGATGCCCGTGCATTGCACGTAACATCAAGATGCATTTGTATGAGTAGTTTATCTTGTGAGAGAAAAGGATGAACGAGGGAAGGCCTTATTTGGAAATGTGAAGAGGGGTGTGGGTATCTTTTTTGCAAAATTGCCATAGCTTCCTTCCTATCTGCTGGATATAAATCGAGTGGCATATATTGCAGGATGGAAGGCACACCATCATCACCAACTCTGTTTTTTATAAGAGTAGGGATAAATAGAGAAATGCAGCAGAGTAGTACTTGGCTTGACGACACATCATACTAATTAACTGGATTCTGGATGCATGTCTGACCCAGCTCTACATGATGAACAGTGCCAAGGTGATTATGCTGAAGCCGAGGCCTCGGTCGAGGCCATTTAAGGGCTCCGGGAATGTCTCTCTTACATGTGAGATGATCCTCCAGGAGCCCTTCCACTTCTGATGTCTCTCCTACAAGGTCACTTAATTAATTAGGAGTACTTAAGTAGCACTAATTAATTGTTGCCTAATTTTCCCGTCGAAGTTAAACAAATATTTAGTAGCACCCCACGCTGAATCATGTATGTGTGTATGTGTGTCTGTGGAGGTGAATCGTGTGGTGGAGCAGGGAGGGAATCTTGGTAGTGTCATGACATAATAATGATATTGTTTTGCATGTCAATGTATTGCCACTAGTTCAATGAGGCAATGTTTTGTGTATTGTCCATCATGAATTTGATGCTACCATTAAAGTAATATGCTAATGTCTTTCTATCCTTTCTCACTAAGCTAATGAAGGTTTCACCTTGTTCCTACTTCTGCAAGCAGGGATCATGTTGTGCCAATCGTACATTTTAGTGGAACTGCACAAGAAAATACAATGAACTGTATCTTAGCCAGTGCTTTAACTCTGCTGGAAGTTCTTGATAATCTTTTGATATAATCTCACCACTGATAAACAAGAGCGATGTCAACCATACATTTGAAGTGCACAAAAAATATACTATTGAATGATTCCAGTGAGTGCTTTATCATCTCTTCTGGGACTACTTGAATAAGCTTTTTTTGCTCAGGTTGGTACGGCCTAAGGCCTTCATCCATATTAATTTGTTGCATCTCTATTTGTATCGTGCTACTGTGTTGCTACTGTCATGAGAAACTCATTTATCTTTGCACGTTAAAGTTTTGCAACCTATGATACATGGCAATGCTTTCAGTGTTGAGCTAATTGGCACTGATTAAATAAACTAATACCTCTCTTTAAGCAAGACTACTATGTTGTTAACTTTACCAATTAAGATAATGAGGGTGCTTCTATTTGTTAGTGTATGTTTCATCAACTAGTCCCACTATTATAGTAATCTCACTCTCTCAATATATGTGCCAACAGGGATGCTCAATTTTGGTGGAACTGCACAAAAACTTTGGGTGCTTCATTGCCTCGACTGCATCCTTCCTTTCCTGTCAATCTCTTATCTCGGCTTCCAGTCAAAGGAAATAGTAATTTATATGCTTCCTCACACAGGTTGGTACCGGTCTTTAACCTGATTATTGTTCTTGTCATATGTATTGGTAAATTGGTATTGTACTACTGTTTGTCGATTTCACAAAGGAGTAACATGGAGCCTAAACTCACAGGCAAATCATTACATTGGGCGATTTCAGTAGAACTGCACAAAAAGATCAGATGGACAGATACTTATGTTGTTGCTATGTACTCCAAAGTTCACTCAGACAAGCATCCATGTTGACAAGAAGAAGTGCCAGAGTGAACGCCAACAATATTGCTTGGCGATAGCCCAGAAAAACGCAGTCCAGTCTTTGGTCCCAACTTGTGCCTTTTGGTTATCGACGCATATGGTAGCAAACTGTATGGCATGGAGTCTAAAGATTCCAGACAAGTTGTGGTTGATGCGTATATTCATCTGGCACTTAATCAGTCTACACACCAGGGATGCTCCATTTCAGTTGAACTGCACAAAAAATTTGGGTGGTTCATTTTATCGACCGCCTCCTTTCTTGTCTGCAATGTAGAATTTTGGCGAGCTACAAGACCAAGATGAGCCAGTAAACTAGTTGGATGAAAGTAGTGGCCAAGTTTCTCAAAACTCTCTCGGCATCGAGGCCACTATCTCGAGGAGAAACCTACAAGCAAAGTTCAGATTGTCTGTGCTGCCTCTTATGTACTCAAAAGTTTACTCGTACAAGCATTAATTTTAGCAAGAGGTACCACCGAGTGAACACCATTTACCAGTCTATACCCTAGGTAATTAAAGTTTGTCCATGGATGATATTGGTTGTTATCTCAATCATTTGGATGCATAAACATGCTAAACATGTGTATATCTAAATCTTTTTGTGAATTACCTATGAATATTGTCTTGTGATCTATCAATCATTTGGATGCATAGACATGCTTAACTTGTGTATATATTAATCTTTTGAGTTGTTGATTGTGAATGTTGGCTATGAATATGAACGTGTCCTGTGAACCTGAGTTGGATACAAATGTTTACCTTTTCTGTTGTACTTGTGTGTGAACTTGTTAGAATGTCTACTGTGGGATTGTGACGTGTGAGTGTCTATGGCACACCTTCTTCCCGAGAAAAATTGCACTTGCTTGTTAGGGTAGCAATGGTGCATCAGCTATTTCTTTTTTGCTCTGTCTTCCCCCCTCCCCCGCTCAACCCCTGTTGTAATGTTTTTGGCCTCAAAACAAACATAGTACTATGTTATTTTTGGGCCTTGATGAAAAATCAAGTGTTGCTTCCTGTAGGTTGGCCCGTCCAACAAATGGGCTACTGGTCCACCACGGACTAGGAGGCTAAAAATACAAGTTGTATGGTGCATAGGCAAGTAAAAAAACGCCATCGAGAGCCATCCACTTGAAAAAAATCGTGTTTGATGTGCTTCTTCAGTTGTGCTGCTGGCCCCTCTTTAATCCAGTTCGCTCCATTCCCCAACCGGCAGCATGGGACGGAAGTTTATTTCTCCTCGCACTGATGGGGGATTGAAGAAGCGCGGCATCGAATCCAACACCGGCGATGGCGGCTTGTCCAAGTGATTTTCAGATAAGAAACTGCATGTTTCAGAGGTACAACATTTAAATCAACATGCACTTTTCAAACATGGATAACAGAATGTTGAAAATTTTATTCATGGTAAAAAATGGAACTAGCAATAAGTTAACATCATGTTGATCAACATTCATGTATAGCACATCTTCATATGATGAAAAGTCAAAAAGATATGTTATTTTCAAAATGGCAAGACAATGTTGAGTGTGCGAAAAACTGGGTAAACTAGGAATGAAATTTTGGCAAGTGTTAGATATTTTTCAACTGCATGAGTTGGAATCGAACCCGGGCAGTACAGCTTTTGGGTGAGAGGGCTGCAGCCACCTGGCTAGTGCGGTATGTTCGAAAGAATGAAGGTGTCTTCACCGGCTCTGGTTCTTTCCCATCCGTGTGCGCTCGCCATGGCACCGCCGTATGTCGTTGTCAACATGCTCAACAACCGAGAGGAATCCGGAGAGGACTGTACGCCGAGAGGTTGACAGTGGAGACCCACCAGGTCCAAGTCGTACATAAGCAAGTGCCTCATTGGAAAAAAAGCTTCCTCCTGATTGTATACTGATGTTGGGGCCCATGGGTTTGTCAACCTAGTCAATAAACAAATTAAATTTCCAACGATGACTGTCATCGGAGAGCTTTTTTTTCAGGGATATCGGGGATCTTTTTTTTGTTGCAGGAAAGGGGTATCGAGGATCTAGCTGGTATTATTTTTTCAGAGGGCAAACAAGTATCAGCTAGGCCTAGGTTCTGTTTTTTAATATGTGTAGCCGGCGACATACCAAGACAGTGGCTTCAACTTATTTTTTTGAGGTCCTAATGTACGTACTAGCCTATGGGCCTCCCAGCGTAGGTTTTACTTTTTCTTAAACATCGGCAACCCAATGTATTTTTTTAATAAAACGCAGATCTCTGTTCTATTTATCTATATATAAGAATAATAATGCAGTCTCCTATTTATGTTTTCCCTTCTAACCACATTATATATATATTTATATTATTACTATTATCGTATATTTAATAGAGATTTATATATATATATTATAAAAACATCCCACGTCTTATTAACTTATAAAAGTAAATGTTTAACAGAAGTTGGCAAGGAAAATCCTGGTTGTTTTCGACTCACAGGCAAGGAAAATCCTGGTGATTGCGTACAAAAGTTTACGAAGATTTTAAGGACTAATGTAATAATAATGCGCTCATTTTTCTTTTGAGCAATAACTCACTAAATTTTTAGTTTTATATATAATAAAATGTGTAGCTCCGATTTATTTTTTGATATTAATTGTTCCTTCTAGCCTAACATTAAATATATAACAAGCCTAGCTAATTCGTGTAATTCAAGAAAATGCAAATGAGCTGGGATTTCTTAGAAAATATTAAATGGGCTGCATTGACGCGAAATTATTTGTTCGCCCAGCCCAGCAAATGGATTGTAAATTCTGAAAAACATGGGTTAAATATATGCCACATTTTTACAGGCTGACATGTGGACCAATAGGTCGAAGCCTACGCAAGGCGTTGTCAACTTAGTCAAAAACTAATTCTGACATCCACAGCCATTGGATTTATACCTTCAATCTCTCATCTTCTTCCTCCAGCATCGCCGGGACCGCCTGCTCCGGCCTCCGGCGGCTAGTGGCTCTGCTTAGCATGCATCCCTATGAAGCGCTACCCCACCACCAGCCAGGTTATCCCTCCACACCTCCTGTTATTCTCCACTAACTACAGGCCCATGCCGCACCAGAACCAGTTATAACCCTTGTACTCCTCTCACTCTGCGACTCCACTGCCGCATCTTCCCATCTCCGGTTCGTTCCCGTCTGGGGCCTCACCGTCATCCACCGCCTTGCTATGCTCGACGTGGCATGGTCAACAAATGGGAGTCGTCGTAAGAGGACTGTACGTGGAGAGCCTGACAGCTGGGACCCACGAGGTCCATGGTCACACGCAAGGAAAGTTCCTCCTTATTAAGCTAAAAAAATGTTTCCTCCCCCTGACAGCTGGGACCCACTGGCTGTATCTTTGCATGGAAGGAAGTGCCTCCTTGTTATGCAAAAAAACTATTCCTCCCGATGATAGCTAGGACCCGGCAGATTTGGTGGCTAACTTGTGGGCCTACTAAGTTGATGCGTACGCAGGGCTTTGTCAACTTAATCAACAAATGATTCTAGTAGCTGGACCATTGATGTTAAGCCAACAGTTGTGCTGCTTCTTCAACCTCTGTTCTTGCTCCTGTCTCCCATGGGCGGCAGTGCTGCCGCGCACCCGAACCAGTCAAGTTTCCCACTCCTCTCCATTTGCGACTCCATTGTCGCGTCTTCCCCATCTCTTGGTTGTTCCAGTTTGGGGCCTCATCGCTGTCCACCGGCCTTGGTGTGCTCGGCACGGTGTGGTCAACATGGTCAACAAACGAGAGTCATTGGAAGATGACTGTACGTGAGAGGTTGACAGTGGGGACGCACCACGCGCATGGACACACGCATGCAACTGCATCCTTTTTTACCCTCAAAAATAATGTTTTCTTGTAACGCCCCGGATTCGATGCGCCGGGTGTCTGCCAGTTATTCATCGTTGTTGCCATGTCATTTGCTTGCGTGTTGCATTTTTTTCATGTCATCATGTGCATTTCATTTTGCATACGTGTTCGTCTCATGCATCCGAGCCTTTTCCCCGTTGTCCGTTTTGCAATCCGGCACTCCTATGCCCTCTGGCGTTCCCCTTTTTGTCTCCTGTTGTGAGCGGGTGTTAAACATTCTCCGAATGGATTGAGGTTTGCCAAGCGGCCTTGGTATACCACCAGTAGACCGCCTGTCAAGTTTCGTGCCATTTGGAGGTCGTTTGATACTCCAATGATTAACCGCACAGCCCGAAACCCCCCTTTCTCTTTGCAGCCCAACACCCCTCCAAACTGGCCCAAAACCCATCAAACTCCCTTCCATGCTCTCGGTCGTTCGATCACGATCGTGTGGGCGAAAACCGCTCCTCATTTGGACTCTCCTAGCTCCCTCTACCTATATAAAGGCCCTCCCCTTCCATTTTCGCGGATGAAACCCTAGCCTAGCCTCTCTCGCCCGCCGGACATGTCCGTGCGCCGCCGGACGTGTCTGCCGCCCTCAGCCACGTCGCCTGAGCCAATCGCAGGCTGCCACATCATCGTTGTCGCCGTCCCGGGCAACCCGCAGCTGCCACGTCGCCCCTGCTCCTCCCCATCGTGCCTTCTCTCTCCTCCCCGCGCCGCCGCGGCCCTGCGGGCCCACGGCCGGCCCGCTCGGCCCGACCGCACGCCCCGCCGCCTCCCGCGCC
>NC_041381.1:228269271-228271910 GCF_002162155.2 Triticum dicoccoides | reverse complement strand
GCCTTCGCCGCCGTCCGCCGCCGCCGGAGGCCTCCCCTGCTCCTCCGCTGGACCCCGTCGGCGCCCCCGCGGCCGCCCGCCGCCTCGCCGCCGCAGGCCCCGTGCCACGTCGCCTCCCTCGCCGGCCATCCGCGCTCCGCCGCCGCCCTGCCGGGATCCGGCCGGATCCGGCCAGATCCGGCCCGGAGAGCCCCTTCCCTGGCCTCCTCGACCTCCTCCGGCCATCTCCCTCGTCGCCGTAAACTTCTCTGGTGAACCTCGGGTTCTGCCCGATCTGGATCTGCAAGGTTGACTTCCCCCCCTCCGTTTTCACTAAGTCCCGAATGTTTTGTTATTTTCATGCCATGTTTATCGCATCGTATCTCTGCATCCGTAGCTCCGTTTCGTGCATGTAATATGTAAAATTGTTCGCCTCAACGAGTACTTCATTTCATTCCATTGCATCATATTCATTTGAGCTCATCTTGATGCCTGAATCATCGTTGCAAGAGTGCTTCATGATGTTTTCTGCTGTCTGTTAACATAACTTCCTCTTTTGTCATTTTTCCCATGATTGATGTGTGCATCCTATGAGGTTGATGTCTACATGTGTTTTGAAATAGGCCATGTCTTCTTTACAAAGGTACTTACCATGTATTTTTGTGATCAATGTGGTGACTAGCACAAGCGTGCAAACTAGGCATCGTGATGTTGCTGATTTTAGTCCCTGTTCTGCTGTTATTTTGATGCCATGTAAACATGATGCTACAGAGAGATACATGCATATTGTGAGATACTTAAGTAAGGATGTTTTGAACATATGGTTCTGCTCTATCCATCCCTGCCCTTGGTTGCAATTATGGAGTAGTCTAGCATGTCATTTTTGTGCTCTACTTTTGCTTCAAAATGTTTCCTAGCAGATTGTTTACATGTTATTCAATTTTGCCAAGGTTGTTGTAGTTGATCCTTGCATGCTATGAACTTGTTCTTACCTTGATTTGTTTCACAAATATGTCTTCTTACTGTTGATTACCTTGCCATGCCATGTTTTGCTATGTAGTGAGTTGCACAAGCTCATCAACATGCCTTCATAGTTCTGTTTCTGCCATGTTGGAATCTGTATTATAACTACTATGTTTACATGGGTGCCATCATATTTTCTGTTCCTTTTTGGCTCATGGTCAGTAAGGGACTTTTGTTCTATGCATTTAGTAGTATCATGCCATGCCTTTGTTTGCCATGATAAGTTCCTGTAACATGTTGTTTGATAGCTCTAAACATTGCAACCTGATGTTATTTTCTGCAAAGTCTGAACTGTTATTATTTGCAATCTTACCATGTGCGTTTGAGGATGTTCTAGTGATTTCTGGAGATAGCTCAGTGTTCATGTTTTGTTATGCTTTACCTATACATCATGTCCATGCCTTTTGTTTTTATGTTGAGGTCCTGTAGCATGTTGTTTTGATGCTTGCAATATGCCTAGTTGCTGTTTTGGACAGCTTGTCCTTTAAACTTGTATAGAGTGCATGTGTTGAACCGTTGCTCCGTTTTGAGTGTGCTCTATATGGAACTTGCTTGATTTTGCATATAGTTTCATATTATCATGTTGCATACTTGCTTTGGTGTGTTTTCTTGATGTTTGTATGCTTTTTGCATCAATGCCATGTTTAACTTGTTTTGCTCATATCTTCTAGGCCGTAGCTCCGAACCAAATGAACTTTATATGTAACTTGACTAGAATCTCGTGTAGATCATCTTGGTGCATCTTAACTTGCTGTTTAACAACTTGAACATAAGGCTTATTCAGATCTGGACCAATTTCAAAATTTGCATATGAGGACTTACCGGATTTGTTATATGTTGTTCCCGGCCTCATTTAAACTTGCCTTGATGTGTTGATCTTGTTTGCATCATCTCTTGCCATGAGTAGCATCATGTAGCTTTGTAATGCATTATGCTTGTTGTGCATCATGTCTTGTATATGTGTGGTGTGTTTACCTTGTTGTGTGCTTCTTCTCGATAGTTCCTGTTTCGTTGCGATCGTGAGGATTCGTTCGTCTACGCTTGGTTCAGATTCATCTGTTCGTCTTCTTCATGGACTCGTTCTTCTTCCTTGCGGGATTTCAGGCAAGATGACCGCTACCCTGGATCTCACTACTATCATTGCTATGCTAGTTGCTTCGTTCTATCGCTTTGCTGCGCTACCTATCACCTGTTTATCAAGCCTCCTATATTGCCATGAACCTCTAACCTTTGACACCTTTCCTATGCAAACAGTTGCTTGGCTATGTTACCGCTTTGCTCAGCCCCTCTTATAGAGTTGCTAGTTGCAGGTGAAGTTGAAGATTTCTCCATGGTGGACAGGATTTGGTTGGGATATCACAATATCTCTTATATTATTAATGCATCTATATACTTGGTAAAGGGTGGAAGACTCGGCCTTATGCCTGGTGTTTTGTTCCACTCTTGCCGCCCTAGTTTCCGTCATACCGGTGTTATGTTCCCGGATTTTGCATTCCTTACGCGGTCGGGTGATTTATGGGACCCCCTTGACAGTTCGCTTTGAATAAAACTCCTCTAGCAAGGCCCAACCTTGGTTTTACCATTTGCATCACCACCACCTACCTTTCCCTTGGGTCGGCCAACCCGAGGGTCATCTT
>NC_041381.1:228210797-228269130 GCF_002162155.2 Triticum dicoccoides | reverse complement strand
ACGCTTGTCTAAGTGTTGGTCCAAACCGAGCGATGTCCGGCGCCCCCTGGGCAACCAGGGTCTATGCCAACCCGACGTATGGCTCATCCGGTGTGCCCTGAGAACGAGATATGTGCAGCTCCTATCGGGATTTGTCGGCACAGTGGGAGGCTTTGCTGGTCTTGTTTTACCATTGTCGAAATGTCTTGTAAACCGGGATTCCGAGTCTGATCGGGTCTTCCTGGGAGAAGGTGAGCTTATCATGGGCTAAGTTGGGACACCCCTACAGGGTATAATCTTTCGAAAGCCGTGCCTGCGATTATAGGCAGATGGGAATTTGTTAATGTCCAATTGTAGATAACTTGACACCAGATCCAAATTAAAATGCATCAACCGCGTGTGTAGCCGTGATGGTCTCTTTTCGGCGGAGTCCGGAAAGTGAACACGGTCTTTGGGTTATGTTTGACGTAAGTAGGAGTTCAGGATCACTTCTTGATCATTACTAGTTGACGACCGTTCCGCTTGCTCTCTTCTCGCTCTTATTTGCGTATGTTAGCCACCATATATGCTTAGTCGCTGCTGCAGCCTCACCACTTTACCCCTTCCTTTCCCTTTAAGCTTTGCTAGTCTTGATACCCATGGTAATGGGATTGCTGAGTCCTCGTGGCTCACAGATTACTACAACAACAGTTGCAGGTACAGGTTGTGCGATGATCATGACGCGAGAGCGATGCTTGCTTGCGTTGAGTTCTTCTTCCGCTTCTTCGATCAGGGGATAGGTTCCAGGTCGGCAGCCTGGGCTAGCAGGGTGGATGTCGTTTGAGTTTCTGTTTGTGTTTCATCCATAGTCGGATGATGCTCTTATGTATTATGATGTTGTATTCGTGTAGCACTATATGCCTCTTGTATGTATCCCCATCTATTATGTAATGTTGATGTAATGATATCCACCTTGCAAAAGCGTTTCAATATGCGGGTCTATCCTTGGTGGGACCTTCGAGTTCCTTTTGGATAGGGTCGCATATTGGGCGTGACATTTCTCCCCCTGACAACTGGGACCCACCAGCTACATCTTCGCATGCAAGGAAGTGCGTCCTTATTACAGGCAAAAAAAAGATTCCTCCCCCCTGACAGCTAAGACCCACCAGCTAGATCTTCGCATGTGAGGAAGTGCGTCCTTATCCTCCCTGACAGCTGGGACCAACATGGTCGAAGCATACGTAGCATTGTCTGTCTTGTCGCGAACGTGTACGTACATAGTAGTCGGTCGGTTGGTCTACAACGATGAACCGTGGCCGAGTAAGTAGCAGCACATGTCATAATAGAGCCCCCACATAGCAGTTCAGGCTGTCCCGTCTAAATCGTGTACTCGTACATACAGCCACACGCCAAAAAATACGACCACGTACGTACATACGAGCGGGGTCTCGAAATGGATACTCACACATACGGACGGCCAAGGCTCATATATGGAGAGGCGATGGACGGCAGTGACGTTGTCCTGTTTATCGGGAGCTAGCCAGCTGAGTCAGAACGGAGTAAACAGCGTTGTGTTCACCGGGAGCCAAGTAACTGGGTCGGAACGCGTCCTATTTATCATGAACGAAGCCACTGGGTCAGAATGTGTCATGTTCATCGGGAGCCAACCGGCTTGGACGGAACAGCCAAAATGGGTTCTGGCGTACCGCAAAACGAAGGAAAACAGCCTTTTGTTCGATCGTGTATGGTCGAAACGGGGTCCCGTTCATCGGGAAGGGTCTGGCATACCGCACAACGGAGGAAACGGACTTATGTTCAAGTGCCTATGGTTGAAACGGGGTTCTGTTGATCGAGAGGGGTGTGGCATACCGCAAAACAGAAGAAACGGACATGTGTTGGAGCGCCTACGGTCGAAACGGGGGTCTGCTACTTCTTGAGCTTGCATTGGTTTTTCCCTTTAACAGGAAAGGGTGATGCAGCACAACAGAGATAAGTATTTCCCTCAGTTAAGAACCAAGGTAACAATCCAGTAGGAGAAACGCGCAAGTCCCCAATAGATGTACCTACACAAACAATCAAACACTTGCACCCAACATGATAAAGGGGTTGTCAATCCCTTCACGGTCACTTGCAAAGGTGAGATCTGATAGAGATAGATAAAACTAAACAAAAGATAAAACATTTTTGTCTTTTTTGTTTATAGATCAGAAAATAAAATATTGCAAAATAGTAGATCGGAAACTAATATGATGTAAAATAGACCCGGGGGCCATAGGTTTCACTAGAGGGTTCTCTCATGAAGGCAAATAATACGGTGGGTGAACAAATTACTGTCGAGCAATTGATAGAAAAGCGCAAAGTTATGACGATATCCAAGGCAACGATTATGCAATATAGGCATCACGTCCGTGTCAAGTAGACTGACTCCTGCCTGCATCTACTACTATTACGCCACGCATCACCCATTATCCAACATGCATCTAGAGTATTAAGTTCATAAAGAATGGGGTAACGCCTTAAGTAAGATGACATGATGTAGAGGAATTAACTCAAGAAATATGATGAAAACCCCATCTTTTTATCCTCGATGGAACAATGCAATGCGTGTCTCGCTACCTCTACTTTGTCGCTGGGCGAGATCACGCAAGATTGAACCCAAAGCTAAGCACCTCTCCCATTGCAAGAAAAACCAATCTAGCTGGACAAACCAAACCGATAATTCGAAGAGAAATACAAAGATACCAAATCATGCGTATAAGAATTCAGAGAAGATTCATATAATATTCATAGATAAGCTGATCATAAATCCACAATTCATCGAATCTCGACAAACACACCGCAAAAGAAGATTACATTGGATAGAGATATTTTATTATTGCTCGCCAGTTGCTTATGCCATTGATATGAGTTAATATAATTTCTAAGAGTTATTGTTCACATGGTTAGTCATAATCTTTGCTGAAAACATGGGTGCTACTTAAGCTAATTTATGTAAACAAGAACAAAAGAGTTCGTAGAAGTTTTTCTTTTTTACTTTCAGTTTATCAACTGAATTGCTTGAGGACAAGCAAAGGTTTAAGCTTGGGGGAGTTGATACGTCTCCGTCGTATCTACTTTTCCTAACGCTTTTGCTTTTGTTTTGGACTCTAATTTGCATGATTTGAATGAAACTAACCCGGACTAACACTGTTTTCATTAGAACTACCATGGTGTTGTTTTGTGCAGAAATAAAAGTTCTCGGAATGGAACGAAACTTTTTGGAGAATTATTTTGGAATAAAAGAAAAATACTGGAGCCAAGAACCATCGGAGGGGGCCCCTGGTTGAGCACAACCCACCAGGGTGCGGCACCCCCTCCAGGCGTGCTCAGGTGGGTTGTGCCCACCTGGTGGCCCCGCAAACCCTAATTCCAACTCCTTAATACCTATTTTCGAAGAAGAAAATCGGGGAGGAAGAATTATCGAGCTTCACGAGACGGAGCCACCGACACCTCCTATTCTTCATCAGGAGGCCAGATCCGGAGCCCATTCGGAGCTCCAGAGAGGGGAATCTTTGGTCTTTGTCATCACGAACCATCCTTCATCACAAATTCTATGATGCTCCCCGCCGGGAGTGAGTAATTCACTTGTAGGCTTGCTGGTCGGTGAGGAGTTGGATCCCTAGTATCCACTATGTTCTGAGTTTAATGTTGTTATGACTTTGCCATGCTTAATGCTTGTCTCTAGGGCCCGATTGTGATTTCAGATTTGAACCATTTATGTTTTCACCATTATATCTATGTTATAGATCTGATCTTGCAAGTCATATTCACCTATTACGTGTTATGATTCATAAACCCCGGGGTGACAATAATCGGGATACTTTCCAGTGATGACTGTAGTTTGAGGAGTTCATGTATTCACTATGTGTTAATGTTTTGTTCCGGTTCTCTATTAAAAGCAAGCCTTAATATCCTATAGTTTCCTTATGGACCCCGCTGCCATGGAAGGGTAGGACAAAAGATGTCATGCAAGCTCTTTCCATAAGCACATAGGACTATTTATGGAATACATGCCTACATTATATTTATGAACTCGAGCTAGTTTTGTATCGCCCTAGGTTATGAATGTTATATGATGAATATCATCCAACGAATTCACCGATCCAATGCCTACGAATTTTCCACATATTGTTCTCGCTAAGTTACTACTATTGTAGCTACAATTACACTTATTACAAAATCACTTCTATCACTGTTACTGTTACTGCTACTATCAAAACTATCATATTACTATGCTACTGGTCATATTGCTGCAGATATTTAATCTCTAGGTGTGGTTGAATTGACAACTCAACTGCCAATACTTGCAAATATTCTTTGGCTCCCCTTGTGTCGAATCTATATATTTGGGTTGAATACTCTACCCTCGAAAACTGTTGTGATCCCCTATACTTGTGGGTTACCGATGGAGAAGAACAATCTCCCCAGGGCTTCGCCAAGCACAATGGAAACTATGACGGAGGATAAACTAGAGGGGGGGTTGCCGGCACACGGCTTGGTGAATCTTGATGTGTTCCGTGTGCTAGCCCTGCCCCTCCATTCATATGTTGAGCCCTGGGATCGTTTCTTGGAGAAAGAGCCTCCTCAAAGTAGGTTTAGCCCATAAGTCAAGAGTCCTTCTTGGACTCCAGGACAAGACGCCAGGATCTTAGGCGTTTGGCCTAGAAGCTAGGGTCCCTGGTGTCTGGCCCCTGGCCTCCGCAAAACTTCCTTTAGCACCTTCCTAAAGCCCCGTGGGCTTTACCCCTTGGCCCAAATAAAGTGTCCTCACATTAGAACATTTCGGGAAACATCAGAAACCCCTTCCGATGAATTTCAGAACCCTTCCAGTAACCAAACACAATTATCCTATATATCAATCTTTACTTCTGGACTATTCCGGAGCTCCTCATCATGTATGTGATCTCATCCAGGGCTCCAAACAACATTCAGTCACCAACAAACATAACTCGTATAACACTATATCATCAACGAACGTTAAGCATGCGGACCCTACGGGTTCAAGAACGATGTAGACATGACCGAGATGCTTCTTCAATCAATAAACAATAGCGGGACCCAGATGCCCATATTGGTTCCTACATATTCTATGAAGATCTTTATCGGTCGAATATTTATGACAACATACATAGTTCCCTTTGTCCGTCGTTATGTTACTTGCCAGAGATTCGATCATCAATATCTCCAGACCTCGTTACCGGCAAGTCTCTTTACTCGTTCCATAATACATCATCTCATAACTAAGTCCTTAGTCACTTTTCTTGAAAGCTTCTTGTGATGCTGTATTACCGAGAGGGCCTAGAGATACCTCTCCGTCATACGGAGAAATCCCAGTCTCGATCCATGCCAAGTCAACAGACACCTTCGAAGATACATGTAGAGCACCTTTATGATCATCCAGTTATGTTGTGACATTTGATGGCACACAAGGCATTCCTACGGAGTCCTAGATTTTCATGATCTCATGGTCGAAGAAACATGTATTAGACATTAAGAAAGCAGTAGCAAACAACTGAACGATCATATGCTATGCTAACGGTTGGATCTTATCCATCACATCATTCTCCTAATGATGTGATCCTATTATCAAATGACAACTCATCTCTATGGTTAGGAAACCTTAACCATCTTTGATCAACGAGCTAGTCTAGTAGAGGCTCAATAGGGACACGGTATTTTTTTATGTATCCACACAAGTATTTAAGTTTCCGGTCAATACAATTTTAGCATGAATAATAAACCTTTATCATGATTAAGGAAATATAATAATATCATTTTATTATTGCCTCTAGGGTATATTTCCATCAATCTCACGCGAACAAAAAGTTGTGGCGGCGAAAAAAATATTTCGGGTGGCTCTCTGATGTCAAGGGAATACTTTATAATTTATAGAGGCAGAATTAGGTCAAGAAGTTCCACGAGGGGACTACAAGCCTGGGGGCACACCTCACGAGCTTGTCGCTCCCTTGTGACTCTTAAGGTCTTCTCCCGAATCTTATAGGGGCCCTTCAGGTCTAGAAAAAATTAATCCAAATTTTTTTCTTTGTTTGGATCTGTTTGATGTTGATTTCCTGAAAAGCCAAAAACAGGAAAAAAACAACTGGCCCTGGGCACTAGGTTAATAGGCTAGTCCTAAAAATGATATATAATTACATATAAAACACCCAAGATTGATACTATAATAGCATGGAACAATCAAAAATTATAGATGCATTGGAGACGTATCACCAGACCTCTCTTTGAATCGACTATGAGAGCGGACTCCTCGGCTTCTGCAATCCGACTGATAGGAAATCCAGCTGACGCTTCGTATGTTAGTGGGTTTTTCTCCCTCACTTGATTCATGTCTTGGCTTCCCATTTTGGTTGGCGTGACAGCTAGTTGAGGAGGTAGGTTAGTGATAGGGCATATCTCCCTTCGTCCTTGATCGTTGCAACAGGTGGTAAACGGAGAACACTTTTAGCTGCGTCCATGGGGGAAGTCCCCTTAATTATCATTCAATAACCGGGGTGTGGATGAATGGTAGTGGCATAAGTGATACGGGGCTTCCACGTGTATGCATGTATATGTACTTGGCTCTGCCCACAAATATAAACATATAAAGTGGCTTAGGATTCTGACATAGCATTATGCTTAGGAATCGGTCATGTAGACATATACTAGTGGGGAATGCAGACTTTATGGAAACACTTTAGTCTTAGCGATCTCAACAACCACTACTCATGTTCCATGTTACTTTACTTTACTTTTGCAAGTTTGTTTCACCTTTGCTACAATCACCCAATACTTAATTTCGTTTCCACTTTGCTTTGGATCGCATTTAACTTGCAGGCATTGCTATTTGAACCCTTCAAGAGACAAAGACTAATTCATGTCGGAGATTCATGCTCCCTGTGGAATCGATACTCTTACTTTGAAGAAACTACAACTAAACCTTGTGCATTTCCAGGCCATCGACGACTGAGGACATGAAAGGAATATAATAGAGGAATGGCTATCTGTTGTATATTTTTGTTAGTAATGTATGATATGCAATATGTATGTGTGTGCTTGTGCATGTATATGGTGCAATTGAGGATGCATTATCCAACAATGATGTTCGGTCATCAATGATCGACCTCTGTGTCAGAGCATTTTAGTACTGTAGTGCACAATAGTCTCCAGAACCTATCAGCATAGCCAGGCCAGCTTGTCAATGTTATTTCACTGTGGAGAGTGGATGGACGAAAGGCTCCTCATCCATCAAAGAAGAAGACACAATGCCCCACTAATTGGCCTCCACTCGACCTGTTGCATAGATAGACAAGCATGAAATAAAAAATAATCAACCAACCTAAAAACTCAAAAGCAAAAACAAAAGAACAAAAAAATGTTGCTCATCGATGAGTACCACTGCCACATGCAGAGCAGGTTAAAAGTTAAGGCAGAAGAATTGTGCCCGTGCTACTCATGGCCTCCATGGTAGATCTCCCATGAGGTTGCCTTGTTTGTTTGTTAACACCGACAACTCCTGTCGATGGCTCCCTCGGCATGCCCCTAAGCAACTCTGATCGATGGCTTCCTCGATGTTGTTGATGAGCATATCGACGCATGCATCACCGCAATAGATGCATGACATGGTCTGACTTATGCCACCTCCTTATCGACACACGGGAAGAAGCTCAAAACACCTGCATGTGTGAGAGCAAAGAAAAACTATGGGCGAGTGAGACAGAATAAGTACGACACCCCCATATATAACCCCACGAACCACCAGGCCCACGGCATACTGATATAGCACACCCCTACCCAGATGCGCGGGCGTACCCTGTGCGGCTACGCACATGAACACAAAAAGGGTACCCAGCATGTAGGTGTACACAAAGAGAGTGCCTGGACGCAAGGTCATACCCGGCGCATGATAACCCACAAGTATAGGGGATCACAACAGTTTTCAGGGGTAGAGTATCTAACCCAAATTTATCGATTTGACAGAAGGGGAGCCAAAGAATATTCGCAAGTATTAGTAGTTGAGGTGTCAATTCAACCACACCTAGAGAACTAAATATGTGCAATAGAGTGATCAGTGGCACAGTAGTATGATATATTGATAGTGGTAGTAGCAATAGTAACGATAACAGTAACAGTAGCAGTTTTGTAGTGATTGTAACAACAGTAGTAGTAACTTAGCAAAGATCAATATATGAAAAGTGCAGTGATGGATATTTATGTTGGATTGCATTCACATCTAATAGGCACAACCTAGAGCAATACACATAACTCCAATTCATCAATATAATGTAGGTATGTATTTCGTGTATAGTCATACATGCTTATAATAAGATCTTGCATGACATCTTTTGTCCTACCCTCCCGTGGCAGCAGGGTTCATACGGAAACTAAGGGATATTAAGGCCTCCTTTTAATAGAGGACTGGATCAAAGCATTAACACATAGTGAATACATGAACTCCTCAAACTACGGTAATCACCGGAAAGAATCCCAGCTATTGTCACTTTGGGGTATGCAGATCATAACACGTAATAGGTGCGTATAACTTGCAAGATAGGATCAAGAACTCAAATATATTCATGAAAACATAAAGGGTTCAGATCTGAAATCATGGCACTCGGCCCCTAGTGACAAGCATTAAGCATAGCAAAGTCATAGCAACATCAATCTCGGAACATAGTGGATACTAGGGATCAAGCCCTAACAAATTGACTCGACTACATGACAAATCTCATCCAACCCCATCACCGTCCAGGAAGCCTACGAAGGAATTACTCACTCCCAGTGGTGAGCATCATGAAATTGGTGATGAAGAATGGTTGGTGATGATGATGGCGACGAATCCCCCTCTCTGGAGCCCCGAACGGACTCCCGATCTGGCCTCCCGAAGAAAAACAGGAGGTGGCGACGGCTCCGTGTCGTAAAATATGATGAAACTTCTTCTCTTATTCTTTTCTCGGGAAATAGGAATTTATAGGCTTGAAATTAGGGTCAGCGGAGCCATGTGGGCCCCACAAGGTACCAGGGCACGCCCATGGGGGCCGCGCCCTAGTGCCTGTGGGCAACTGGTGGGTCCCCTCCTGTAGGTCTTTGCTCTAGTATTTTTTATATATTTCATAAAAAAGGTGCAAAAAATTTTGTCTAGTTCCGAGAACTTTTATTTCTGCACAAAAACAACACCATGGTAGTTCTACTGAAAACAGCGTTAGTCCGGGTTAGTTTCATTCAAATCATGCAAATTAGAGTAAAAAACAAGAGCAAAAGTATTTGGAAAAGTAGATACGATGGAGATGTATTAGCGGAGGCGAACGAGATAGGGCACCCGGACGTGCGGTCATACCCGGCGCACGCACACACAAATATGTACTCGGTGCGCGGGCATACCCATTACACACAAACAAAAAAGCCCAGGAAATGAATAGGTGACCACTTGAACGCCCGACAACTAAACAACTGGGTAGCTAGAAAGCCCGGAAAACCGCATGTTCAAGTAAGCACGGGGCGGGCGAAGACCCTACTATAACCATACCATCAGGATATCCTGCCTGGCAGTCCTTCATACAGCCTACCCAACAGCCCCGAACAATCGAGCAACTAATAAGAGGCACAGGCAAGCGGAAATCCCGGGCAAGCGCCTGCACGAACAACTTAGTTCGGCCAGAGACAAACAAGCTGACATGTGGGCCCGGCCTTAGCCCGTGCGGGCGAACAAGATAGGGTACCTAGATGCGCAGTCGTACCCAGCATGCGCGCGCGTGCGCGCGCACACACACACACACACACACACACACACACACACACACACACAGAGAGAGAGAGAGAGAGAGAGAGAGAGAGAGAGAGAGAAATAGGTACCTGGGTGTGCGGGCGTACAAGTCGCATGCGAAAAAATCCCAGGAATGAACAAGTGACCACTTGAACGCCTGGCAACTAAACAACTAGGTAGCCGAAAAGCCCAAGCAAGCGCCTCTTTGATAAAGCACAGGCAGGACGAGGGCCCAACCTTAACCGTACCATCCAGATACCCTACCTGGCAGCCCTCTGGATAGCCTACCTGGCAGCCCTGTACAACCGAGTAACCATGAAGAGGCACGTGCAGGCAGAAATCTCGGGCAAGCGCCTGCACGACCAACACAACTCGGCCGGAGACGAAGGATGCTGACATGCAGACCGGGCCATACCCCACACGGGCAAGGCAACGAACGCGCTGGAAAACGTGGGTGTGATGTAAAGCCCCGCAGAGAGGTGACCCCGGCGCTCCCGTATCCCACATGTCATGGACCCCCAAGGAATACCGTTTGTGTGTGCAGCAACCATGAAGATGGGACGGCGCGGAGTGCACGAGGGAGCTAGCTGCGGAGTTCAGCATGAAATAGACGGTGTAGAGAAAGGCTAGTACTCCCGCATCCTTTATAGGAATAATTACGTGCCACTTCCACTCTTCTGTTAGGTACGTTGTAAAAACCTATTAACTTTTTGTTTTTGTAAAATGTTTGCATATCTCTTTTTTTTCTTATTGTGTTGTTGGTACATAGTAATAGATAGTTTTTGCCTTATTGTGCTTTTGGTATCCTATATACCTAAGAAGTTCATCCCCACTGCATGATTTAGCTTAACATGCGGGCTGTCCATGTCAGCATGATGCGACGTCAGCAATCAGTTTCCAAATAGCAACCAGTTGGTCCTTTTTCATGCAAGATGCGCTATTCTTCTAGCATACGAGAAGCCTGCTGGAATGGTGCATGTCTTCCAGCCCTTCATGATTTCCATCTTCTCCCCTTCTCCCCGCAATCAATTTCCCCACCACGCCGCACATAAGATGGATGGGGGTGCGAGTGATCTTCTGCGTTCATCATCAGAAGAAGGACTTTATTTTTATTCTCCCTTTGTCCCCATCTTCTTCATCCATCAGCACCACCATAGCTAGGTGTCTGCGGTCCTTCTCCGCCTCCACCCTCGGCATCTGAATCCTTCCGCTACCACATGTGCTCGACGGGGCAAATTGGAGCCATAGCAGCTCCGCCATGGATAATTTGTATACCTCGACGGGTACACCATCATGAACGCAAGTTGAATCCCCCACCGTGACTCATCTCCTTCAATAGTCACGTGGGTTGGAGGAGACAAATCTGGAATGATGGTTGCCACCATTATGCCACCCACAGAGGCCTTCTTGACGAATCTAAAGCCCTTGGAAATTAGGACAAGGGGCCTGAGTGTGCACCACGAGAGTCGGACAAGGCTCCGAAGTCGTAGTTGGATAAGGCGGATAAATCTGCCAAGGAAGCGTCATCTTCCATGACACCGATGAATACACTTCGGTTTGGTTCTTTTGAAGCACGGTCTGCACCTAGCCGGTTATGGAGTAACCGAGTCGAGGCGGACAATCCAGAGGAGCTTGAGTTACCACCGGTGATGCTCCCTGATGCTATGTCTCCGAAGGTAAATTCGTCTCAGAGGGCTGATTCCGGGCCGATGGATTCGTCGGGCATCAAACTGCAGATTGAGAGTGGGGGGGGGGGGTTGTGGGCAGGAGGCCCGCATCACCAGCCCACCCGCGGCGGTCCATGGCCTCCTTGGGGAGGGGGGCAGGAGGCCTGTGGAGACCTCTTCCCGCGGGGTAGCTCAGGGCAGCATGGATGGGAGCACGGGCAGGAGGCCCATACCTTCCCTTCTCCGGTGTTGTCTCCTCGCAGCGTTGACAGTTTGGGGGGAGGGGGACTGTCGAGCAGGTGGCTACACGGTCTACTTCTCCCATTGCTACGGTGGGTGATTCCCACTTGACCACGCCTTACCCTTCTTCACTGGCAACGAGGGAAGGGCATGGGAGCGGGGAACACATGCCTCGGCAGAGGACTACGGTGGAGCTTATCTCTTTCGGTGGGATCAAGAATCTGGTGACGTCTGGCAGGCGTGTCAGCAACCGGATCCAGGGTCAGCCCAATGCAGATGACATGCAGCTAGCACGTGCCAAGAGGTCGGCCAAGCTTCGGGATGTTGAGGCAACTATAGGTATGTCTTTCAATAAGCGTTGTTCAATTCTGCATTTCACCGAGCATGAAATTACTGATAAGGCAAACGACTTAGGCATATCTTTGGTTCGAATGAGAAGGAAGTTGCGAAATCTGTAAGTGATCTGATAGATTTAGAAGCGGAGAGGGCTTCTGAAATAATTCAGAATCTCGCATCAGTCAAACCTATGAATGACGATGACATGAAAATTTAGGCATGGTTGCTCTTGAAAACATATATTAATCTCTTGCCAAATCTGCAAGCCGAAGATGAGGATGGGTTGGAGAACGCGGACACTGTAGAGCCTCTAATGATGGAGGGCACTGTCTCATTTTCTGTCGATCCCACGTTTCCGAAGGGTGATGAGGAGAAGCCCAAGACACCCTGGAAACGAAAATTTTATCCTACTTTGGCGGTCCATACAAGTGCTAGGGTTAAGCTTAAGAAAAAAAATCCATGATGACCTATGAAAGGAACCTTTTAGAATAGCAGAGGTCTAGCTGACTTGGCTAAACGAAGGTTCTTGGCAGAGACAACGATAGAGCAAAAATTATATTTGATTGTGCTACTCAAAACACGAAGGGATAATTTCACCTCACAGTTCCTTGGAACTTTATCCGGAGGAACAGATTTTGACTGGCACGTCTTACCTCCTAGAGGAAGATCTAGTGGGATATTACTAGGGGTTTGGTGTGAAACGCTTGAGGTGCTTAACGTGGTTCGGGGGGATTTTGCGGTCAAGTTTCGGGTGAGATCGAAAGTAGACGGCTTCAGATGGGCTCTCGTTGCTGTATATGGGGTAGCACAACCCGAACTTAAACCAGATTTTTTAGCCGACTTGGTGCGGATCTGTGGAGATGAGACTCTTCCAATCCTAATTGGAGGGGGCTTTAATATAATACGGAAGAGAGATGAAAAGAACAATGACAATTTCGATGGACATTGGTCTACGATGTTTAACATGATTACTGAGAGTCTTAATTTGAGAGAAATTGAGCTCACCGGTAGACAATTTACCTGGGCCAATTCATTGCCCACTCCAACTTATGAGAAGTTGGATAGGGTGCTCGCTAGTGTGGAATGGGAACAAAAGTACCCATTAGTGTCGGTTCATGCGATGCAGAGGGTGATCTCAGACCACACACCACTAGTAGTAGACTCGGGAGAGGCTACCCATATTGCAAACAATAATTCTTTCTCTTTCGAACTAGGTTGGTTCGAGAAAGAAAACTTCTTGGAGATCATTCCACGTGAATGGGCAAAGCCTGTTAGTGGACGAACAAGTATTGAGAGATGGCAAAATAAGATTAGACATTTGAGAAAGTTTTTGTGAGGTTGGGCCAGAAATGAGAGTGGGATTTATAGGCAAGAAAAAGAGCGACTCATCCAATTAATAGAGGCGTTAGATTTAAAAGCTAAAGTTAACCTTCTTACGGTTGAGGAGCAGAGCTCAAAGTCTGAAGCTGAGCAAGGCTTATGAGCTCTCCTTAGAGAAGAGGAGCTCAAGTGGGCATTGCAGGCTAAAGTACTTAAGGTCGTCCAAGGGGATGACAATACACAATTCTTCCATATGATCGCAAATGGTAAACATAGGAAGAAGAGAATAATACAACTTGAACAGGACGAGGGGACAATTGTGGGACATGAGAACTTGAAGCTTATATATCTAATTATTATAAACAACTTTTTGGGCCTCCGGAAGCAAGCACAGGGAGAATGATATTCTATCTGCACCGTTTACTGAAAACGAGGTTCTCAATGCAATCTCACAAATGAAATCGAATAAAGCACCGGGACCAGATGGGTTTCCAGCTGAACTCTATAGGAAATGTTGGCATATTATTAAAGATGATCTTATGCCTATGTTTCATGATTTTTTTTAACAGCCATGTAGAGTTGTTTCATCTTAACTTTGGTATGATTACGCTGTTGGCAAAGAAAGAAGAGGTAGTTTGGATCGAACAATTTAGGCCAATATGTCTTCTTGACGTGAGTTTCAAAATATTCATGAAAGTGGGTACCAATAGATTGACACAGATTGCTCACTCAGTGGTACAACCAAGTCAGACAGCGTTCATGCCAGGACGACACATACTTAAGGGGTGGTTGTTCTACATGAAACACTGCATGAAATTCATTCGAAGAAGCTAGATGGGGTTATCTTAAAAGTGGATTTTGAGAATGCATATGATAAAGTTAAATGGTCTTCCCTTCAGTAGGCAATGCGCATGAAAGGATTTAGTGAGGCATGGAAGAACCAAGTGGGTTCTCAGGTCCAGAAGGGTAGTGTCGGCATCAAAGTTAACGATGATACCGGTCATTACTTTCTCACACACAAGGGATTGAGACAAGGGGATTCCATGTCTCCTCTCCTATTTAATATAGTGGCTGATATGTTGACCATTCTTATAGGCAGAGCCAAGCAAAACGGTCAAGTGGAGGTTTTAGTCCCTCATCTGGTCGATGGGGGCGTCTCCATTTTACAGTACGCTGACAACACTATTTTATTCATGGAACATGACATTGCAAAAGCGCGAAATATGAAACTCATATTATGTCTCTTCGAACAATTGTCTGGCCTAAAGATAAACTTTCACAAGAGCGAGTTGTTCTGCGTTGGAAGATCCAAAGAAGAGCAAGACACTTATAGACAACTGTTCAGATGTGAATTAGGTTCTTTGCCATTCAGTTATTTGGGCATACCGATTCATCACCGTAAGTTATCTAATAAATAATGGAAGTGCATCAAAGATCGAATTGAAAAAAAGCTTAGTTGCTGGAAGAGCAAGCTTATGTCGTATGGAGGTCGGTTAGTGCTGATTAACTTGGTACTTACTAGTATGCCGATGTTCCTGCTATTGTTCTTCGAGATTCCGAAAGGGGTGTGGAAGAGACTTGATTTCTTTAGATCTTGATTCTTCCGGCAGTCAGAAGAGGCCAAGAGGAAATACCGTCTAGCGTGATGGGATATCCTTTGCCGTCCCAAGGACCAGGGGGCCTCAGTATTGAGAACTTGGAAATCAATAATAAATGCCTTATGAGTAAATGGCTCTACAGGTTAGAGACAAAGCCGGAGGGCATGTGGGCACAGATTCTACGCAATAAGTATTTACAGTCTAAAATGCTCGCCCGGGTTACCGTAAGACCAACAGACTCACCATTCTGGAAGGGACTCATGAGAACAAAGGACTTGTTCTTTCATAGGGTCAAATCCTTGGTTGGCAATGGAATGTCAACAAGATTTTAGGAGGATATATGGTTAGGAGAGACGCCCCTAGCTGTACAATATCCCACCCTTTATAACATTGTGCAACGTAAGGAGGATTACATAGGCACAATATTTCAAATGATTCCCTTGAATATTCAGTTCAGACGTGCGTTAGTTGGTGAGCGATGGGATGCATGGATGCACTTGGTTCAGAGATTGATAGACGTTCAATTACCCGACCAACCGGATTCGACGCACTAGAAGTTAGCTAGAAATGGGGTATTTATGGTGAAATCTTTCTACATGGATCTGATTAATTCTGGCCCAATCTCGAGATTGTTACATATCTGGAAGGTTAAGTTTCCCTTGTGTATTAAAATATTTATGTGGTTCGTTCACAAGCAAGTAATCCTCACCAAGGATAACTTAATAAAGAGGTGATGGGTACGTAGTTCACGTTGTTGTTTTTGTGATCATGATGAAACAATAAAACATCTATTCCTTGAGTGCCCACTCACCAAATTGCTTTGGAGAACTATCCATATAGCCTTTAACATTAATCCTCCAGTTGACATTGAACCGTTGTTTGGAACGTGGTTAGCTGGGGTTGAGCATACTACTGCGGCTCGTATTCGGATTGGAATATGTGCGCTTATTTGGCTATATGGAATTCTAGAAATGATACTCGGGAAAAGTTAATGATGTTTCTCGTACTAACAACATATTTAATACTTGCATGCATGCAGTCATAATGGCACTTAGTTACTTCCTCCACACTTCTTCCTTGCATGCACGTGGCGTATTAATGATCCCGGTTAATGAAAAGAAAAGCTAGCTTGCAAAGTAGTAAATAAATTTTACCTTGGGACCTGTAATATGAGTTTGTGGCCTTGTATAAGGGAATGGAGGGAGTATGATTTTTAACAGACAAAACACTTTATCTTTCTTGCAGGTCATCTTCAGAGCTACCGTAAGGATCTGTGCGTGGTCCTTACTCACTCCTATGGACTCAAGGGAGCCTTTGCTTACTGGGTGCAACCAGTGGGAGATGGTAGCACGGGTTATATTCAACCGATTCAGATGGCGGTCGCATAACAGGATAGGAGTCTAGAGAGCTTATCCTTTACATTGCCTTACCAGTTGCAATTTTGAGCATGTACTTTTCATTTATTTGTTTCACTCCACTTGTGAGCTGTAATACTTTTATGACTATGTGCTACTGCTACCTCTTGAACACTATGTTGGTTTTCCATTGAAGAGGAAAGGATGATGCAGCAAAGTAGCATAAGTATTTCCTTCAGTTTTTGAGAACAAAGGTATCAATCCAGTAGGAGGCTCCTCAAAAGTCCCTCGTACCTACACAAACAAACAAGAACCTCACAGCCATTGTGATAAAGGGGTTGTCAATCCCTTCACGGTAACTTGCGAACATGAGATCTGATAGAGATAATAAGATAAGATAAATATTTTGGTATTTTTATGATATAGATTGGAAAGTAAAGATTTCAAATAACGATAGATCGGAAACTTATATGATAAAAGATAGACCCGGGGGCCATAGGTTTCACTAGTGGCTTCTCTCAAGATAGCATAAGTATTACGATGGGTGAACAAATTACTATCGAGCAATTGATAGAAAAGTGCATAGTTATGAGAATATCTAGGCATGATCATATATATAGGCATCATGTCTGCAACAAGTAGATCGAAACGATTCTGCATCTACTACTATTAATTCACACATCGACCGACTCCTGCCTGCATCTAGAGTATTAAGTTCATAAGAACAGAGTAATGCGTTAAGCAAGATGACATGATGTAGAGGGATAAACTCAAGCAATATGATATAAACCCCATCTTTTTATCCTCGATGACAACAATACAATACGTGCCTTGCTGCCCCTGTTGTCACTGGGAAAGGAAACTGCAAGATTGAACCCAAAGCTAAGCACTTCTCCCATTGCAAGAAAGATCAATCTAGTAGGCCAAACCAAACTGATAATTCGAAGAGACTTGCAAAGATAACCAATCATACATAAAAGAATTCAGAGGAGATTCAAATGTTTCTCATAGAGAAACTTGATCATAAACCCATAATTCATCGCATCTCGACAAAAACACCGCAAAAAGAGTTTCATCGAATAGATCTCCAAGAAGATCGAGGAGAACTTTGTATTGAGATTCAAAGAGGGAGCAGAAGCAATCTAGATAACAACTATGGACCCGAAGGTCTATGGTAAAGTACTCACAACTCATCGGAGAGGCCTTGGAGATGATGTAGAGGCCCTCCGTGGTCGATTCCCCCTCCGGCGGAGCGCCGGCGAAGGCTCCAAGATGGGATCTCGCGGATACAGAAGGTTGCGGCAGTGGAAATAGTTTTTTGTGGTGCTCCTGGATGTTTTCAGGGTACGTGGATATATATAGGCGAAGGAGGTAGGTCGGTTGAGCCACGAGGGGCCCACGAGGGTGGGGGCGCGTCCACCCCCCTAGGGCTCGCCCTCCTGCCTCGTGGCTTCCTCGTCTGCTGCTTGACGTCCACTCCAAGTCTCCTGGATTGCGTTTGTTCCAAAAAGATCGCTCCTGAAGGTTTCATTCCATTTGGACTCCGTTTGATATTCCTTTTCTTCAAAACACTGAACTAGGAAAAAAAACAGCAATTCGGGTTGGGCCTCCGGTTAGTAGATTAGTCCCAAAAATGATATAAAAGTGTAAAGTAAAGCCCTTAAACATCCAAAACGGGTAATATAATAGCATGGAACAATCAAAAATTATAGATATGTTGGAGACGCATCAGCTATTTCGAGACTTTTCTAATAAGATGGTTGCATGCATCATTATGATGCACAGGCCGGGGGTACGCTTCCATTTCCAAAAAAAATGTTCTCCACATATTCCTCGAATAGTTTATGTCGTATGGGGCTGGAGCATAGCATTGACTTACTTTTATTTGGTCATATATATGCTTATGATGAGGTTTGTTTGTGGTCACTCACACATGTAATCTCAAAGTACTGGATTGACACCAACACAAGTTCATTCCATCATATTAGCCTTCTAACGGTTTTCACTATAGAATATATAGTATAGCATCTCTTTGTTAGATTATATCAGTGCTTGCAATTGCACACAAACGTGAGAACCAAACAATAGTGGCACAATATTCTTGACATTTATTTTTCACATTAAGTTAGATCTTTACATATTTGATGATTATTCCTGATGACACCCATGATCATGAGCTATCCGTTTTCGCCACGTGTTATTTTTTTGCGAATACATAGCTGTAATTCCCGCAGCAACGTGCGGGGTGTCATATAGTATATATATAATAGATAGATACATGTAAATTTAAAGCCATATATTATATGTGAGCCATTTTTTGTTATAATCCGAATATATTTATTACTTGGTGCTTAAAGGTAAAGAGAGAGTGTACGCAGGTACTCTTACAGCATCATATGTTTTAGAATACAACATCCCCAAAAGAGGATGTATATTTGGAGATGTAAAAGTAGGTGTTATATAGTTTACATCATAAAAAATAAATTTTACATTAAAAAGAGCCAACTTCAACAGATGATGTATATTTGGTGATGTAAAAATACTACTTCAGTAGATGATGCATATGCGAAGATGTAAAATAACCGCCTACAGGTGCACTATAACCCTTGTACAGCCGCATCATTTCGAAATCAAAATCATCATATAGAGCAATATTTTCAAATTGTACAACCAAAAGTGCATCATACTAATCAAAGTTTGAAATCCTACAACCAAAAATGCATCATATCAATCAAAGATCTTAGTCCAACAAACTAAAATGCACATAAATATAACATAGAACATAGCACTTAGTTTGTGTCCTCTCCGTTGTCACTAGTCACATTATGGATGTTGGCATCATCATCACCAATGGCTTATTTTTCGACATTTTCATGGGTTGATGCATCGATATCGTCACCTCCACCGAAAGTACCTTCAATGTCACTTGTGTTTCCACCAAAGCCACTTCCCATGCCACTCATGTTGCCACTGAGGCCACCTTCCATGCCACCGAAGACACCTCCCATGCCATCCATTTTTGCACCAAACCAACCTCCCATGCCACTGAAGCCAGCATCCATGTTACCACTGAAGCCACCTCCCATGTTGCCACCAAAGGCACCACCCATATTGCCACCAAAGGCACCATTCATGGCACCTCCCATCATGTCCACTCCACCGCCCACTCCACCACCCATGGCACCTCCCATTCCACCACCCATCGCACCTTCCATCCCACCGCTCCCATCCCTCCTCCCATTTCAACCATGACACCTCCAATTCCTCCTCCCATTCCACCCATGGCACCTCCCATTCCACCACCCATGTCACCTCCCATTCCCCCTCACATCATATTTGTCATGAGCATTTGCTTCTTCATGATCATTTCATCACGACAAAAGCTCAACATACGCCTTTGCTTTGGGGTCGAGGACACTTGTGTCCATGAACATAAACTTGAGTGCCTTCTCCACCATCTTGAACTATTGACCCGCCGCCTTTCTCTCCTCTAGTTCAACCTTTCTCTCCTCGGCCGCCACCCTCTGCTGCTCGGCTTCTCCCCTCTCCTCCATTTCTTTTAACTTCAATTTTTTTCCTCGACATACTCATTCCTCGCAATGACAATGGCGTCAAACCCTTCTTTAAGATCATTGCCTCCTACCTTTGAACACTTCACTTGTTTACATCCATCCGACCTATATGATTTGGTCGTCGAGTGAGGAGTAGGGCTCCTTCTCTCCTCACCACTGTCGTCATCATCATCCTCAACAACCACACTTTCTTCTTCAAAGCATCAGAAACTTCTCGATGCTTTCACTTCTTCTCATCCTTAAGCTCTTTGTAGCAATGATGGAAACTGAAGTCTTTTCCTTTCTTTTTCCTCCTCTCTCTTTGATGTTTCTTTCTCGAACAATCCTTGCGCAAACCATTTTCTACATCAAACTAACAAAGGTGCCATCATCATTTTATTGCATAATTGCGCAATGTAGAGAAAACACACACAATGTAGGGAACATATGCATACTTACCATGTCACTATCACCGCAACCACTATGGTTCATGCGACCAACATTTGACAAAGAAACCCGCCATTTTTGACATTCATGAAAGGAAATATTCCCTAGAGGCAAAATTAAAGTTATTATTGTATTTCCTTATATCATTATAAATGTTTATTATTCATGCTAGAATTGTATTAATCGGAAACTTAGTACATGTGTGAATACATAGACAAAACAAAGTGTCCCTAGTATGCCTCTACTTGACTAGCTCGTTTATCAGAGATGGTTATGTTTCCTAACCATAGACATGTGTTGTCATTTGATGAACGGGATCACATCATTAGGAGAATGATGTGATGGACAAGACCCATTTGTTAGCTTAGCATTATGATCATTACAGTTTCATTGCTACTGCCTTCTTCATGACTTATACATGTTCCTCAGACTATGAGATTATGCAACTCCCGAATACCGGAGGAACACCTTGTGTGCTATCAAACGTCACAACGTAAATGGGCGATTATAAAGATACTCTACAGGTGTCTCCGAAGGTATTTGTTGGGTTGGCATAGATCAAGATTAGGATTTGTCACTCCGTGTTTCAGAGAGGTATCTCTAGGCCCTCTCGGTAATGCTCATCACTATAAGCCTTGCAAGCAAAGTGACTAGTGAGTTAGTTGCGGGATGAGGTATTATGGAACGAGTAAAGAGACTTGTCGGTAACGAGATTGAACTAGGTATGATGATACCAATGATCGATCTCGGGCAAGTAACATACCGATGACAAAGGGAACAACGTATGTCGTTATGCGGTTTGACCGATAAAGATCTTTGTAGAATACGTAGGAGCCAATATGAGCATCCAGGCTCCACTATTGGTTATTGACCGGAGATATGTCTCGTTCAGGTATACATAGTTCTCGAACCCGTAGGGTCCGCACGCTTAACGTTCGATGATGATATGCTTTATGAATTATGTGTTTTTTATGACCGAAGTTTGTTCGGAGTCCCGAATGAGATCACGGACATGACGAGGAGTCTCAAAATGGTCGAGACATAAAGATTAATATACTGCACCATGTTATTCAGATACCGGAAGTGTTCCGGATAATTTTTGACAAAAACGGAGTGCCGGAGGGGTTACCGGAACCCCCCGGGGGAACTAATAGGCCATCATGGGCCTTAGTGGAGAGAGAGGAGGGACGCAGGAGGGCTGGCCACGCGCCCCCGGGTCCGAATTAGACTAGGGGAAGGGGGCGGCACCCCCCCTTTCCTACTCCCTCTCCCTCTCCTTCCTTCCCCCTATCTTCCTTGGAGGGGAATCCTACTAGGACTAGGAAGTCCTAGTAGGACTCCTCCTCTTGGGCGCGCCCCCTGGGGCCGGCCGGCCTCCCCCTCCCTCCTTTATATACGGGGGTAGGGGGCACCCATGAACATGCAAGTTTCTCTTAACTGTGTGTGGTGCCCCCCTCCACAGTTACACACGTCGACCATCTCGCCATAGTGCTTGGGCGAAGCCCTGTGCCGGTAACATCATCATCACCATCGCCAAGCCGTCGTGCTGATGGAACTCACCCTCGACCTCAACTGGATCAAGAGCACGAGGAACATCATCGAGCTGAACGTGTGCTGAATGCGGAGGTGTCGTACATTCGGTACTTGGATCGGTTGGATCGCGAAGAAGTTCGACTAAATCAACCGTGTTACTAAACGCTTTCGCTTTCGGTCTATGAGGGTACGTGGACACACTCTCCCCTCTCATTGCTATGCATCTCCTAGATAGATCTTGCGTGATCATAGGAATTTTTTTGAAATTACCATGTTCCCAACATTGGTATCCGCGCTAGGTCTATGCGTAGATGTTATGTGCACGAGTAGAACACAAAGAGTTGTGGGCGATAATAGTCATACTGCTTACCACCAACGTCTTACTTTGATTCGGCGGTATTGTTGGATGAAGCGGCCCGGACCGACATTACATGACCGCGTTCATGAGACTGGTTCTACCGACGTGCTTCGTACACAAGTGGCTGGCGGGTGTCTGTTTCTCCAACTTTAGTTGAATCGAGTTTGACTACAACCGGTCCTTGTTGAAGGTTAAAATAGCACACTTGACGAAAAATCGTTGTGGTTTTGATGCATAGGTAAGAACGGTTCTTGCTAGAAGCCCGAAGCAGCCACGTAAAACTTGCAACAACAAAGTAAAGGACGTCTAACTTGTTTTTGCATGGCATGTTGTGATGTGATATGGTCAGGACATGATGAGATATAAATTTTTGTATGATATGATCATGTTTTGTAACAGAGTTATCGGCAACTGCCAGGAGCCATATGGTTGTCGCTTTATTGTATGCAATGCATTCGCCATGTAATTGCTTTACTTTATCACTAAGCGGTAGAGATAGTCATAGCAACAATAGTTGGCGAGACCACAACGATGCTATGATGGAGATCAAGGTCTTGGGCCGGTGATGATGGAGATCATGACGATGCTTCGGTGGAGATCATGAGCACAAGATGATGATGGCCATATCATGTCACATATTTTGATTGCATGTGATGTTTATCTTTTTACGCATCTTATTTTGCTTAGTACGACGGTAGCATTATAAGATGATCCCTTACTAAAATTTTCAAGGTATAAGTGTTCTCCCTGAGTATGCACCGTTGCGACAGTTCGTCGTGCTAAGACACCACGTGAGGATCAACATAGTGATGTTCACCATTGAAAACTACTCCATCTCACGTGATGATCGGACATTGTTTAGTTGATTTGGATCACATGATCATTTAGATGACTCGAGGGACGTCTATCTAAGTGGGAGCTCTCAAGTAATATGGTTAATTGAACTTTAATTTATCATGAACTTAGTCCTAATAGTATTTGCAAATTATGTTGTAGATCAATAGCTCGCGATGTAGCTCCCCGTTTATTTTTGATATGTTCCTAGAGAAAAACAAGTTGAAATATGACAGTAGCAACGATGCGGACTTGGTCCGTGATCTGAGGATTATCCTCATTGTTGCACAGAAGAATTATATGATTGATGCACCGCTAGGTGACAGACCTATTGCAGGAGCAGATGCAGACATTATGAACGTTTGGACCATGCTCGGTATGATGACTACTTGATAGTTTAGTGCACCAAGCTTTATGGCTTAGAACGGGAACTTCAAAAAATGTTTTGAACGCCACAGAGCATATGAGATGTTCCCAGAGTTGAAATTGGTATTTCAGACTCATGCATGTGTTAAGAGGTATGAGACCTTTGACAATGTACTTTGCCTACAAGATGGTGGAGAATAGCTCAGTGCTACCTCTTGAGCACTACGTTGGTTTTCCCTTGAAGAGGAAAGGGTGATGCAGCAAAGTAGCGTAAGTATTTCCCTCAGTTTTTGAGAACCAAGGTATCAATCTAGTAGGAGGCTCCTCAAAAGTCCCACGCACCTACACAAACAAACAAGAACCTCGCAACCAACGCGATAAAGGGGTTGTCAATCCCTTCACAGAAACTTGCGAAAGTGAGATCTCATAGAGATAATAAGATAAGATAAATATTTTTCGTGTTTTTATGATATAGATTGGAAAGTAAAGATTTCGAATAATGATAGGTCGGAAACTTATATGATAAAAGATAGACCCGGGGGCCATAGGTTTCACTAGTGGCTTCTCTCAAGATAGCATAAGTATTACGGTGGGTGAAAAAATTACTATCGAGCAATTGATAGAAAAGTGCATAGTTATGAGAATATCTAGGCATGATCATATATATAGGCATCACGTCTGCAACAAATAGATCGAAACGATTCTGCATCTACTACTATTAATCCACACATCGACCGACTCCTGCGTGCATCTAGAGTATTAAGTTCATAAGAACAGAGTAACGCGTTAAGCAAGATGACATGATGTAGAGGGATAAACTCAAGCAATATGATATAAACCCCATCTTTTTATCCTCGATGGCAACAATAAAATACGTGCCTTGCTGCCCCTATTGTCACAGGGAAAGGACACTGCAAGATTGAACCCAAAGCTAAGCACTTCTCCTGTTGCAAGAAAGATCAATCTAGTAGGCCAAACCAAACTGATAATTCGAAGAGACTTGCAAAGATAACCAATCATACATAAAAGAATGCAGAGGAGATTCAATATTTCTCATAGAGAAACTTGATCATAAACCCACAATTCATCGGATCTCGCCAAACACACCGCAAAAAGAGTTTCATCGAATAGATCTCCAAGAAAGATCGAGGAGAACTTTGTATTGAGATTCAAAGAGGGAGCAGAAGCCATCTAGCTAATAACTATGGACCCGAAGGTCTATGGTAAAGTACTCACAACTCATCGGAGAGGCCTTGGAGATGATGTAGAGGCCCTCCGTGGTCGATTCCCCCTCCGGCGGAGCGCCGGCGAAGGCTCCAAGATGGGATCTCGCGGATATAGAAGGTTGCGGCAGTGGAAATAGTTTTTTGTGGTGCTCCTGGATGTTTTCAGGGTACGTGGATATATATAGGTGAAGGAGGTAGGTCGGTTGAGCCACGAGGGGCCCACGAGGGTGGGGGCGCGCCCACCCCTAGGGCTCGCCCTCCTGCCTCGTGGCTTCCTCGTCTGCTGCTTGACGTCCACTCCAAGTCTCCTGGATTGCGTTTGTTCCAAAAAGATTGCTCCTGAAGGTTTTATTCCATTTGGAATCCGTTTGATATTCCTTTTCTTCAAAACACTAAAATAGGCAAAAAAACAACAATTCGGGCTGGGCCTCCGGTTAGTAGATTAGTCCCAAAAATGATATAAAAGTGTAAAGTAAAGCCCTTAAACATCCAAAACGGGTAATATAATAGCATGGAACAATCAAAAATTATAGATATGTTGGAGACGTATCAGCTATTTCGAGACTTTTCTAATAAGATGGTTGCATGCATCATTATGATGCAGAGGCCGGGGGTACGCCTCCATTTCCAAAAAAAATGTTCTCCACATATTCCTCGAATAGTTTATGTCGTATGGTGCTGGAGCATAGCATTGATTTACTTTTGTTTGGTCATATATATGCTTATGATGAGGTTTGTTTGTGGTCACTCACACATGTAATCTCAAAGTACTGGATTGACACCAACACAAGTTCATTCCATCATATTAGCCTTCTGATGATTTTCACTATAGAATATATAGTATAGCATCTCTTTGTTAGATTATATCGGTGCTTGCAGTTGCACACAAACGTGAGAACCAAACAATAGTGGCACATTATTCTTGACATTTATTTTTCACATTAAGTTAGATCTTTACATATTTGATTATTATTCCTGATGACACCCATGATCATGAGCTATCCGTTTTCATACTATATAGCCACGTGTTATTTTTTAGCGAATACATAGCTATAATTCCCGCAGCAACATGCGGGGTATCATCTAGTATATATAAAATAGATATATACATGTAAATTTAAAGCCAGATATTATATGTGAGCCATTTTTTGTTATAATCCGAATATATTTATTACTTGGTGCTTAAAGGTAAAGAGAGAGTGTACGCAGGTACTCTTACATCATCATATGTTTCAGAATACAACATCCCCAAAAGAGGATGTATATTTGGAGATGTAAAAGTAGGTGTTATATAGTTTACATCATAAAAAATAATTTTTACATTAAAAAGAGCCAACTTCAATAGATGATGTATATTTGGTGATGTAAAAATACTACCTCAATAGATGATGCATATGCGAAGATGTAAAATAACCGCCTACAGGTGCACTATAACCCTTGTACAGCCGCATCATTTCAAAATCAAAATCATCATATAGAGCAATATTTTCAAATTGTACAACCAAAAGTGCATCATACTAATCAAAGTTTGAAATCTTACAACCAAAAATGCATCATATCAATCAAAGATCTTAGTCCAACAAACTAAAATGCACATAAATATAACATAGAACATAGCACTTAATTTTGGTCCTCTCTGTTGTCACTAGTCACATTATGGATGTTGGTATCATCATCACCAATGGCTTATTTTTCGACATTTTCATGGGTTGATGCATCGATATCGTCACCTCCACCGAAAGCACCTTCAATGTCACTCGTGTTTCCACCGAAGCCACTTCCCATGCCACTCATGTTGCCACTGAGGCCACCTTCCATGCCACCGAAGACACCTCCCATACCATCCATTTTTGCACCAAACCAACCTCCCATGCCACTGAAGCCACCATCCATGTTACCACTGAAGCCACCTCCCATGTTGCCACCAAAGGCACCACCCATATTGCCACCAAAGGCACCATTCATGGCACCTCCCATCATGTCCACTCCACCGCCCACTCCACCGCCCATGGCACCTCCCATTCCTTCTCCCATTCCACCACCCATCGCACCTTCCATCCCACCGCTCCCATCCCTCCTCCCATTTCACCCATGACACCTCCAATTCCTCCTCCCATTCCACCCATGGCACCTCCCATTCCACCACCCATGTCACCTCCCATTCCCCCTCACATCATATTTGTCATGAGCATTTGCTTCTTCATGATCATTTCATCGCGACAAAAGCTCGACATACGCCTTTGCTTTGGGGTCGAGGACGCTTGTGTCCATGAACATAAACTTGAGTGCCTTCTCCACCATCTTGAACTCTTGACCCGCCGCCTTTCTCTCCTCTAGTTCAACCTTTCTCTCCTCGGCCGCCGCCCCCTACTGCTCGGCTTCTCCCCTCTCCTCCATTTCTTTTAACTTCAATTTTTTTCCTCGGCATACTCATTCCTCGCAATGACAATGGCGTCAAACCCTTCTTTAAGATCATTGCCTCCTGCCTTTGAATGTTGGAAATATGCCCTAGAGACAATAATAAATGGATTATTATTATATTTCCTTGTTCATGATACTTGTCTTTTATTCATGCTATAATTGTATTATCCGGAAATCGTAATACACGTGTGAATACATAGACCACAATACGTCCCTAGTAAGCCTCTAGTTGACTAGCTCGTTGGTCAACAGATAGTCATGGTTTCCTGACTATGGACATTAGATGTCGTTGACAACGGGATCACATCATTAGGAGAATGATGTGATGGACAAGACCCAATCCTAAGCATAGCACAAGATCGTGTAGTTCGTTTTGCTAGAGCTTTTCCAATGTCAAGTATCTCTTCCTTAGACCATGAGATCGTGTAACTCCCGGATACCGTAGGAGTGCTTTGGGTGTACCAAACGTCACAACGTAACTGGGTGACTATAAAGGTGCACTACAGGTATCTCCGAAAGTGTCTGTTGGGTTGACACGGATCGATACTGGGATTTGTCACTCCGTATGACGGAGAGGTATCTCAGGGCCCACTCGGTAATGCATCATCATAATGAGCTCAAAGTGACCAAGTGTCTGGTCACGGGATCATGCATTACGGTACGAGTAAAGTGACTTGCCGGTAACGATATTGAACGAGGTATTGGGATAGCGACGATCGAATCTCTGGCAAGTAACATACCGTTTGACAAAGGGAATTGTATACGGGGTTGATTGAATCGTCGACATCGTGGTTCATCCGATGAGATCATCGAGGAGCATGTGGGAGCCAACATGGGTATCCAGATCCCGCTGTTGGTTATTGACCGGAGAGCCATCTCGGTCATGTGTGCATGTCTCCCGAACTCGTAGGGTCTACACACTTAAGATTCGGTGACGCTAGGGTTATTAGGAAGACTTGTATGTGATTACCGAATGTTGTTCGGAGTCCCAGATGAGATCCCGGACGTCACGAGGAGTTCCGGAATGGTCCGGAGGTGAAGATTTATATATGGGAAGTCGTCATACGGACACCGGAAAGTTTCGGGGGCATATCGGTATTGTACCGGGGCCACCGGAGGGGTTCCGGGGCTCCACCGGGAGGGGCCACCCCTCTCGGAGGGCCTCATGGGCCGCAAGGGGCAGGGAACCAGCCCCTGGAGTGCTGGGCGCCCCTCCCCCCCCTTGGGCCCATGTGCCTAGGGTTGGGGGGGAACCCTAGTGGGGGCGCCCACCTTGCTTGGGGGGCAAGATCCCCTCCCTGGCCGCCGCCCCCCCCCTCTAGATCTCATCTAGAGGGGGCCGGCCCCCTTCCCTCTTCCCCTATGAATAGAGGGGCGAGGGGAGGGCTGAACACCTGATCCAAGGCACAGCCCCTCCCCTCCCCAACACCTCTCCTCCTCCGTTGAGTGCTTGGCGAAGCCCTGTCGGAGTACTGCCTCTCCACCATCATCACGCCTTCGTGCTGCTGCTGGAGCCTTCTTCCTCAACCTCTCCTTTCCCCTTGCCAGATCAAGAAGGAGGAGACATCGTCCGTTCTGTACGTGTGTTGAACGCGGAGGTGTTGTCCGTTCAGCACTTGGTCATCGGTGATTTGGATCATGGCGAGTACGACTCCATCATCCCCGTTCGCTTGAACGCTTCCGCGCGCGATCTACAAAGTGGTATGTAGATGCAATCTCTCTCCCATGACTCGTTGCTTAGATGAACTCATAGATGGATCTTGGTGAAACCGTAGGAAAAATTTTAATTTTCTGCAATGTTCCCCAACAGTGGCATCATGAGCTAGGTCTATGCGTAGTTCTCTATTGCACGAGTAGAACACAAATCTGTTGTGGGCATAGATCTTGTCAACTTGCTTGCCACTACTAGTCTTATTTTGCTTCAGCGGTATTGTGGGATGAAGCGTCCCAGACCGACCTTACACGTACGCTTACGTGAGACAAGTTCCACCGACTGACATGCACTAGTTGCATAAGGTGGCTAGCGGGTGTCTGTCTCTCCCACTTTAGTTGGAGCGGATTCGACGAAAAGGGTCCTTATGAAGGGTAAATAGAAGTTGACAAAATCACGTTGTGGTTATTCGTAGGTAAGAAAACGTTCTTGCTAGAACCCAATTGCAGCCATGTAAAAGATGCAACAACAATTAGAGGACGTCTAACTTGTTTTTGCAGCAATTGTCATGTGATGTGATATGGCCAGAAGTTGTGATGAATGATGAATGATATATTGTGATGTATGAGATCTTGTTCATGTAATAGGAATCACGACTTGCATGTCGATGAGTATGACAACCGGCAGGAGCCATAGGAGTTGTCTTTATTTTTTGTATGACCTGCGTGTCATTGAAGAACACCATGTAAATTACTTTACTTTATTGCTAAACGCGTTAGCCATAGAAGTAGAAGTAGTCATTGGCGTGACAACTTCATGAAGACACGATGATGGAGATCATGGTGTCATGCCGGTGATGAAGATGATCATGGAGCCCCGAAGATGGAAATCAAAGGAGCTGTATGATATTGGCCATATCGTGTCACCTTCATATAATTGCATGTGATGTTTATTATGTTTATGCATCTTGTTTACTTAGAACGACGGTAGTAAATAAGATGATCCCTTATAATAATTTCAAGAAAGTGTTCCCCCTAACTGTGCGTCGTTGCTAAAGTTCGTCGTTTCGAAGCACCACGTGATGATCGGGTGTGATAGATCCTTACGTTCACATACAACGGGTGTAAGATAGTTTTACACATGCAGAAACACTTAGGGTTAACTTGACGAGCCTAGCATGTACAGACATGGCCTCGGAACACAAGAGACCGAAAGGTCGAACAGGAGTCGTATAGAAGATACGATCAACATGGAGATGTTCACCGATGATGACTAGTCCGTCTCACATGATGATCGGACACGGCCTAGTCGACTCGGATCGTGTAACACTTAGATGACTAGAGGGATGTCAATCTGAGTGGGAGTTCATTAAATAATTTGATTAGATGAACTTAATTATCATGAACTTAGTCTAAAACCTTTGCAAAATATGTCTTGTAGATCAAATGGCCAACGCTCATGTCAACATGAACTTCAACGCGTTCCTAGAGAAAACCAAGCTGAAAGATGATGGCAGCAACTATTCGGACTGGGTCCGGAACCTGAGGATCATCCTCATAGCAGCCAAGAAAGATTATGTCCTAGATGCACCGCTAGGTGAAGCACCCATCCCAGAGAACCAAGACGTTATGAACACTTGGCAATCACGTGCTAATGATTACTCCCTCGTTCAGTGTGGCATGCTTTACAGCTTAGAACCGGGGCTTCAAAAGCGTTTTGAGCGACACGGAGCATATGAGATGTTCGAGGAGCTGAAAATGGTTTTTCAAGCTCATGCCCGGGTCGAGAGATATGAAGTCTCCGACAAGTTCTATAGTTGTAAGATGGAGGAAAACAGTTCTGTCAGTGAGCACATACTCAAGATGTCTGGGTTGCACAACCGCCTGTCCCAGCTGGAGATCAACCTCCCGGACGAGGCGGTCATTGACAGAATCCTTCAGTCGCTCCCACCAAGCTACAAGAGCTTTGTGCTGAACTACAATATGCAGGGGATGGTGAAGACCATTCCTGAAGTATTTTCAATGTTGAAGTCAGCAGAGGTTGAAATCAAGAAAGAACATCAAGTGTTGATGGTCAATAAGACCACTAAGTTCAAGAAGGGCAAGGGTAAGAAGAACTTCAAGAAGGACGGCAAAGATGTTGCCGCGCCCGGTAAACCAGTTGCCGGGAAGAAGTCAAAGAATAGACCCAAGCCTGAGACTGAGTGCTTTTATTGCAAAGGGAAGGGTCACTGGAAGCGGAACTGCCCCAAATACTTAGCGGACAAGAAGGCCGGCAACACCAAAGGTATATGTGATATACATGTAATTGATGTGTACCTTACCAGTACTCATAGTAACTCATGGGTATTTGATACCGGTGTCGTTGCTCATATTTGTAACTCACAGCAGGAGCTGCGGAATAAGCGGAGACTGGCGAAGGACGAGGTGACGATGCGCGTCGGGAATGGTTCCAAGGTCGATGTGATCGCCGTCGGCACGCTACCTCTACATTTACCTATGGGATTAGTTTTAAACCTCAATAATTGTTATTTAGTGGCAAGTTTGAGCATGAACATTGTATCTGGATCTCGTTTGAGGCGAGATGGCTACTCATTTAAATCCGATAATAATGGTTATTCTATTTATATGAGAGATATGTTTTATGGTCATGCCCCGATGGTCAATGGTTTATTCTTAATGAATCTTGAACGTAATGTTACACATATTCATAGTGTGAATACCAAAAGATGTAAAGTTGATAACGATAGTCCCACATACTTGTGGCACTGCCGCCTTGGTCACATTGGTGTCAAGCGCATGAAGAAGCTCCATGCTGATGGACTTTTAGAGTCTCTTGATTATGAATCATTTGACAGATGCGAACCATGCCTCATGGGCAAAATGACCAAGACTCCATTCTCCGGAACTATGGAGCGAGCAACCAACTTATTGGAAATCATACATACTGATGTGTGTGGTCCAATGAGCGTTGAAGCTCGCGGAGGATATCGTTATGTTCTCACTCTCACTGATGACTTAAGTAGATATGGGTATGCTACTTGATGAAACACAAGTCTGAGACCTTTGAAAAGTTCAAGGAATTTCAGAATGAAGTAGAGAATCAACGTGACCGAAAGATAAAATTCTTATAATCGGATCGTGGAGGAGAATATTTAAGTCACGAATTTGGTACACACTTAAGAAAATGTGGAATCGTTTCACAACTCACGCCGCCTGGAACACCTCAGCGTAACGGTGTGTCCAAATGTCGTAATCGCACTCTATTGGATATGATGTGATCTATGATGTCTCTTACCGATTTACCGCTATCATTTTGGGGATACGCTCTAGAGACAGCTACATTCACTTTAAATAGGGCACCGACTAAATCCGTTGAGACGACACCGTATGAATTATGGTTTGGGAAGAAACCTAAGCTGTCGTTTCTAAAAGTTTGGGGATGCGATGCTTATGTCAAGAAACTTCAACCTGAAAAGCTCGAACCCAAATCGGAAAAATGTGTCTTCATAGGATACCCTAAGGAAACCATTGGGTATACCTTCTACCTTAGATCCGAAGGCAAGATCTTTGTTGCCAAGGACGGATCCTTCCTGGAAAAAGAGTTTCTCTCGAAAGGAGTAAGTGGGAGGAAAGTAGAACTCGATGAAGTACTACCTCTTGAACCGGAAAGTAGTGCAGCTCAGGAAGATGTTCCTATGGTGCCTACACCAACTGGAGAGGAAATTAATGATGATGATCAAGGTACTTCGGATCAAGTTGCTACTGAACTTCGTAGGTCCACAAGGACACGTTCCACACCAGAGTGGTATGGCAACCCTGTCCTGGAAATCATGTTGTTAGACAACCATGAACCTTCGAACTATGAAGAAGCGACGGCGGGCCCAGATTCCAACAAATGGCTTGAAGCCATGCAATCCGAGATAGAATCCATGTATGAAAACAAAGTATGGACTTTGACTGACTTGCCCGATGATCGGCGAGCGATAGAAAACAAATGGATCTTTAAGAAGAAGACGGACGCGGATGGTAATGTCACCATCTATAAAGCTCGACTTGTCGCTAAGGGTTATCGGCAAGTTCAAGGGATTGACTACGATGAGACTTTCTCTCCCGTAGCGAAGCTTAAGTCCGTCCGAATCATCTTAGCAATTGCCGCATACTATGATTATGAGATATGGCAGATGGACGTCAAAACGGCATTCCTTAACGGTTATCTTAAGGAAGAGCTGTATATGATGCAGCCGGAAGGTTTTGTCGATCCTAAGAATGCTAACAAAGTATGCAAGCTCCAGCGATCCATTTATGGGCTGGTGCAAGCATCTCGGAGTTGGAACATTCGCTTTGATGAGATGATCAAAGCGTTTGGGTTTATGCAGACTTATGGAGAAGCCTGCGTTTACAAGAAAGTGAGTGGGAACTCTGTAGCATTTCTCATATTATATGTAGATGACATACTTTTGATGGGAAATGATATAGAATTCTTGGAGAGCATTAAGGCCTACTTGAATAAGTGTTTTTCAATGAAGGACCTTGGAGAAGCTGCTTACATATTAGGCATCAAGATCAATAGGGATAAATCGAGACGCCTCTAGGTCTTTCACAAAGCACATACCTTGATAAGATTTTGAAGAAGTTCAAAATGGATCAGTCCAAGAAAGGGTTCTTGCCTGTATTGCAAGGTGTGAGATTGAGCTCGGCTCAATGCCCGACGACGGCAAAAGATAAAGAAGAGATGAGTGTCATCCCCTATGCCTCGGCCATAGGATCTATTATGTATGCCATGTTGTGTACCAGACCTGATGTAAACCTTGCCGTAAGTTTGGTAGGAAGGTACCAAAGTAATCTCGGCAAGGAACACTGGACAGCGGTCAAGAATATCATGAAGTACCTGAAAAGGACAAAGGACATGTTTCTCGTTTATGGAGGTGACGAAGAGCTCGTCGTAAAGGCTTACGTCGACGCTAGCTTCGACACAGATCTGGATGACTCTAAGTCACAAACCGGATACGTGTATATGTTGAATGGTGGAGCAGTAAGATGGTGCAGCTGCAAGCAGAGCGTCGTGGCGGGATCTACATGTGAAGCGGAGTACATGGCAGCCTCGAAGGCAGCACATGAAGCAATTTGGGTGAAGGAGTTCATCACCGACCTAGGAGTCATACCCAATGCGTCGGGGCCGATCAAACTCTTCTGTGACAACACTGGAGCTATTGCCCTTGCCAAGGAGCCCAGGTTTCACAAGAAGACCAGGCACATCAAGCGTCGTTTCAACTCCATCCGTGAAAATGTTCAAGATGGAGACATAGATATTTGCAAAGTACATACGGATCTGAATGTCGCAGATCCGTTGACTAAACCTCTTCCGCGAGCAAAACATGATCAACACTAGAACTCTATGGGTGTTCGATTCATCACAATGTAACTAGATTATTGACTCTAGTGCAAGTGGGAGACTGTTGGAAATATGCCCTAGAGGCAATAATAAAAGGATTATTATTATATTTCCTTGTTCATGATAATTTTCTTTTATTCATGCTATAATTGTATTATCCGGAAATCGTAATACACGTGTGAATACATAGACCACAATACGTCCCTAGTAAGCCTCTAGTTGACTAGCTCGTTGGTCAATAGATAGTCATGGTTTCCTGACTATGGACATTAGATGTCGTTGACAACGGGATCACATCATTAGGAGAATGATGTGATGGACAAGACCCAATCCTAAGCATAGCACAAGATCGTGTAGTTCGTTTTGCTAGAGCTTTTCCAATGTCAAGTATCTCTTCCTTAGACCATGAGATCGTGTAACTCCCGGATACCGTAGGAATGCTTTGGGTGTACCAAACGTCACAACGTAACTGGGTGACTATAAAGGTGCACTACAGGTATCTCCGAAAGTGTCTGTTGGGTTAACACGGATCGAGACTGGGATTTGTCACTCCGTATGACGGAGAGGTATCTCTGGGCCCACTCGGTAATGCATCATCATAATGAGCTCAAAGTGACCAAGTGTCTGGTCACGGAATCATGCATTACAGTACGAGTAAAGTGACTTGCCGGTAACGATATTGAACAAGGTATTGGGATACCGACGATTGAATCTCGGGCAAGTAACATACCGTTTAACAAAGGGAATTGTATACGGGGTTGATTGAATCCTCGACATCGTGGTTCATATGATGAGATCATCGAGGAGCATGTGGGAGCCAACATGGGTATCCAGATTCCGCTGTTGGTTATTGACCGGAGAGCCATCTCGGTCATGTCTGCATGTCTCCCGAACCCGCAGGGTCTACACACTTAAGATTCGGTGACGCTAGGGTTATTAGGAAGACTTTTATGTAATTACCGAATGTTGTTCGGAGTCCCGGATGAGATCCCGGATGTCACGAGGAGTTCTGGAATGGTCCGGAGGTGAAGATTTATATATGGGAAGTTGTCATACGGACACCGGAAAGTTTCGGGGGCATATCGGTATCGTACCGGGGCCACCGGAGGGGTTCAGGGGGTCCACCGGGAGGGGCCACCCCTCTCGGAGGGCCTCATGGGCCGCAAGGGGCAGGGAACCATCCCCTGGAGGGCTCGGCGCCCCCCCTTGGGCCCATGCGCCTAGGGTTGGGGGGGAACCCTAGTGGGGGCGCCCCCTTGCTTGGGGGGCAAGCCCCCCTCCCTGGCCGCCATCTAGAGGGGGCCGGGCCCCTTCCCCCTTCCCCTATAAATAGAGGGGCGAGGGGAGGGCTGAACACCTGATCCAACGCACAGCCCCTCCCCTCCCCAACACCTCTCCTCCTCCGTTGAGTGCTTGGCGAAGCCCTGTCGGAGTACTGCCTCTCCACCATCATCACGCCGTCGTGCTGCTGCTGGAGCCTTCGTCCTCAACCTCTCCTTTCCCCTTGCTGGATCAAGAAGGAGGATACATCATCTGTTCTGTACATGTGTTGAACGCGGAGGTGTTGTCCGTTCAACACTTGGTCATCGGTGATTTGGATCACGGCGAGTATGACTCCGTCATCCCCGTTCGCTTGAACGCTTCCGCACGCGATCTACAAAGTGGTATGTAGATGCAATCTCTCTCCCATGACTCGTTGCTTAGATGAACTCATAGATGGATCTTGGTGAAACCGTAGGAAAAAATTTAATTTTCTGCAATGTTCCCCAACATTGAACCCTTCACTTGTTTACATCCATCCGACCTATATGATTTGGTCGTCGAGTGAGGAGTGGGGCTCCTTCTATCCTCACCATTGTCATCATCATCATCCTCAACAACCACACTTTCTTCTTCAAAGCATCAGAAACTTCTCGATGCTTTCACTTCTCCTCATCCTTAAGCTCTTTGTAGCAATGATGGAAACTGAAGTCTTTTCCTTTCTTTTTCCTCTTCTCTCTTTGATGTTTTTTTCTCAAACAATCCTTGCGCAAACCATTTTCTGCAACAAACTAACAAAGGTGCCATCATCATTTTAGTGCATAATTGCGCAATGTAGAGAAAACACACACAATGTAGGGAACATATGCATACTTACCATGTCACTATCACCGCAACCACTATGGTTCATGCGACCAACATTTGACAAAGCAACCCGCCCACTTTTGACATTCATGAAAGGAAATATGCCCTAGAGGCAAAATTAAAGTTATTATTGTATTTCCTTATATCGTTATAAATGTTTATTATTCATGCTAGAATTGTATTAATCGGAAACTTAGTACATGTGTGAATACATAGACAAAACAAAGTGTCCCTAGTATGCCTCTACTTGACTAGCTCGTTTATCAGAGATGGTTATGTTTCCTAACCATAGACATGTGTTGTCATTTGATGAACGGGATCACATCATTAGGTGAATGATGTGATGGACAATACCCATTTGTTAGCTTAGCATTATGATCATTACAGTTTCATTGCTACTGCCTTCTTCATGACTTATACATGTTCCTCAGACTATGAGATTATGCAACTCCCGAATACCGGAGGAACACCTTGTGTGCTATCAAACGTCACAATGTAAATGGGCGATTATAAAGATGCTCTACAGGTGTCTCCGAAGGTATTTGTTGGGTTGGCATAGATCGAGATTAGGATTTGTCACTCCGTGCTTCGGAGAGGTATCTCTAGGCCCTCTCGGTAATGCTCATCACTATAAGCCTTGCAAGCAAAGTGACTAATGAGTTAGTTGCGGGATGAAGTATTATGGAACGAGTAAAGAGACTTGTCGGTAACGAGATTGAACTAGGTATGATGATACCAACGATCGATCTCGGGCAAGTAACATACCGATGACAAAGGGAACAACATATGTCGTTATGCGGTTTGACCGATAAAGATCTTCGTAGAATACGTAGGAGCCAATATGAGCATCCAGGTTCCGCTATTGGTTATTGACCGGAGATATGTCTCGTTCATGTCTACATAGTTCTCGAACCCGTAGGGTCCGCACGCTTAACGTTCGATGACGATATGTATTATGAATTATGTGTTTTTTATGACCGAAGTTTGTTCGGAGTCCCGGATGAGATCACGGACATGACGAGGAGTCTCAAAATGGTCGAGACATAAAGATTCATATATTGCACCATGTTTTTCGGATACTGGAAGTGTTCCGAATAATTTTCGACAAAAATGGAGTGCCGGAGGGGTTACCGGAACCCCCCGGGGGAACTAATAGGCCACCATGGGCCTTAGTGGAGAGATAGGAGGGATGCAGGAGGGCTGGCCACGCGCCCCCGGGTCCGAATTAGACTAGGGGAAGGGGGCGGCGCCCCCCTTTCCTACTCCCTCTCCCTCTCCTTCCTTCCCCCTCTCTTCCTTGGAGGGGAATCCTACTAGGACTAGGAAGTCCTAGTAGGACTCCTCCTCTTGGGCGCGCCCCCTGGGGCCGGCCGGCCTCCCCCTCCCTCCTTTATATACGGGGGCAGGGGCACCCAAGAACATGCAAGTTTCTCTTAACCGTGTGTGGTGCCCCCCTCCACAGTTACACACGTCGACCATCTCACCGTAGTGCTTGGGCGAAGCCCTGTGCCGGTAACATCATCATCACCGTCGCCAAGCCGTCGTGCTGATGGAACTCACCCTCGACCTCAACTGGATCAAGAGCACGAGGAACGTCATCGAGCTGAACGTGTGCTGAATGCGGAGGTGTCGTACACTCGGTACTTGGATCGGTTAGATCGCGAAGAAGTTCGACTAAATCAACCGCGTTACTAAACGCTTTCGCTTTCGGTCTACGAGGGTACGTGGACACACTCTCCCCTCTCATTGCTATGCATCTCCTAGATAGATCTTGCGTGATCGTAGGAATTTTTTTTTGAAATTACCACGTTCCCAACATTGGTATCCGAGCTAGGTCTATGCGTAGATGTTATGTGCACGAGTAGAACACAAAGTGTTGTGGGCGATAATAGTCATACTGCTTACCGCCAACGTCTTACTTTGATTCGGCGGTATTGTTGGATGAAGCGGCCCGGACCGACATTACATGACCGCGTTCATGAGACTGGTTCTACCGACGTGCTTCGTACACAAGTGGCTGGCGGGTGTCTGTTTCTCCAACTTTAGTTGAATCGAGTTTGACTACAACCGGTCCTTGTTGAAGGTTAAAATAGCACACTTGACGAAAAATCATTGTGGTTTTGATGCGTAGGTAAGAACAGTTCTTGCTAGAAGCCCGAAGCAGCCACGTAAAACTTGCAACAACAAAGTAAAGGACGTCTAACTTGTTTTTGCATGGCATGTTGTGATGTGATATGGTCAGGACATGATGAGATATAAATTTTTGTATGATATGATCATGTTTTGTAACAGAGTTATCAGCAACTGCCAGGAGCCATATGGTTGTCGCTGCATTGTATGCAATGCATTCGCCATGTAATTGCTTTACTTTATCACTAAGCGGTAGAGATAGTCATAGCAACGATAGTTGGCGAGACCACAACGATGCTACGATGGAGATCAAGGTCTTGGGCCAGTGATGATGGAGATCATGACGATGCTTCGGTGGAGATCATGAGCACAAGATGATGATGGCCATATCATGTCACATATTTTGATTGCATGTGATGTTTATCTTTTTACGCATCTTATTTTGCTTAGTACGACGGTAGCATTATAAGATGATCCCTTACTAAAATTTTCAAGGTATAAGTGTTCTCCCTGAGTATGCACCGTTGCGACAGTTCGTCGTGCCAAGACACCACGTGACGATCAACATAGTGATGTTCACCATTGAAAACTACTCCATCTCACGTGATGATCGGACATTGTTTAGTTGATTTGGATCACATGATCATTTAGATGACTCGAGGGATGTCTATCTAAGTGGGAGTTCTCAAGTAATATGGTTAATTGAACTTTAATTTATCATGAACTTAGTCCTAATAGTATTTGCAAATTATGTTGTAGATCAATAGCTCGCGATGTAGCTCCCCGTTCATTTTTGATATGTTCCTAGAGAAAAACAAGTTGAAATATGATAGTAGCAACGATGCGGACTTGGTCCGTGATCTGAGGATTATCCTCATTGTTGCACAGAAGAATTATGTCGTTGATGCACCGCTAGGTGACAGACCTATTGCAGGAGCAGATGCAGACGTTATGAACGTTTGGACAATGCTCGGTATGATGACTACTTGATAGTTTAGTGCACCAAGCTTTACGGCTTAGAACGGGAACTTCAAAAAATGTTTTGAATGCCACAGAGCATATGAGATGTTCCCAGAGTTGAAATTGGTATTTCAGACTCATGCATGTGTTAAGAGGTATGAGACCTTTGACAAAGTACTTTGCCTACACTATGGAGGAGAATAGCTCAGTGCTACCTCTTGAGCACTGCGTTGGTTTTCCCTTGAAGAGGAAAGGGTGATGCAGCAAAGTAGCGTAAGTATTTCCCTCAGTTTTTGAGAACCACGGTATCAATCCAGTAGGAGGCTCCTCAAAAGTCCCACGCACCTACACAAACAAACAAAAACCTCGCAACCAACGCGATAAAGGGGTTGCCAATCCCTTCACAGAAACTTGCGAAAGTGTGATCCGATATTGATAATAAGATAAGATAAATATTTTTGGTATTTTTATGATATAGATTGGAAAGTAAAAGATGCAAATAAAAGATAGATGGAAAACTTATATGATAAAAGATAGACCCGGGAGCCATAGGTTTCACTAGTGGCTTCTCTCAAGATAGCATAAGTATTACGGTGGGTGAACAAATTACTGTCGAGCAATTGATAGAAAAGTGCATAGTTATGAGATTATCTAGGCATGATCATGTATATAGGCATCACGTCCGCAACAAGTAGATCGAAATGATTCTGCATCTACTACTATTAGTCCACACATCGACCGACTCCTGCCTGCATCTAGAGCATTAAGTTCATAAGAACAGAGTAACGCATTAAGAAAGATGACATGATGTAGAGGGATACACCCAAGCAATATGATATAAACCCCATCTTTTTATCCTCGATGGCAACAATACAATACGTGCCTTGCTGCCCCTGCTGTCACTGGGAAAGGACACCGTAAGATTGAACCCAAAGCTAAGCACTTCTACCATTGCAAGAAAGATCAATCTAGTAGGCCAAACAAAACTGATAATTCGAAGAGACTTGCAAAGATAACCAATCACACATAAAAGAATTCAGAGAAGATTCAATTATTTCTCATAGTTAAATTAGATCATAAACCCACAATTCATCGGATCTCGACAAACATACCGCAAAAAGAGTTACATCGAATAGATCTCCAAGAAGATCGAGGAGAACTTGGTATTGAGATTCAAAGAGAGAGAAGAAGCCATCTAGCTAATAACTATGGACCCCAAGGTCTATGGTAAACTACTCACAACTCATCGGAGAGGCCTTGGAGATGATGTAGAGGCCCTCCATGGTCGATTCCCCCTCCGGTGGAGTGTCGGCGAAGGCTCCAAGATGGGATCTCACGGATACAGAAGGTTGTTGCGGTGGAATTAGGTTTTCGTGGTGCTCTTTGATGTTTTCAGGGTACGGGAGTGTCGGTCTCAAAACCGGTGGATCTCGGGTAGGGGGCCCCGAACTGTGCGTCTAAGGCTAATGGTAACAGGAGGCAGGGGACAGATGTTTACCCAGGTTCGGGCCCTCTCTATGGAGGTAATGCCCTACTTCCTGCTTAATTGATCTTGATGATATGAGTATTACAAGAGTTGATCTACCACGAGATCATAGAGGCTAAACCCTAGAAGCTAGCCTATGATTATTATTGTTCTTGTCCTACGGACTAAATCCTCCAGTTTATATAGACACCGGAGGGGGCTAGGGTTACACAGAGTCGGTTACTGAGAAGGAAATCTACATATCCGAATTGCCAAGCTTGCCTTCCACACAAAGGAGAGTTCCACCCGGACATGGGATGAAGTCTTCAATCTCGTATCTTCATAGTCCAACAGTCCGGCATAAGTATATAGTCCGGCTGTCTGAGGACCCCCTAATCCAGGACTCCCTCAGTAGCCCCTGAACCAGGCTTCAATGACGATGAGTCCGACGCGCAGATTGTCTTCGGCATTGCAAGGCGGGTTCCTTCTCCGAATACTCCAAAGTAGATCTTGAACACAAGAATTGTGTCCGGCTCTGCAAAACAAATTCCACATACCACCTTAGAGAGCATAATATTCCGCAAGTCTAATCTGCTGACAACTTTCCCATAGCGTGACATCACGCCGTGGCCCAGTCATTATTTGAACCGTTTTCTCAACCTGCTACTGCACATCTTGCGAGGCGGTTTTATTGGCATGTCTTGTCGAAGCAGAGATCGTGTCCCCTTATCATGGGATTCTCATCAATACGGGTGTGGGTAACCCAACTGCGCCATTAACATGGCGCTTGGGGAATAAGCGAGTTTCCAGGGCAAGTGGGGAGGCGCATGAACCCTGCTACCTTTATAAGGAGATAAGGATTCCCCCTTTTCACCCACGCCTTCTTCTTCCTCTGCTCATCCATTCTCGAGCTCCAACGCCCGAGCTTTCACCTTCTCTGCAAAATCATTTCGAACATGTTCGGAGCGGGAGGCAAATGGATGGCCTCCTCCGTCACGAAGGAGGACATCAAGAAGCTTCGGGAGGCCGGATACCTGTCCGCAAACATCACGCATCGACTTCCGGCCGAAGGGCAGATCATCCCTGCCCCGAAACCCCGGGAAAGGGTAGTATTCCTCTCTCACTTCGTCCGCTGGCTGGGATTCCCCCTCCACCCGTTCGTCCACGGACTAATGTTCTACTACGGGCTGGACTTCCATGATTTGGCCCCCAACTTCATCCTCAACATCTCGGCGTTTATCGTCGTGTGCGAGGCCTTCCTCTGCATCACGCGCCACTTCGGCCTATGGCTAAAGACCTTCAACGTGAAGCCAAAGGTGGTGGGCGGCCAACAAGCGGAGTGCCGGGGTGCCATGGTGGGCAAGATGCCCAATGTCACCTGACCCGAAGGCTCCTTTGTGTAGACTATGAAGGGGTGGCAATCGGGGTGGTTCTACATCACCGAGCCGCGCGACGCTAACTGGGCGGCGACCCCCAAATTTTGATCCAGCGTCCCCATGCGGCTCATCTCCTGGAAAGAGAAGGGCTTCAGACCTGCGTCCAAAATATGATAAGCAAGAAAATCAAGCTCGTCAACATGGTCCATGTTATGCTCCTCTGCCAGATCCTTCCGTGTCAGAGATGGGTTTGCAATCTGTGGGAGTTCGACCCGGTCGAACACCAGACGCTGCAAGAGCACTTCGGCACAACGCACGAAGACGTCTGGAAGGTTCTTTTCAAGGCCAACGAGGTACCACCGTCCATAACCGAAGATCGCGGACTCAGCGCAAAACGCCGAGCCAATCCGGTAAGTTTTCATATTTCGCAAGATATGCCTTTTACCAGCACATCCACGGGAGGAATCTAAGCCTCCATGCCGATTTTACAGGCCTAGGTAGCGATAGCGGAGAAGATCGACTGTCCAGCTCCGCTACCTGAAGATCCAGAATCGCCTCTTCTAACGAAGATGCTATTTCCGGCACCCTATGATGTGCCAGAGAAGAAGGCCAAGAAGACAGTTGCGGGGACCCGAGAAGGTCTCCGGCGCAAGGTTGCATCGGACATGACGTCCGAAGATACCGAGACGCCCTCCTCCACCGAAGACGATGGAGAGGAGGGGGAAATCCACACACACACACCCTACTGGGGGGAGAAAGAAGAGGAAGGCCGCCCCATGATACGTCTCCAACGTATCTATAATTTTTGATTGTTCCATGCTATTATATTACCCGTATTGGATGTTTATGGCCTTTAGTTTACACTTTTATATCATTTTTTAGACTAACCTACTAACCGGAAGCCCAGCACGAATTGCTGTTTTTTTGCCTATTTCAGTGTTTCGAAGAAAAGGAATATCAAACGGAGTCCAAACGCGATGAAACCTTCGGGAGCGATCTTTTTGGAACAAATGAAAACCTGGAGACTTGGAGTGGAAGTCAAGCAACAAGCAAGGTGGCCACGAGGGTGCCCGGCGCGCCCCCACCCTCGTGGGCCCCTCGGGTATCCATCGACCTACTTCTTCCTCCTAAATATACCTACGTACCCCGAGAACATCAGAACAGACCATGAAAACCTAATTCCACCGCCGCAACCTTTTGTATCCGCGAGATCCCATCTTGGAGCCTTCGTCGGTGCTCCGCCGGAGGGGGAATCGACCATGGAGGGCCTCTACATCATCTCCAAGGCCATTCCGATGAGTCGTGAGTAGTTTACCATAGACCTTCGGGTCCATAGTTATTAGCTAGATGGATTCTTCTCTCTCTTTGAATCTCAATACAAAGTTCTCCTCGATCTTCTTGGAGATCTATTCGATGTAACTCTTTTTGTAGTGTGTTTGTCGAGATCGATGAATTGTGGCTTTATGATCAAGTTTATCTATGAGAAATATTTGAATCTCCTCTAAATTCTTTTATGTGTGATTAAGTTATCTTTGCAAGTCTCTTCGAATTATCAGTTTGGTTTGGCCTACTAGATTGATCTTTCTTGCAATGGGAGAAGTACTTAGCTTTGGGTTCAATATTGCGGTGTCCTTTCCCAGTGACAGCACGGGCAGCAAGGCATGTATTGTATTGTTGCCATCGAGGATAAAAAGATGGGGTTTATATCATATTGCATGAGTTTATCCCTCTACATCATGTCATCTTTCTTAATGCGTTACTCTGTTCTTATAAACTTAATACTCTAGATGCATGCTGGATAGCGGTCGATGTGTGGAGTAATAGTAGTAGATGCAGGCAGGGGTCGATCTACTTGTCATGGACGTGATGCCTATATACATGATCATGCCTAGATAATCTCATAATTATTCGCTTTCCTATTAGTTGATCAACAGTAATTTGTTCACCCACCGTAATACTTATGCTATCTTGTGAGAAGCTACTAGTGAAACCTATGGCCCCCGAGTCTATCTTTTATCATATAAGTTTTCAATCTAATTTTATTTGCATCTTTACTTTTCCATTTATATCATAAAAATACCAAAATATTTATCTTATCATATTATCTCTATCAGATCTCACTTTCATAAGTAGCCGTGAAGGGATTGGCAACCCCTTTATTGCGTTGGTTGCGATGTTCTGTTTGTTTGTGTAGGTGCGTGGGACTTTTGAGGAGCCTCCTACTGGATTGATACCTTGGTTCCCAAAAACTGAGGGAAATACTTACGCTACTTTGCTGCATCGCCCTTTCCTCTTCAAGGAAAACCAACACAAGCTCAAGACGTAGAAAGAAGGATTTTTGGCGCCGTTACCGGGGAGGTCTTCGTACAAGTCAAGACATACCAAGTACCCATCACAAACTCATCTCCCTCGCATTACATTATTTGCCTTTTTCCTCTTGTTTTCCTCTCCCCCACTTCACCCTTGCTGTCGTGGATTTAACACGTCAGATGTCCTAGTGAGAGGACTTAGTCGTGGAGACATCGCAATGAGATTAGCTTAAAGGGGATAAACCAGACAAAGGACACGGGGAGTTTATACTGGTTCAGCCCCTTGCGGTGAAGATAAAAGCCTACGATACAGTTGTGATGGAATTGATGGGGTCTCGATGAGCAGGGAGCGAATCCGCTTTACCTATCTCTCGAGTTGTTGTTTCTTGTCCCTGAACCGCCGTCGGGTCGTCCCTTTATATACACAGGTTGACGCCCGGTGATTTACAGAATACTGAGGCCGGCTCATATACGTGTCCGGCTCGATTTCTACCTTTCCCTATCTTACAACACAAGTTACATATCTCATGGCGGTTTATGTCTATGAGCCCTAATCCACCCTTGGGCTCTAGGCCTCTAAGTGTTCTGTAGTATAGCGTCATATACCTTGTCTTCATGGGCTTCAATACGGATGAGCATAATCCGGCCCCTCCTGGGCGGTTTATACTCAATAGTTATATCCCCAACATTAGACCCCAGATTGATTTGAACTTGTTCATGTCAATCTTCAACACTTAGGAAAAACTCCTTCTTGAACATCCTCGTTTGATCCTTGTAAACCGTCATATGAACTTTGATAAACCGCCGTGATGTCATCTTCCAAGATTGTAATAAATCGTCGTGACATCATCTCTATATAAAAACCTGTAAATACTTTTCTTTTTATTAATGACCCTCCAAAAACCGAGGCGACAGCTGTGTCAGATATCCATTTTTTGGGTTCCTCGATTCCCGTGCCTGTCACTTATCCCTTCGCCTTGTAAATAGGACCAAAGGTTATTCTTTTCCTTTCCCTTCGTGCCCTTTCGCCTCATCGTCTTTCTTGCGTCGCCCCGGTGCTCGAGTACAGTTGTCATCGTCGACCTTCGCTTCTGCACCGCCGACGGCCGCTGCATCAACCTGATCTGACCAGAGAAATGCAACGCCTCTCCGCCACTCCTTCAACCTCTGTAAGTTTTCTTCCTCTTCACCTCAGATCTGCCATTAGGGTTTTGTTGTTCTTCAGTGTTCTTCCACGTTCGTCAATGTTCCTTGCTGCACCTTGCGACCACATAACAACTTGATAAATCTTGATATTCCTCCTGCGTGGTCGTAGCTATAATCCATTTTTTCCTCATTATAGCATCTTTTTCTCAGAAAACAGATCCCATCTGGTTTTTGATTGCTCCGATGTCACTACTTAGGGCTTTGGAATTTTTCTCCTTTTTTAGAACTGCGGTAGATCCAAAATCATAACACCAACTTGTGAAATCTGTTTGTGCAATACTTAGGAATTTCTTAGATCTGTAGCTTCCGCTCCATTGTAGGCGGTTTAACTTTTAGAAATATGATAACCCGCCAGGTACCATTAGCCCTCTCTTAAACCGCCAAGTCAACCTTAATGTTAAACAATCCGGTTTATGATGCATCTATGTTTCAATTGCTTCTTCCTTCTGTCCTTAGGCCGGTTTATCTGCATTAGTCATGAATTGTAAACCGGCATTGATCCTTTTTCCAGCTCTCCATTGAAATGGCGAAACAGTTCTATGCTTGCAATTGGGTCCCTTCCCAGGTTACTGAAGAACAACTGACTGGGTACATTGTGACTGGCGCTTTAGCGAGCAAAGAAACCATCCACTAGAGAGTCCCCAGTCCAAAAAATCCTCCTGAGCCCCAGAATGGAGAAGTCATTGTATTTACTGGTCATCTGAATCGAGGGTTCAGCCCGCCCGGATCAAAATTCTTTCGCGATGTGCTTGCAAGCTTCCAGATTCGCCCTCAAGATATTGGACCAAATTCCGTGTCCAATATATGCAATTTTCAAATATCTGCAAGAGGAACCCACTGTGGAACTATTCCGGGATTTTTTCTACTTAAACCGCCGTGCTGAATTTACGGACGAGCCCAACACTGAACTCGAGGGCGTTTCAATCCAGAAGAGAAAGGATGTTGACTTCCCTCACCCCAAACATCATAGCCACCCCAAGGACTGGAATCAGACTTGGTTTTACTGCCGCAATACAGCTCCAGACAATGAGAATCCTCTGCCGGGTTATCGTGCATACCGGCTTATCAAAACTCATCCAGTTCCTCAACGACTAACTGCCAAGAAACGATCAAGATATGCCCCTTAGCTAGCAAAACTCAGAGCTTTTGTGGCCAATGGTCTGACAGGCATTGATTTCGTTCGATGCTGGGTGTCTTGGAGCATTTTGCTTTTAAGCCGGTGCCCTGGTTTAATGTGTGAATACACAGGGGATCTAAAAGACCCTCAGCGTCATATTGACATCCAGCTCACGGACGACGAAGTCACTGAAGCTGTCAAGAAAATGCTTGATGAACCGGCAGCTGCATGTAGCAGAGTAGGGCTTAGCCCCTTCTATGCGTCCAACAAACCGCCAGCTGTAAGAATTGTCTTATTTTTGCCTTAATCCATCCCTTCTTAATCGTTCCTTTATAACTTGTTGTCCATCTGTGTAGGGTGATGATCCGTTATGGAAGAGGAAAGCACAGGAACCGGCGAGAGCTCCTCGCGTCAAGACCAGGGTTACAAAGAAGCCCGCAAAGAAAAGAACTGCTGAACCTTCTGACTTGCCCAATGATGAAGAGCTTGATGACCCGGAATCAGAGGTAGAACTTGACTCTCTTGGTTCTTATTTCATACACATCATTGAAAATGATTGTTATCAGGATGATGCGGAGGCTAGCCACGCTGGCGATGCAGAGGTAATTGTTCAATCTTCCGGCTCAAATCATGTGCCAGTACCAAAACTTCGTCGAGCAGTCCGAAAAGTAAAACGTTCACACCCTCTTGCTTATTTGGATCCGCACTTTTCTTTGAAGACACAGCAGCAAGAAGCTCGCCACACGACCTGGCACAATGGTCAAGTGGTTACCTCCTCCGGTTCGCAAACGCCGTCAAGAGGTCTCTTGTTCTTCTAATACACTTTATCCCAAGGCGGGTTACTTCCGATATCCTCTTAATCCGTCTGATTCGAATTATCAGGGAACCTCCCATTCATCCTCTGGCGAGTCATCAGCCACCCAGATGCCGCCACTCAAGACCGTTCCTGGGTAAGCATATGATACTTAGTTTATTATGCCTTGTATTGGTTTATTGTACTAACCTCTGTGTTTTGTTCTTTTTAGTGCCAAAGCCAGACTTAGCAAGAAAGCTAAGCTGACTACCCCAACTAATGATAATCCGGCCACTGAACCGGAGAAGACCTCAGAAGCTCTTGATCAAAATGCTGACATTGCTCTGGATGATCCGATACCTCAGGGTCAGGACACTTTTGTTGAACCGCCAGAAATTAATCCAACAAGCCAATCTGCTTATCTGCCAAGCCCAGCTGCCGATCCGCCAAGCCCAGCAAGAACATCTGCTAAACCACCAAGCCCAGACAAGACTGTTGATGGCACGACAGATGATGTTGTGATTACCGGCTTTGGCCATACTGCTCCTGGCAATCCTGTCGCTTTATCCAAGCACAGTGCCAAAGAAGAATTTTCTGCTATGGACAAGGGCAAATAGAAAACAGACTTATCCAGCTATGCTCACCTCAACGCTCAGGATATTCACTCTGGATATCTAAACTGTCTGTATACAAGCCGAAGACTATGAAACCAGTTTAGTAGGTCTAATGAAAGAGCGATATGAGGTAAATATCCATTCCTTTGCACAAATTCCTTTTCCTTATAGCCTGCTTTAACTATCAACTCCAGTAGCCCCCAAGGGTCGGTTTATCAATGTGAATGTGAACCGAGACTTGTAGTAGAAAGATATTGGATTTTGCTTGTATAGCCCCTGTAGACCGATTTATACCTTTAGGATGAACCGGTATATCTTCTGTAATGTAGTTTCCAAAATTCCTTCCAGTCATCAACATGATCTGGTTTATTGAGAGAAACTTGATAACCTTGAATTGATCCGATATGCATTAGCCCCCAAGTGCCAAGTATATAACTTGTTGTGTGCTTGGGACTTAAAATATCAGTTGAGAAAAAGAAATCCGCATTAGTGTGACGCCCCCGATTCAATCGTACACTAATCATACACGCAAATGTGTACGATCAAGATTAGGGACTCACGGGAAGATATCACAACACAACTCTAGACACAAATCAAAAATAATACAAGCTTTATATTACAAGCCAGGGGCCTCGAGGGCTTGAATACATAGCTCGATACACAAGAGTCAGCGGAAGCAACAATATCTGAGTACAGACATAAGTTAAACAAGGATGCCTTAAGAAGGCTAGCACAAAAGCAATAACGATCGAAGAGGCAATGCCTCCTGCCTGGGACCTCCTAACTACTCCTGGTCGTCGGCGACCTACACGTAGCAGCATACATCGGCAATGGCATCTGGCTCCAAGGGTCCACCATATGGTTGCATCAACCGGAAAGAAGAAAGAAGGGGGAAAAGGGGGTAGCAAAGCAATCGTGAGTACTCATCCAAAGTACTCGCAAGCATCAGATCTGTACTAAGTATGCATTAGTATCAAATGGAAGGGTTGTATCTGTGGACTAGACTGCAGAATGCCAGAATAGAGGGGGAAGGCCTAGCCTATCGAAGACTAGCATCTTCACGCAGCTCCGAGCATCTTGCAGCATGTAGAAGAGTAAAGAATAGCAGTTTATAATATTTAACAAGCATGTTGTAACATTAATGCCTAGAGATCCTTCCTCGACTCCCTGCGAGAAAGCAATCCCGGAGCCACATATCTCAAGTATCCATTTGTAGTTGTATAAGATCAGGATATAAGTCTGAACGTCCGTTACCGTGGACACGGCTATTAATAGATAATCTTCCCTGCAGGGGTGCACCACGTTACCCAACACGCTCGATCACTCTGGCCGGACACACCTTTCGGGGGTCAATGCCCGGCCTCGGAAGATCAACACGTCGCAGCCCTACCTAGGCTCAGCAGAGAGGTCCCTGCCGGTCTACATCCTAAGCACTCCGGGGTCTTGGGGCCATCGCCCGCAGCACTCCGGGTCGTTGTGTGCAGGGTGGATACCAGCACCGCCTCGCATGGCCAGCATGATCTGACCGTGCCACAATGCTGAACTGGACGTCTGACAAAGCTTCGGCTGATACTGCGACGTCGAGGCCCATAACTATTCTCGCGTGGTGGTTAGTGCGTAAAGGCCAAAGGCCAACTCAGATCAAATACCCAAACCTGTTAGTGCATTATTAAAAGGAGTGACGGCTGTCGGGACAAGTCCGGAGCTATCACCCCCTCCCGAGTGATACCGCTAAACAGCCAGCCGCCACTGTCACATCGCATGGGTGCTCTCCGGGCCCGCCCGGCTTTCACAATGGTCTCCAGTAAAGTCAAGGTAACTGTGTGTCCAGACATCAAGGGGAAAACCCGAGGAATCACCCCCGGTGGATTCCACTAATGTAATCATCAAGGTGAATGTAAGAGGGACCACCCTCGAGGTTCACACTTGAGGTGTTGAACGACAGAGCCATATCGGGAATGGTGAAAGAGGAAATCACCCTCGATGACCACGATCGAATAGCTACACTACAGAATTATCATCAGAAGTGCGTTAGGAGGGATCACCCTCGGCACTCGATAGTAGCTCTACAGAGTTGGGCAACAAAAGGGGCGTGATGTGATGTGAGGTGTCGGGCTCTGGTCGTCGATCACGCTGATCGAGTCGTCGATGATGAAGCAGAGGCAACAAGGACAAGGTGGGGGTCACTGATGGATCACTAACCAACCTATACTAAGCAGTTTAGGATAAGCAGGTAAGATATAACAGCAGGTTACAAAAGCAGGCTATGCATCAGAATAGGAGCAATCAATTACAGTAGCAAAATCTAATGCAAGCATGAGAGAATGGTATGGGTGATATCGGGATGATCAAGGGGGGGCTTGCTTGGAAGCTTCGCTGAACCAGAAGAAGGATCTTCTTCGACATAGTCAATCACAAGGGCATCAGCAGCGGTCTTGGGGTCTACCGAAGAGAAGAGAGGGAAGAAACGGTAAATATAATGCAATAGATGCAGCTCAGATGTATGACGGGGTAACACGCAGGGCTAGGGGTGTTCTAACGCGGTGCTACACGACACTGATGAAGTGGGATAACATCCGGAGTTAGGCGTTTTCAGAAAGATGAAACAGAGGGGCGGTTGCAGGTTTGCTATGCTAGGGACATGTGGCAGACGAACGGACCGCTTACTCGGATTCGTCTCATCGTTCTGAGCTACTTTCATGTATAAAACTTTTTCATCCGAGTTATGGTTTAATTTCTATTTATTTTCAAAGTTTTATTATTATATTGAAATTAATTTTAATTCAAAAATAAATGCTAAAACGCTAGGCGCACCCAGCACAGTGTCCACTAAAGTGTACCCAGTGGCTGACAGGTGGGCCAGGGGTCCCAGTTGACCAGTCAATGTTTGACTGGTCAACAGGGGTGGGGCCCATTGTCATAGACTATTAGATTAACTAACTAGTGTAATTAGTTAAACTAGGTAATTAGCCTAATTAAACCAGATTAAAAAATTTTAATGAATTAATTTAATCATTATTATTATTTTTAAAAACATATATTTTTTTATCTTCTTTTTTTAATGGGCAGGGCGCTGGGCCCCAAAGGCCAGTGGCTCAACTGAGCCACATGGGCGCTGGGTTAACGGGGCGGCGAACCAGCCCGAACGGCCACGGGCGAGGGGACGCGCCAGGGCGCCGGCGATGAGCGGTGGAGTAGGGGCCTAGGAGGGCGGCTAGCAACGTCAGGGCCCGTGGGTGTATGCGGGCGCGGCGGCCGGAGGTCCGTGCGGGTGGGGCGTGGCGGCTGGGCGCGGCCTCCGGAGAGGCCACCGGCAGGCACGGAGTGGAGGGGGCTGCGACCAGTGGTAGGAGGCCGGGACGCCGGGGAGCGGCGACAGCGGCGTCGGAGCATGGTCGGGCGGAGGCGGGGCTGCGGGAGCGGGGCTAATCTGGCCGGAGCCCCGATGGTGCTGGCGCGGGCACCGGGCGCCGGAGCGCGCGACCAGGGGAGTGGGAGCAACGGGCGTGCGGGCCGGCGCTGAGCGAGACGACGCGGGGCAGCAGTGGCCGCGGGCATAGGGTAGGGAGTAGGTCGCGGCGAGCAACGGCGAGGCGCGGCCAGGGCCTCGCGGTGAATCGCAGGAGGGGGAGACGAGGCGGGGCCTGGTGCAGGCGGCTCGAGGGTGTGGTTGTGGGTGGCTGGGCCTCGCAGGCACGCGCGCACAGATGCGTAGCTTCGGCGATGGAAACCGAGCTCGACCGCGGCGGCAGGTACGGTAACGACGGCGAATACGGATATGAACGCGGAGGAAAGCGCCAACGGAGGGAGAGAAAGGAGCCAGAGCTCACCGGCGTTACAGAGAAGGCCCGGGGATGCTGGAGGAGCTCGAGGTGGCGCAGATCGACGCGGTGGCCGCCGGAGCCCGAGGAGGAAGTCGAGGTTGGGGTGGCGTCACGAGGTCGTCCGGCGCCGTGTGGCTTGAAGTAGATGATGAGGACGACGCTAGCGGGGCTCGGGGTCGTCGAGGAGCACGCGAACGACGAAGACGATGGCGACGGCGGCGCGTCGGGCGCAGTGGCTTCGGGCGCAGTGGCTTCGGGCGCCCGGGAGCGGAGACAAGTCCAGAGGGGGGGAAGGAAGTGGATCTGGGAGAGGGCAGAGGGGGAGTGAGAGTGGAGAGCGAGTGGGTGGAGAAGGGGGGAGAGGACCGAGGCGGCGGGGGTCCTTATCCTCTCCGGGGCCTGTAGCGGCGCGGGGCGGCGATGTGGTCGGGGACGAACACGGGAGCCTCGGTCGTTCGAACAGTGGGGAGGGAGACGACCGGGGGAAGTGGGGCTGGGCCGGCCTGGTGCGCGGCCTGGTTGGGCCAGGCGGTTGGGTGGGCCTAGGCCTAGGGGGGCCAGCGGGTTTTTGTTTTGTATTCGTTTTTTATTTTATTTTCAATTATTGTCTTCTATTTAGTTTCTTCCTATTTTTAGTTTTCTAAAATACAACACTAGCCCCTAAATCAACATTAGTAATTTATGACACTGCCACAAATAGTTTGAGGTTTAAATAAAATAGTTTAGTATTTTTATAATTTAAAAAGCATTTAACAATTGTTTTTAGCCACTGTTTTATTCACAAAAGAGCATTTAAATACTTTTAGAAAAAAATTTGGGTCAGCACCATAATTGGTTATGGAATATTTTCCACACTTTGAACATTTTATTTTGCATGTTTGAGAAATTTGAACTTTGGACTTTAATTTGAATTTGAATTTGGATCATGATTTGGATCAAGTGAGGATTAGCAACAGTAATGCGATGACATGGCACCATTAACGGGGAATTAATGTAGCTTAATTATCCGGGTGTTACAATTCTCCTCCACTACAAGAAATCTCGTCCCGAGATTTTAGGAGGTAGAAGAAAACAAAAGCAGGGTATTCGTCACGAAGACGATCCTCGAGATCCCAAGTGACTTCCTTTTCAGAAGGACTTGACCACTAAACCTTTTAGAAATTTGATAGCTCTCAAACGGGCGCGACGTTCAGCTTGAACGAGAACGCGGATTAGATGCTCTCTGTAAGTGAGATCATCTTACAGGGGTTCAGCTTTATAAGCCATGTGGTTGTTGCGATAAGACTTGCGACTCAGGGCATCGGCCATGATTAGCCTTGCCAGGGGTATAAGAAATACAGTATTCATAGTGTGTAATTGTTTCCATACATCGCTGCTGACGAAGATCCAGATCTAGCTGAGTAACAGATACTTCAGACTTTGATGATCGGTGAAGATCTTGCAACGATTTCCAAGAAGGAAATGTCGGCATAACTTCAATGCAAACATTGGTGAAGGAGCGTTATCAATTCTCATAAACGGAGAAGAGTTTCATGCATTCAATGAATATATCCGCGCTTTGTCATTTCGAACAAGATGAGCATGGTAGCTTACTATCTCATTGAAAGATGTAGTAGAGGGACGGTCTTAGTGGCACAAATGATAGCAGCGGTATGTGTTTTCAACCATCCTATTTTTAGGATGAGGTCGATATTGGACGACTTCAAAACAATGGGGAATCATGGAATTCCAACCCTTAAAATTCAACTGGGATGTTGCGACTAGCCATGGTGGTTCGACATTGGCACGCGGGATGCACTTTGAAATTCTGACCAAGTGATGGCGGTTTCAACAGGTAAGGAATCCTTGTGGCTATCCCAGTGGGACCTTTCAGGTAGTAAGTCGTGAAGGCGACATAGTTGGCAGGGGCTACATTAGCAGACTCCAACTCGAAAGTGATGTCACTGAGCCAATCATCAGCATCAAGTGGCTGAGTTGAGCTACGTGGATGATAGGGTTGAGACGCGCAAAGTATTGCAGAGGCACTGGGCTGGGTTGTTGATTCATACTGGGATGCGGGAACTGAGCCATGACTCGTACCATGAACTGGCGATTCAACATCAAACTGTTGTATCATTCCGGCCATGTATTCGGGAATTGGTGGATTTTTGCCACCACAACCACAACCAGTGGGTCGAACCATCCTGCTTAAAAGCAACAGGTGGTAATTTTAGCAAGGGGTGGAGCAAGTGTATGGAGTCATTCATGATGTAAATAGAATAATGAGCAAAGGCGCGGTATGTACAAAATGGTAGTCATTGAAGACATACCGATACATATGCGGGGCCAATTATACGCTGCTCGCATGAGTTCGGTTAAGAGTAACATAGTAGACATACCAGGCGGCACACATGCACGCGATGGAAGGCTACAACAACGGAACATAGCAAAGGCTACATCAGCGTCAGTGAAAACCTCTGGAGCAAGGGATTAGCAAGTGAGGATGCAGGGTGCCCTCGATAAGAGGATCCTGAGGTCAGTGAATAAGGCGAAGCAGAACTTGACCCTCAATTCAAGAAAGCCATAGTACAAATCTCTGGATGGATGTGATCATGAGAACCTAGGATAGAGTTAGCAAAATCATTTGTCCCGAGTAGAAGAGAGATCAGAGTCCCAGAGTATAGACGAGGAGTAAAAGATCCTAATACCACCCAATGGCGACGTGGGCCCGTAAGCCACACAGCCATGTTAGTAATTCAGTCTTTCAAAGACTAGACTCAACTTCGTCCAAGGAGTTGGAAAGGGGGATCCTACAGGCAGTCGGCTCTGATACCAACTTGTGACGCCCCTGATTCAATCATACACTAATCATACACGCAAATGTGTACGATCAAGATTAGGGACTCATGGGAAGATATCACAACAAAACTCTAGACACAAATCAAAAATAATACAAGCTTTATATTACAAGCCAGGGGACTCGAGGGCTCGAATACATAGCTCGATACACAAGAGTCAGCGGAAGCAACAATATCTGAGTACAGACATAAGTTAAACAAGGATGCCTTAAGAAGGCTAGCACAAAAGCAAGAATGACCGAAGAGGCAAGGCCTCCTGCCTGGGACCTCCTAACTACTCCTGGTCGTCGGCGGCCTTCACGTAGCAGCATACATCGGCAATGGCATCTGGCTCCAAGGGTCCACCATCTGGTTGCATCAACCAGAAAGAAGAAAGAAGGGGGAAAGGGGGTAGCAAAGCAACCGTGAGTACTCATCCAAAGTACTCGCAAGCATCAGATCTATACTAAGTATGCATTAGTATCAAATGGAAGGGTTGTATCTGTGGACTGGACTGCAGAATGCCAGAATAGAGGGGGAAGGCCTAGCCTATCAAAGACTAGCATCTTCACGCAGCTCCGAGCAACTTGCAGCATGTAGAAGAGTAAAGAATAGCAGTTTATAATATTTAACAAGCATGTTGTAACATTAATGCCCAAAGATCCTTCCTCGACTCCCTGCGAGAAAGCAATCCCGGAGCCACATATCTCAAGTATCCATTTGTAGTTGTATAAGATCAGGATATAAGTCTGAACGTCCGTTACCGTGGACACGGCTATTAATAGATAATCTTCCCTGCAGGGGTGCATCACGTTACCCAACACGCTCGATCACTCTGGCCGGACACACCTTTCGGGGGTCAATGCCCGGCCTCGGAAGATCAACACGTCGCAGCCCTACCTAGGCTCAGCAGAGAGGTCCTCGCTGGTCTACATCCTAAGCACTCCGGGGTCTTGGGCCCATCGCCCGCAGCACTCCGGGTCGTTGTGTGCAGGGTGGATACCAGCACCGCCTTGGATGGCCAGCATGATCCGACCGTGCCACAATGCTGAATTGGACGTCTGACAAAGCTTCGGCTGATACTGCGACGTTGAGGCCCATAACTATTCTCGCGTGGTGGTTAGTGCGTAAAGGCTAAAGGCCAACTCAGATCAAATACCCAAACCTGTTAGTGCATTATTAAAAGGAGTGACGGCTGTCGAGACAAGTCCGGAGCTATCACCCCCTCCCGGGTGATACCGCTAAACAGCCAGCCGCCACTGTCACATCGCACGGGTGCTCTCCAGGCCCGCCCGGCTTTCATAAAGTCAAGGTAACTGTGTGTCCAGACATCAAGGGGAAAACCCAAGGAATCACCCCCGGTGGATTCCACTCAATGTAATCATCAAGGTGAATGTAAGAGGGACCACCCTCGAGGTTCACACTTGAGGTGTTAAACGACAGAGCCGTATCGGGAATGGTGAAAGAGGAAATCACCCTCGATGACCACGACCGAATAGCTACACTAGAGAATTATAATCAGAAGTTTGTAATGAGGGATCACCCTCGGCACTCGATAGTAGCTCTGCAGAGTCGAGCAACAAAAGGGGTGTGATGTGATGTGAGGTGTCGGGCTCTGGTCGTCGATCACGCTGATCGAGTCGTCGATTATGAAGCAGAGGCAACAAGGACAAGGTGGGGGTCACTGATGGATCACTAACCAACCTATACTAAGCAGTTTAGGATAAGCAGGTAAGGTATAACAGCAGGTTACAAAAGCAGGTTATGCATCAGAATAGAAACAATCAATTACAGTAGCAAAATGTAATGCAAGCATGAGAGAATGGAATGGGTGATATCAATATGATCAAGGGGGGGGGCTTGCCTGGAAGCTCCGCTGAAACAGAACAAGGATCTTCATCGCCGTAGTCAATCACAGGGGCATCAGCAGCGGTCTCGGGGTGTATGGAAGAGAAGAGGGGAAGAAATGGTAAATATAATGCAATAGATGCAACACAGATGTATGACGGGGTAACACGCAGGGCTAGGGGTGTTCTAACGCGGTGCTACACGACACTGGTGAAGTGGGATAACATCCGGGAAAGTTTTCTCGGAGTTAGGCGTTTTCGGACAGATGAAACAGAGGGGACGGTTGCAGGTTTGCTATGCTAGGGACATGTGGCAGACGAACGTACCGCATATTCGGATTCGTCTCGTCGTTCTGAGCAACTTTCAAGTATAAAACTTTTTCATCCGAGTTACGGTTTAATTTCTATTAATTTTCAAAGTTTTATTATTATACTGAAATTAATTTTAATTCAAAAATAAATGCTAAAACGCTGGCGCACCCAGCACAGTGTACACCAAAGTGTACCCAGTGGCTAACAGGTGGGCCAGGGGGTCCAAGTTGACCAGTCAACGTTTGACTGGTCAACAAGGGGGTGGGGCCCCTTGTCATAGACTATTAGATTAACTAACTAGTGTAATTAGTTAAACTAGGTAATTAGCCTAATTAAACCAGATTAAACTAATTTAATGAATTAATTTAATCATTATTATTATTTTTAAAAACATATATTTTTTGATCTTCTTTTTTTAATTGGCAGGGCGCTGGGCCCGAAAGGCCAGTGGCTCAACTGAGCCACATGGGCGCTGGGTTAACGGGGCGGCGAACTAGCCCGAACGTCCACGGGAGAGGGGACGCGCCAGGGCGCCGGCGACGAGCGGTGGAGCAGGGGCCTAGGAGGGCGGCTAGCAGCGTGAGGGCCGCGGGTGTATGCGGGCGCGGCGGCCGGAGGTCCGCGCGGGTGGGGTGTGGCGGCTGGGCGCGGCCTCCGGAGAGGCCACCGGCAGGCACGGAGTGGAGGGGGCCGCGACCAGCGGTAGGAGGCCGGGACGCCGGGGAACAGCGACAGCGGCGTCGGAGTATGGTCGGGCGGAGGCGGGGCTGCGGGAGCGGGGCTAATCTGGGCGGAGCCCCGATGGTGCTGGCGCGGGCACCGGGCGCTGGAGCGCGCGACCAGGGGAGTGGGAGCCGCGGGCGTGCGGGCCGGCGCTGAGCGAGACGACGCGAGGCAGAAGTGGCCGCGGGCAAAGGATAGGGAGTAGGTCGCGGCGAGCAACGGCGAGGCGTGGCTAGGGCCTCGCGGTGAATCGCAGGAAGGGGAAACGAGGCGGGGCCTGGTGCAGGCGGCTCGAGGGTGTGGTTGCGGGTGGCTGGGCCTCGCGGGCGCGCTTGCACAGATGCGTAGCTTCGGCCATGGAAACCGAGCTCGACTGCGGCGGCAGGTACGGTAACGACGGCGAATACCGCTATGAACGCGGAGGAAAGCGCCAACGGAGGGAGAGAAAGGAGCCAGAGCTCACCGGCGTTGCAGAGAAGGCCCGGGGACGTTGGAGGAGCTCGAGGTGGCACAGATCGCCGCGGTGGTTGCCGGAGCCTGAGGAGGAAGTTGAGGTTGGGGTGGCGTCACGAGGCCGTCCGGCGCCATGTGGCTTGAAGTAGATGATGAGGACGACGCTAGCTGGGCTCGGGGTCGTCGAGGAGCATGCGAACGACGAAGACGATC